>NC_091848.1:13216081-13523737 GCF_037783145.1 Equus przewalskii
TTAATTAGCTTATGTGGTACAGTCAAGGGTGGGGTGGAGCATTTTGCTGGGAAATGGCCAGGGTGTCCCAATGGGGAGACGCTATCTTCTTAACCAAGTCAGATGCTTGGGGAATGCTGCTCTGCAATGCTTCACGACACTCAAACACAAAAGCCACAGACACAAAGGACAATGGCGAGCCATGAGACTCAGGAGGAGCTAGTTCATGAAGACCTCAGGAAACGCTGTATTCTCCTTCAGCCAATTTCCTCTAAGCTTCAAAGTCAGCTAGAACTTAAAAGAGGGTGAATAGCTGAGGGGTTGTCTGATTGAGTTCCTACTGACACATAAGAAAAGCTGTCTATTACCACTAGTGGGGATGACAGATTCTGAACTATCCCCATTCTGATGCCTGAGCTTCTGTGTGACAGCAGAAGGGCATCTGGAAGCAGCCTCGCTGGGATGAAAATTGGAGTTTGAGGCCAAGGATCAAAATAAGCTAAATGCTCACTCAGGACAGTAGGATGACTTTGGCTCCATCATTCGGAGAGTCCTCTGCACTTCCCCAAGGATGGGTGTGTGACCATGTGTGTTCAGTTTGTTGTGAAAATTCAGTAAAAAAATAACTCTGGGTGCTGAGAGACACTTTCCTTTCCCCAGGTCCGAACATCCTTTCCATCTTTCTTTAAACTTGGGAAGCAGCCACTAGGAACTGATTATTCTGGTTCTGAAGTGGGGCTGACGTGATTGAGTGGCTGCATAGAAATGACCAGGAGAAGAATGAAGTCTGAAGGAGGCAGCCCTAGGCACGTTTCATCTCAAAGAAAGACGCTGCTCACCAGTGTGGAGCACTCTGCTGAGGTCCCGGAGTGTGTGAAGAATCTGGGACTGTGCTGGCAGGACCAGGGCATGTGGCGCTCTGGGATCGGGAATTCATTTGCCACATGCTCAATGTGAAAAGGGATTTAAGCCATTACATATAACTGTCCATTATGGCAGCATGCAAATTTCCTTAGCCTTACAGGACGCCAAATCCCAGCTCTACCATACCAGCCATGTGACCCCGGCACTTTAACCACTTTAGGCCTCTGTCTCCTCATCTAAGAATAATAACACCTCCCGTCTCAGACAGGAGCTGGGAGAGAGTCCATGTAAAATGCACAGCAGATACTGAGGACATCATAACTATCGCTATTACCGTAGTCCTAATTTAATTGTATTCTGCTCATCCCGGCATTCTGTCCTGGTGACCTGGCTCCTCAGAATGGAAAGTAACATTTTGATGACAATAAAAGCAAGCTGCCCATCTAAGGTACTTGAGAAGCCATGCCACTTGAAAAGCCCAGCTAGGGTTCCCTCTGGCACCTGAGAGCCAGGAAGGCCATCGGCCCAGGGCACCTTCCCGCGGGCGTTAACATCCCATTCATCTCTGCTATAAACTGTGCTGCACTCAACCTGACCTTCTGGAGGGCAGGCATCCCTACTCTTTCATCCTAGCCCAGACTATGTGATTGCATCACGCTCGTGGGGATTGAATTCCACATATGATGACAGCGACACAGCTTCTCGAAACACCTCTGCAGTATCAGCTGCTGGTCCGGGCTCTGGTTTCATTGCTGATAAATCTCATTCCAGAGGTAGAAGTCAGAGAGCCTTTTTTGGTTTCTGCATTCGGAGACTGTCCCTCACCACTTCAGACAAACACATCATCTTGTGCTTACAGACTGGCGCTTACCCCCTCCCCCGTCTTCATTTTTCCATCACAGTGATGATTGATGCCCCCACGATCTCATGAAGAATAATGGCAGCAAAATGAAAAGCATATGTGTCATCTCTAGAAAGACACGTGGGCAGTAAAATATAGCTGTACCAAGGCTTTGTGGCCATAACTCTTCATATCTCTGTGCAACTGGAAATGATAAAAAAAAACTTTATGATTAATATTTTATCTAGAACTCCCACCACTGTGGAGGAACAGAACAAAGGAAATGCACATTCCAATGAGCCCTCAGCATCGAGAAATAAGGAACCCTTAAAGAGCCCCACTATGCCACTGATGATTTCCCAACTGACCTGAATCAACTTTCAGAGAGAAAATGCAAGTATAATAAAGGCCTTGGAGATGGGAGGATGACTCATTTGTTTCTCCCTCTAGCTGTTCTCTAATTCCCCTCACCTATTTCTAATGCCCCATGTCAGTCAAAGAAAGGAGAGCTAACGGGGAGCCAAGCATGAAAACAACTGCCTGCAGCCACTGCACCAGCTGCCAGCAGAGCTGGCAGAAGAAAGCGAAGCTCAGGCTCCTCTTGGGGAGGGTCAGCAAGTTCCAACTTACAAGAGGTAAAAGAGAAGTTCTCTCAAGCCAAGCCCACTTTAGGACTTCTCTCCATTTCTTCCAGGGACACCATGCCTTGTCCTGCCCTCTTTCTGCCAATTCAGTCAAGTTCCCATGAATTTTCTGTCTGTTCACCTGACCCTCTCAGAAACTGTGGGACTGCTGTTACCTTCCTGGTGAAGTATCAGACAATTCAGTGTTGGCAGTCTCATTATAATTTCAGTAACCAATTATCCTTGTCTACTCCCTGTACTGCTCAATTCACTTTCACCACACACACACATGCCACTTAAGTTTGATTTCTCCCTGTAAATGTCATGAGTCTGTCAGCCTTGTAATGTATTGTAATGACCTATGTTTGTGATATTCATGTGCACAGCTTATGTCCCACAAAGTCAATGACCATGTGTTTTACATGCGTGCACCTGGCACACAGTGTGTGCTTAATAAATATTTAGGGACTACATCTCAGACCTAGGCCTTACATTCAGGCAGTGCTGACACCAAATTGTTAGCACAGATCTAACATTTAAACATCACCTTTAACCAGGAGGCAGCCATATTGGTCTTTCAGGGGCCAGCATCAGCAATCTATCTCATGTGTGATGCAATAAACCTCAGGTTTTAGGATTAAGGAAGAACCGGCAGTTGTTAAGGGCAGTTGATAACCACCTCTAAAAACTCCGCCTAGTGGCCAGAAGCTGACCCTCACAGGAGACCAACCAAACCACTGAAGATGTAATGAGCCTCTACCAAGGAGGGTTGAAAGAACCCTTTTGCCTTACAGTTTGCTTCAGCCATGTGCTAAGAAGACCTAAGTACCCACAGATACAAAGGAATAACCCATAGATCACTATTTAAAAAGAGCAGAGAGAAAACAAATTACCTGTCTAACCATATAGCCCAAAGTCAAGAACTCAGAGAAATTAAGGCAAAAACTACAAAGTGGTATCCACAATTGGAAAGCACTCACTTTTTACACTTCTTAGCCAGGCACTCTTTATAATATCACAGAATCATAGTTCTGAACTCTGTCATTGTTTCATTGCCCTCATCCCTCACCCAGTGCTCTTTGAGAGATCCAATCAAGATATAACTCGCTCTGCACTCCTGATAAATCTTACATCTTCCCTTTGTCCTCCTGATGAGCCTCACATCCTTCTTCTTGCCCTCAGTTAACTAAAGCCCTAGAAGTGTTAATCTGCAGTGGAGGGCTTGGTTGTCCCCTGCCTTATAAGAGGATGAAAACCCAGGGAGATGGCATCCTTTCCCATCCCCTCCTCCTCCCCAAGACACACACATTTTACTGAGAACATTAATTTCCAGGAGGGGAAGGACATGTTGATTTGGCAGGGATGGGCTGGAGAGGGCAACTAGGGTACAGAGGCTTCCAGAATTAATAGCATCTTTGTCCTATGAGTTCTGTGGAGCTAAATTGACATGCACTTCAGAAAACAAGAGAGTTGAGCTCGGCTCACAATGGTGGCTGCACCATCTGGTTCCCAATGAGCTGTTTTTAGCTAAATTTTCAGCTAGGTTCATTAAAATCTAAGACACTTCAGTGTTTAGTTTAAACAAATGAGTTCACACAGCACTTAAAATACTCAATAGAACTTTCCTTTCCTTTAATGGCTAAAATGCTTTATGAAATTCCTTTGGGTCAAATGGGGTGTTTTTCCAAAGCCAAGTGCTTTAAGGATATTACTGAATAGCTTCCCACCAGATAACCAGGGTTACTGCTGAAAGGGTTTACATTACATTAGGTATTTGATAAGAATCTAGGACCACCAATATAGATTATTTAAAAGCTTATGAGTCATATTCTATAGCGATGTTGTCTGCTTTCTTTTCTTCCTCCATCAAAGGCCTACTGTGTTCAAGGCACGATGTTAAGTGCTGTAGATTTGGCAGCGAGGAAGACATAGTCAGTCCACTTTAATATTAATATGGAATGGAAGAGCAAACTAAGCCGCTGACCACAGAACCATCATCCAGGGTCTCCTCTGCCACTAGTGCCCGTCCTTGAGCAGCCTGATTAATCTTTACTAACCAAAGGTGTACCTAGCCACTTCCGGTTGCTGTGAGATTTAAATAAGAATCGAGGCAAAGCCCCTTCTCTAGTGGGGGTGTTGGAGGTAACGGCAGGATAGGAGAACCAGCAGTAGTTACCGCCATTTTCCTCAACGCTGCCATTTTGAGTCAAACTTTGTTTGGAGATGCCCAGCCTGCACTTTAACCTACTGTATTTCACAAAGGAATAGGGAGGGGACTGATGATGGATTTAAATAAAACATCTTGATAACAGAGTTTCACAGAAACACATAAGATATGCAAAAAAGATTACAAATCCTTCTCACAAATTGCCTTCAACGCTGAAGAGAAGCAATGACAGCAGTAAGCTTAGCAAATTAGCATATATAATTTTAACTTTAACCTAAAGTTCTGGAACTGCTAATACTTACAACTTTCTGTCAATCTGTCTGTCCCCACATAAACCCATCCATTTGCCTGTCACCTGTCTGTCTATTTATTAATCTTTTATCTTTTTGAAAGGATGCTAATGCAAAGCACAGCTAGACATGTAAATAAATCTGTAGTGGTAAAATTCTGGAATATAATTCTGCTGACTGTTTTCACTAACACTGCACACCTCAAGAGTCCTCAGCAGGTCCAGCTGCAGCCTCTGTCATCCGAGTTGCATCCCTGAAGCTTTGCTGATTGGAATGGAAAAGACAAAGGCTCTGAGGTCCCCGATTTGGGCTTAAATCCTTGATCTGTCAGTTACTAAGCCACGTGACTCTGGGAAGTTACTGTACTTCCATGAGCCTCAGATCCTCATCTGTATTTATTTCTTAAGGCTTTGATGTTCATGAAATGAGTAGCACGTTATAAAGAAAGCAGAACAGTGTCAGATACACTTTAGGGAGATGCTAAAGAAGTTAGCTTACTTATTCTTGTGTACCAGCTCCACCAGTGCTCAAATATTTGTTTTTATTGTAGTATTTTTACTTTGAAAGTTTAGGTGTGGTGAGAGGAGCATAGTCTTTCTAGACAAAGATGAAAATATATTATTCACGTGACCCAATTACTTTAAAGTAAATGAATCTTTTTCTCAATCCATTACATGCAAATAAGCACACCCAATTGGAGGTATTCAATGTTTAAATACTGAGCAAATGTAGCTCTTCTCAAAGCAACACTCAAAACTAATAGAGATTTTCATATAATCTCTTACATACAATATAAGATTACATATACATCCAATATAGAATCCTATCTCTGTAGCAAACGCTAGTAAGATTTTATACCACAAATAATGATTCCTCCATCACCATTTCCAACCATATCCAGAGACTCAGAATTAGGGACTATGTAGTAATAAGGGACTGGGAATGTCAATAATAGTTGAACCTCCCACTCAACATGGGATGTTACTTGTAAGGCTGAGGCTCAGACACCACAAGTGTCTCAACAGGGTCACGTTAGTAAGTGACAGACCCTGCTTCCTAACCCAGAGCTACTTACACCAAATCAAGTACTCTTCTGACTACAACTATATTCCAGAGTAAACATAAAAAGGAAGCTTAATTCCTGACACCTAGCAGATATGAGACATTTGAGATTATACCTTACCATGATATGGGCTCCTTTATAATACAGCCCCCAAATTTGTCCACTCTCATCTTCCCTTACCTCCTTCCATTCAGCAGGCAACTGAAACACACTTACATACATCCAACAAACACCAACAGATGTCAGTGCCTTTCCAACAGGAAATGATTCTTACCAACCTCCATAGCAGAATACCCGATACACAGCAGACACTTGGTGCATTCCCATTGACTCACTAAGTCATCCTAACTCTTACGCAAGCTCGCTTACACATGACAGTCTTTCAAACATTTAGAGATGGATCTCATGTTTCAGGTACAATATCGTTTTCCCAGATATCAGACCTAGTTTCTATAACTATTACTCATATATCACATGGATCCCGGACTCTTCACCACTCTGGTTGTTTTCCTCCACTTGAAGTTCCTTCACATGGTCAATGTCCCTGCCGGGATTTGGAGACCCACACAACCTTAGTGCTGGGCAGAAGCAGGCAGGGCTGGTCACCCCTGAGCTGGATGACACCCAGGCTTTTTTCACAAGAGTTGCTTGTAAGGCTGCCTCTCTCCCTCTCCTGACTTGCTCAGTTGATTTCAGGGTGTTATATTCATCCCTATGCAACATCACCTTGCTTCACATTGTTTCCTGCTAAAATCATTTTGATTTTATCAACCCATAGATTAGTGATCCCCATCACTTCTGTGTCATTTATAAATTCCATACTTAGGCTTCCAATGTCTTCACCAAAGGCAGTGATTTAAAGAAAAGGGAAGAGAAAAGAAAAGGACAGCTTCCATTAGAAACCTCCTACCCCATGGATAATGCCCCACAAATCAATATAGGGCTGTGTGAGAAGCCATGAATAAGCCAGCTCTACTCTTATCTAACCAGTACATTTTCACAAATGATGTTTCTACAGCACACCGCTGATAACTACATTGCCTAGTTTAAAATTTCTCAATAGCTCTTTATATTCTATTCATATCTGTATTATGGATAAAAGTCAAAATCCTTAGTGTAATATACAAAGCCATCCCAATAGGGCCTTTGCCTGGCTCTCCTGTCTCAGCTTTGGTACCATGTCCTCTTCCCCTATCTTCATCCTTACAAAGCTCCTCTCTAGATATCTGAGACTAGAGCATTTTCCCCACCGTTCCAGGTGACGCCACATCTCTACACCTTTGCTCATGCTGATTTCCATGCTAGGATTGCTCTCCCTTTTTGAGGCTTGGTAAATAGTCAAATACATTTCACGATCTAGCCCAAGCAATATTTTCTGTGTACAAGCTTTCCTGACATTTCTTCCCAGGCAGAATCAATTGTTTCCTCCTTTCCTCCTTTCATAATTTTAATCATGATATCTGCACATTTACTTGTTTACGTGTCTGTCTCCCCTGTTAAATGTTAATCTGCTTTCAAACAGGGACCACAGCACCCATGATAGTTCCCAAATACTTGTCGGTTAGATGGATGGATAAATGAATGTCATTTTTGCTAAAATCATGGCAAATTATGCCATGTCATAATACCAAGGGTAAAGAAATCTAATTTCCTGTCTTCCTTGTATAAAGTATGACTCATCCATTCAACAATTGAGCACCTATCCTACGGACCACTGTTCTAGGTGTTAGGGCTACAGCAATAGGTGAACCACACAAGGTCCTCGTTCTAATGAAGTTAAACAAGTAAACACATAAGTGAAAACCATTTCAGATCAAGATATGTGGTACTCAGAAAATAAAACAGGAGTAGAAACACAGGGGGCAGCATGGTTTGGGGGGAGCGGACACAAAGCTTTAGATTGATTTGGGTTGAAAAAGCCTCTCTGAAGAGGTAATATTTGAGCTAATTCCTAGATAACAAGAAGAAGTCAGGTTGTATGAGCCACTGGAGTCAAATACGAATATTCCTGTTTATAACCTTTGTGATCCTAATCCAGCAGTGGAGTCACTTGTAGACCATTCAGGGGGCACTGGAAGCAAGATGAGGACCATGGGCTAGCTATGCTCACCACAGACCTCTCCAAGGGATCTGTCACGACTGCGTTTGATTAACCATCCTAGAGCAAGGGAGGACTGACCAGAGGTTTACCTTTCCTTAGTTCTGTTCGTAAAAACTGTCTGCTCTGTTTGATTTCATTGACCTTTTAATAAAACAACCAGATTTAGCTTCTGCCTATCTTCCTCATATCCCCCCCTCCCCCTACAAAATGAGCCCGAATGCCATTCTTCATCACTTTCATCTGGACATTGACAGAAAGAACAAAAGCAGGCATTCCACATCTCAATTTATGTGCTTGCCCCCCAGAGCCCATAAATAAAACAAAAAATTCGAACACAACTTCTAAAAATACTCTGGAAGATGAAAGATCAATGTCTGGAAGCTACTTCTCTCAGGCATTCCCGGCAGAATCCACAAGTGAGAAATGAAGTCACCCATTCCTAACCTTGAGGCAGTTTCACCTGGCTTTCCAAGAGCAGCCTTTGCAAAGCCCTGTGTTGAAGCACTGTGGAAAGCAGTTACACTAACATACCTGTAGAGAACTACAAAGGAAGTCAAGTTCAAGGTCTGTGACTAAGCAGTCGGTTGCCTACCAAAAAAAAAAAAATTATTCTCCCCTTCTTCCTGGATAAGGGAACCCCAGTTTTGTTCTGTTATCCACCTCTCAATGAAACGACACTATTCCAAGTTCAGGTATAAATCCTGACCCCATCTTGATAATCCTGGCCCTCCTGCAACTAACTGGCTTAGGAGTGGGCATGACTCATTCTGGCCAATGAGATAGGAGATAGGAAGCAAAATCTGCTGGAGGCCTTCTGGGAAAAGTCTCCTTGCTGATGAAACACCCACGAAAAGAGTCGCCCCCTCTTATGTTCCTGGACATTATCATTTCTGCATCTGACACACGGAACTTCGACAGAGGTTCCAGAGAAGCCAGCCTAAAGACTTCTAATTCATAACCTCTATCACCTGGAAAAGTCACCCTGCCACTCCCAGATTTAAAAATAAGGGAGTTGGGCTACATAAGTTTTAAAGTCCTTTCTAGCTCAGGAAAGCATGGGATTCTCATGGAGGCACACATTAGCGCTGTTTTAGGTAGTAGAGCCAGTGCTGATGTACGTACGTGATGCTACTGTAAAAACTCTGCCAAGTGACCAAGACTCATGGAGGCTTTTGTTCATAGGAAGATATGAGTTGGGATTTGTAATGCCTAAAGGCTTTCACATTCAAGTTTTGGAATGAATTAAGAATATGCGAGGGTTAAGGAAGGGCGTTAGTTAGGAGAAATAAAGTAGACCCTGACTGGGCCAGATTGCAATTCTGTTAATAGAGAGGAACACTTTTCAGGGGAAGAAAAGGGTAGAGCTTTCAAATTTCAATGATTTGAAAATAATTCCAATGACATTAATTGTTTTAAACCCTCCATTTATTCATTTATCAATTCAACAAATATTTACGGAGCACCTGGTATTCGGTGGGCAATGCCTATGTGCAACAATGCATAAAAAGCACAGTCCTTTTCCTCAAGGAGTGAACAGTACAGTGAAGGCCACAGAGAAGTAAAAGACGTCACAATATTTCTGACAAGAACCATTATTAGAAGAAAGTCAGAGGCATTATGGGAGGCCAGACAAGGGGCTCTCACCCTGGCCTGGAGCAAGTGGTGTAGGGAGGGTTTCCTAATGGAAGCAATCCTTAAGTCAAGACTTGAAGTTGGAGGGGCTGGTGGGAGGGGTGAGGAGGCCTGGCACGTTGAGGGGACGTAAGTGTTTCAATAAGGCCGCAGTACTGGGTGTGAGGCAGGGAGTGGTGAAGTTGAAGAGGTAAAAACCAGGGCCAGATCACATGGGACACGCTAAGGGGTTTGGGAGCTCCATTTAGCACTTGGAGGCCTGTAAGGCAGAAGTCTGTCTGTCTGCAGTAGTGTTCTTCCTCCCTCACCTCCTGGCCCCCATCCTCAGTTCCTCCTGCTTTCCATCCTCTGTCTCACCTCAGGAGGCTCTTGAGTCGGAAAAAGATCCCACAAACCAGCTTATACTGTGGAAGAAACGAATGAGCACAGTTTAAAGCACAGCTGTGTGTTTTAAAGGGGGATAATCCCTTCACACAGAAGAATGAAGTCACCGTCTTGCATTTTAGAGATTAAGGAGCTCCTAGAGACAAATTTGGATCAACTCAATTTACAGGTGAGAAAACGGAGGACCAGAAATGCCAGGGACTGTCCCCAAGCTCACTCACAGCATTTCACACCTCTGCCATGAGAGGGCGGATACTTTTGGGTGGTAGTGGTGGGGTTCCCTTCAGAGGCTGTCAAGCGAGGCCCTATGGGCTGCCAACTACTGAGAAGAGTCTCTCTTAGCTTACTGAAGACCTTCACCAGGGGCCCCGGGAGGACAGGGACCTTGTAAGTGCTCTGCATGGCACATAAAATATGTGCTGGTTAAACATTTACGAGAGGACAGAAGGAGCCCGCTGCTATTCCTCAAATAATCCGAGAATGTGCAATGAACCCGGTTCTCTCCAAACGTAGGCACCAAGAAGCAGAATATGGTGCAGGAAGTGTATTTTCAAAAGAAAAACCTGGCAAATGACAGACTCCAACAAAATTGGCACAGCTGCTTGCCATTTGAAGAATCAAATACCGAAGATATTTCAAATAATAAAAGAAAATCTGGAGGAATTGTGACTTAGGACCAATATGGATAGGATTTCTAAGCAGAAAATGTTCAGTTTAGGAAGATGTGCGGATGCTCATTTTCAAAACCTAAGTTGACTTCAGAAAAGCCACAGGCTAGAAGAAATTCCTCAGCTGAGCTTGATTCTTTTGTCTTTAATGACACAACAGGTATTTCCATGAACTGTGTGGTCTCAGATCTGCACGCGCTTTGCAGAGAGACAGATTTCAAAGCTGTCTGGTGGAGGAAAAAAAAATTGGAAGAATGCCATTCTTCAAGTGTTTAATTTCTTTGTATTTGCAATTCAAGCAGATGCTCCTAACCAATACATATGCAAGAATGGTTAAAGGTTGCAAGAAAATGGTAATTAAAATCATCCTCATAAGGTGATTCATGTTTGTGAATGCTACCCAACATTCATTTAATCAAGATGAACTGGAACATAGGCCGAAAAGGGGACCTTAAAAAGAGACTGGACAGTGGTTGAGTCCTAAGAAGGATTAGCCTGAATCACTAGTGTTTTCTTTAAAGAAGCATTTTTTTCCCCTTTGTAAAGTCATGAAAAGGGCAAGAATTACCAGATTAGGATCTACAGTTGCCTCTTAGTAACCCTGCAGCTCCTGGAGCCTCCAGGGGCAGCCAGCCAGTTGTGGCAGCTCAAATTTAGACATAGGTCCTGGTTCAGCACACCTCCAAATGCAATCTAGAATCAGGAGGTGGCAGATGCAGAGGAGGCAGAAATCCAGAGAGCTGTCAGGTTGAGAGAGAAAAAGAAAGGGAGAAAAGGAAGAAAGGGGAAGGAGAGAAGCAAGGAAAAAGGGAAGGAGAAAAAAAGGATGGAGGGAGGATAAAGGAAAGGAAAGGGTAGAAGGGGTTCCTGTTCCACAAATCAGATCACTGTGACAAAGGACTGTGGACGTGAATTTTGCAAAGCAAAATACAAAAATAATGTAAGCTGCTAAAGTTTCCAGGAATTGTCATTTCGCCAGCCTTCCCAGAAGGTAACAGCTCAGAAGTGAATGGATTTATAAATATTTTGAAATTTCAAAAAAGTCTACATTAGGGTCTAATATTTGGGAGCATTAAAAAAAAAACAAAACACCAAGCTTCGGGAAGCATCTCCTCCTCTCAGTTTCCTTTCATCTTCCTCCAGAGTAAGGAGGAATGAGTTCTACTAAGGGTGCCCCCAAGGCTCTGTCATCTAAACACGCAGAACAGGGCTGGGCTCCTCCTTAGTGGAGACGCCTATTCAGGGTTCTCAGTCCTCACTGTTACGTCCTCCTGCCGACTTAGAACTCAGCCCTGCTCTTCCACACTTCATGAGATTTGCCAAGTGTCTAATCCAATCGAGTTGTGAAATCTGGATGCTTACATGGGAAAATCTGGATCTTAGCAGGAAAAGAGTACATTTTACACAAAGGGAACCAAATAGAAATTTGGAAAAAACAACCCGAAAAAAATTATAAATGCCTTGAAAACACTTCCTTTCTCTGGCCTTTGAGAAACCAGCAGCCAATGTCTTCCAAGTTGAAAAATCAGTCCAGCTTAAGTTTAACTGGCTTCCTTCTGTTCTCCAAAGCAGATGATTATCATATTTGACTATTCTCAGTCAGAGCCTGTTCAGAACAGCCTGGCCACTGTAAAATCCAAAGACATTTCCCTCTCAGATTGCCGTTTAAAACGCCACTCTGATAATGACAAGCCTAGACACAGCAAATTGCGTTTTCAGCTTTACTAGACTTTTTCTAGTGATAAGAAGCTGGCAAAGATAGATCCATGTTACATTTCTTGGGATGCAACTTGACTTTACTTTTTTTCATTTGTAAGGATTAGTAGAAAAAATAGATTATTCAGGGTATAAATTAAAGGAGAGTTTGTGATCAAACCATCCTGGTGTTCTAGTAGCATTCACCCTCCGTGGCAGGGATGAGTCATTGACATCTTGCTTAGAGGAGCCAAAAGGTTCTCAGAAAGCCAGCCGAGGCTGATGGTGTGGGGGCTGCTCTCTTCACCTGGCTTGGTTCAACACAGTACCAGAGGATCCTGGCTCAGCAGGTTCTGAGAGAAAATAAGGGGCCAACCTCTTCCAAAATGAAATCAGATCCAGAAAAGGGAGTACTCTTAATTTACTCCATGGCAGGACTGAAAGGAGCCTGAAATCAGAACTAGTTACTCCCAGGTCTAATTTGTCCCTCTCTCCACTGGCTATACGTTCACCATCTGTATGTTCCAGTCATGGCGGATGGTCATGAGTTCAAAAATTCTTCCACTTAAGGCAAGTCTCTGGACTACAATGTACTAGCATGTGGCAGTAAAATGCTTTGTCTTCATCCTTCTGATTCCAGAGACTAAATAGTTATATGGCAATCAATCTACTAATATTTCCTCACACAGATAAATTACAGTGCCACCCGTGAGGAAAGTACTGATAATTATCTAGTGACCAAAACCTTTAGACAGGGCAGGAAAAATAAAGGTTATTTTTCATATAAAGGAGATATGAAAGAGAAACAGAGCAAAGTTCTCCAACCTCTCTCTCTGTCAGTTTCCTCATCAGTGAAATTCATTTATTCATCTGGGAAACAAATTTGCTGTGCTCCCACTATTTATGCCAGGCTCTGTACTAGGGGCTAAGGATTCAACAGTATGCAAGATAGACACAGACCTCACATCTACTCTCTGCCAATTCCAAACCTAGATGATGGCCCTGAACCCTCAGCTCTTCTTTCCCTCATCATCCCTTTCATCCCTTTTCATCATCTTTCCCTTTCATCAAAAGAAATCTAACATGGCTCTTCCATTGCACTGCATTATAGTCAGAACCACATTCTGAGGAGTCTTTCCAGAAGACTGTCTCAACTTGAGCCTGATTTGGAGTTGATTTGCTCCTCATTTAAAATTTAATCCCTCCTCTTAGAATATTGTGCTTCATGACAAAGAGTCCCTCCTTGACCAAACTATGCCTTGACTTTTGAACTTCCATGTCCATCTTTACATCTCCTAATTTTAGCAAGAATCCTAGTAGACAGATTTAGCCAGAATTCCTCACCCTTGATATCTCATCACCTTTTTCATCTCCCACCATCGCCCAGGTAATATCTGATCACCCTGGATGGCCTTCAGGAGGAATCCCATTAGGTCAGTTAGCAAGAATTACTCTACTCCTTGAGTAACTTTCCATCCAACGACCTTCTACCCTGCTCCTTGGCTGTAAATCCCCACTTGTTCTTGCTACATTTAGAGTTGAGCCTAGGTCTATAGCAGTTTCTTTTCCCCTACTGTAATAGTCCTGAATATAATCTGTTTTGTTTTGTTTAGTTTAGATTGGCCCAGAGCTAACATTTGTTGCCAATCTTTCTCTCTTTTTTTTTCCCTCCCCAAAGCCTCAGTACATAGTTGTATATCTTAGTTGTAAGTGATTCTATTTCTTCTATGTGGGATGCTGCCACAGCATGGCTTGATGAGCCGTACATAGGTCTGCATCTAGGATCCAAACCAGCAAACCCTGGGCTGCCAAAGTGGAGCGCACAAACTTAACCACTCGGCCACTGGGCTGGCCCCTTTAATTTGTTTTTACTGCTTTAACTACTCTCCAGTTCTGGTTTTCTCTGACACTATCATCCAAACCTGAACGTAAATTACTTCAATCAACCCATGAGATCTAACCTAAAGCAGAGACCAACTATGGGAAGGAAATGGAGTTTTCTTTTCGGAGAAGGTGTGGGGGAAGGTAGTTACAGCAAGAAGACCTGGGCAGTGTGCTGCCAAGGAAGGCATTGGGCAGGCTGAAGCTAGGAGCTCCAGGAAGTAGGAAAGAGGATTGGATGAGGAGAGCGGGAAAAGGGACAAAATAGATGTGCCAATGATGTTACAGCTGGCAGCTCTCAGAAGTGCTTCAGTAGCCAAAACAATGGCTGCTACATGGAGATACAAAGGTACCATACAAAGGTATGGGTATGTCACAGCAATTTACACTTTCCAGAAATATACTCACCCCATGAGTAGAAAACCCATTTTACATTCTTTTTCAGAGTAATTCAACTCACACTTGATATAGCTCACTCAAGTTACCAAGTTTTCCTATTGACATCTCAATACAAAAATTTTCGGGATTATTCAAAGCTCATTTGAAAAGCCTCAAAAAATTATAATTAAAAGAACAAAATGGCTGCATTTTGGCTCCTTGAAAAAAATCAAACCATAATTTTTCTTACAGTGAAAGAGTAATACTGTCTGTAATTTATTTAGAGAGTATCTAGAGTAATGCAAACATGCATATTAAACACTCTCTATTTCATTTCATCTGACTAAATGAATAAATACATTATAGCATCCAGACACACAGTTGAAACATTTCCCCGAGTATTCTTTAAACACAATGCACAAGATTGCAATGGCATCATGACTGATAAAATGACAAAGACGCTGTTAATCAAGTGAATAAAAAGCAACCGCATGAATTATTTATGCCAATAATATTTGTAACCATACAAATTATAGATTGATGCTATATTGGAGTGTTCATTATTCCAGCTAACATACATCACACAATGGCCCCTTTCCCTCGCCTCAATATTTAATTTCCTTGGATAGCTTTAATTCAGTGATACCACTTAAAACAGAACCATGGGGACAACACCAATTTTTTTTGGTTGTCTCAAAATGTGATTTCTCCCTTATTATGAAATAGTTACTCCACAGACCACAGCCACAGCTGGAGTTCTTTCAGAACTTTCTACATGAAAGACCACAGAAATGGCCTAGGCCAGGGAGATTAGAATTCCACCTTCCTTCATCTTCTCTCTGAGAGAAGGTGGCATATATGACAATCACTCTGAAATGGTCTTTTCTCACTCCTTTATTAAGGCCAGAGTGGCAACATTTTCAGGGAGGGGTAGCTAAAGCAGCTCTTCTAAGCCAGGGACCACAAACATTTTCTTTTGCTAACCTAAAATATGTTCCAGAGAACTTCAAAAATATTGAATATCTCGAAAGATAATGACTTCTCCTTCAACTATGAGATCCATCATCTACACTGATGTCTTCATCTCAATAGAAAATACACTCACAACCACACACACATATTCACACATGCACACACTCTCCCATTCACACTCACTTTGAGCAGCTCAATGCCTGCTTAGAAACTGTGAAAATAATCATTTTTCCTTAGCTAACCCCATCTTTCCAAGTTTGGAAGGGGCTCCTCAGGTGTCGCCACAGTGGGCTGGACACCCACCAAACTGTGAGTTCCTCTGTGGCTGGGAGCAAGTGTGTCACAGCAGTACTCTCACAGCACCCACTGTTCTTTAAAATACTGTTTGATTACTAAACTGGAGTTGATTCTTAATGAACAACTGACCCTTTAGGAAAGAGCTAGAAGGTAGTACTACACCTTCCGTTTTGAGATTCACTTCCCTGTTCACAAAGAGATGGAATATATATGGAATGCCACTACAGACTGTCAACATGGAGAGGAAAGAAGCCAAAGAGAGAATGTCTGGTAACTTCTCCAAAAATACCAATCTTCTTAGTGAGACATCACCACTTAAACATCACACCAGCAGTCTGAATGATGCCCACAGTAAAACTCATCTCTAGTCCCCAACCTCCTTCCTCAGATTCTCTCTATGCCTTTTCACGTATTAATTTCACTTCCTGAAATACCCTTCCCCAACGTTGCTGGCCCCTCTCTCACCACTGCCCACTGCCCCAACTCTCTTAGCGGTTAAGAGCATGAACTTGGGTTTGATCATGCCTTTCCCACTGCCTAGCTGGGTGATCCTGGGGAAGTCACTTCATGCTCGGTACCTCCATTTCTTCATCTACATAATAGGGCCAATAAAAATTCCTGCTCCATATGGCTGTGCAGAAGGTTAAATGAGTTGATAGATCTTAAATAGTTACAACAGAGTCTGGCACATAATAGGTGGATTTTAAGTGACTGTTGTCAGCGTTTCTGTTCTTTTTATCCCATAGCTGGACCTTGGACATAGACTTAAGACAACACTCACTTGTTACCTTTCTTCCTCCCCTACTAAGATGAGTTCAGGGACCATTTCTCACTCCCTGTCCATCCTCTGAGCGCAGCGCCTGGTACAAGGTGCAGACACGTTAAATGTGGGAGGGAGCAATAGGGTTGTGGCTTCCCCTAAGGACAACCTTATCCTCTCTGTGTCTGGGTTCAAAATCTGTCTTTAAGTCCTGTAAAAAATTCTGCTTCTAAATGCGCCTTTCCTATTTGTGATGCCAACTTTAATGGTTTTGGCATTTACACATCACTTGCCCTTTTGCATTATTCTTATGATCTGCCTTCCTTCTTCATCCTCTTATACTGTCATCTGAATAATCTTTCTAAGAGCCAATCTGATTAATTTTTTAAAAAAGGACAATAATCATTATCGGCATCGCTCGGATCATCAACATTGAGCTCAATCTCCCGACCTGGCACTGAGATTCCTCTCCAATAAGGTCCTTACTTACCTTTCCAACATCATTTCCCGTGGCCTGCCCAATACACACCTTAATTCACCTTTTTCATTTCCTGTCTCCAAGCCTGTGCCCCAAGCTAGGCCTTCATCCTACAAACACTCATGACCCATTCATCCTGGAAACACTCATGTCCATCCGTTAAAATCTAATTCATTCTTCAGGATCAAAACCAAATGCCATTTCCTCCATAAAAGTTCTTTTCAAAATTAATCTCTACCTCCCGTACAGTTTCAAAACATTCTTTACAGGAAGGTGGTTTTTATTCAAGGAATTGTGACTGTTTTGACTTTAGTTATTTATATATATCAAGTTCTTAGAAAACAGGGACTACATCTTAATCATGCGTGTATCCAGGATTATGCCTAGAGCAGTGTTTCACAACCTACTGTACATAACTTTTAAGTTGAATTAAAAAGGAAAAGAAATTTAGTTGACACCTAGGATCCTAGTACTCATATGTGCTGACAGTTAATTTAAAAAAATTTAAATTTGCTTAAGTTCCACTCTCAGAATTACCCTTGAGTGTTCAATACCTGCCTGAACCCCGGTATTCGGTTATAAGCTTCAAAGTCTCCTTTGAATGCTCTGAAGCATCTTGCACACAAAAGGCACTCAAAACATTTGTTGAATTTAGTTGTTGAATTGTTTCTGGGTCAAAAGAACAAGTCCCCAAGATTATAACCACCACCTGGTTACAGCAAGGGTACAGCATGATGACATGACTTACAGATCTTATCTTGACTTTCCCCATCCCACCCTACTGGAACCATGACCAGTGAGATTGCCAAAGTCTGCCTGTTGGGAGTCTATAGGCAAGATGTGAGCACCAAGGGCTTTGCTAACAGAGAAAGTGATTGAAGTGGCAGCCTCTGGGGAAGTCCAGAACCCAGAAGCCAGGACTTTAGCAGGTAAGAAAGGGATTTCCACATCCCAGTCATGGGCTAGAGTTCTTCAGCTTTGAGTTGCGAAGGGGCCCCTCCCAAGATGGCACCCTACCCATGGAGACAGTGGGGAGCCAGGAAGGAACAATCCCTGAAGTGGCTATTCTCGGGTTGAGGAGGGAGAAGCCAGACAATTTTCTTGCTTTTGCTCTGAATTGACTTAATTTGTTTAATTTCGTGTTGATTGTTATTCCCTCCCAGTCTTTGATAAAGTGTCCTTTAGCCATTCCAGCCATCTCAAACCATGAACCAGTGTAGTCTATCAGGTGTGCAATAGCATTATGTCTAAAACACGTATATACCTTAATTAAAAAATAATTTATTGCTAAAAAATGCTAACCATCATCTGAGCGTTCAGCAAGTGGTAATCTTTATGCTGGTGGAGGGTCCTGCCTCAATGCTGATGGCCGCTGACTGCTCAGGGTGGTGGTTGCTGAAGGTTGGGGTGGCTGTGGCAGTATTTTAAAATAAGACAACAGTGAATTTTGCCTCATCAATTGACCCTGCCTTTCATGAACAATTTCTCTATACCATACAATGCTGTCTGACAGCATTTCACCCACCGTAAAACATCCTTCAAAATTCGAGTCAATCTTCTCAAACCCTGCAGCTGCTTTATCAACTAAGTTTATGAAATATTCTTAATCCTATGTTGTAATTTCAACAATCTTCACAGCATCTTTACCAGCAGTAGATTTCATCTCAAGAAACTACTTTCTTTGCTCGTGCATAAGAAGCAACTCCTCATCCGTTAAAGTTTTATCATGAGATTGCAGCAATTCAGTCACATCTTCAGACTCCACTTCTAATTCTAGTTCTCTTGCTAGTTCCAGCACATCCGCAGTTACTTCCTCCACTGAAGCCTTGAACGCCTCAAAGTCATCCATAAGGGCTGGAATCAACTTCTTTCAAACTCCTGTTAATGTTGATACTTTGACTTCTTCCCATGAATCATGAATGTTCTTAATGGCATCTAGAATGGTGAATCCTTTCCAGAAGGTTTTCAATTGACTTTGCCCAGATCCATCAGAGAATCCCTATCTCTGGCAGCAATACCCTTACAAAATGTATTTATTATCTTAAATAATAAGACTTGAAAGTCAAAATTACCCCTTGATCCATGGGCTGCAGAATAGATGTTGTGTTAGCAGGCATGAAAACAACAATAATCTCATCGTACATCTCCATCAGAGCTTTTGGGGAGCCAGGTGCATTGTCAAGGAGCAGTAATACTTTGAAAGGAATCTTTCTTTCCCGGCAGTAGGTCTCAACAGTGGGCTTAAAATATCCAGCAAACCATGCTGTAAACAGATGTGCTTCATCTAGGCTTTGTTGTTCCATTATAGAGCACAGGCAGAGTAGATTTAGCACAATTCTTAAGGGCCCTAGGATTTTTGGAATGGTAAATGAGCATTGGCTTCAACTTAAAGTCCCCAGCTGCATTAGCTCCTAACAAGAGTCAGCCTGTCCTTTGAAGCTTTGAAGCCAGACACTGACTTCTCCTCTCTAGCTATGAAAGCCCTAGATGGCATCTTCTTCCAATATAAGGCTGTTTCATCTACATTGAAAATGTGTTGTTCAGTGCAGCCACCTTCATTTAATTGTCTTATCTGGATCTTCTGGGGAAGTAACTTGCCGCAGCTTCAACATCAGCACTTGCTGCTTCACCCGCACTTTTATGTTCTGGTGACGGCTTCTTTCCTTAAACCTCGTGAACCAACCTTTGCTACCTTCAAACTTTTCTTCTGCAGCTTCCTCATCTCTCTCAGCCTTCAAAGAATTGAAGAGTTGGGCTTTGGCTTAAGGGAATGTTGTGGCTGGTTTGATCTTCTATCCAGACCACTGAGACTTTCTCCATATCAGCAATAAGGCTGTTTTGTTTTCTTATCTTTTGTGTGTTCACTGGAGTAGCACTTTTAATTTCCTTCAAGAACTTCTCCTTTGCATTCACAACTTGGCTGTTTGGCACAAGAGGCCTAGCTTTTAGCCTATCTCAGCTTTTGACATGGCTTCCTCACTAAGCTTAATCATTTCTAGCTTTCGATTTAGAACGAGAAACATGACTCTTCCTTTCACTTGAACTTAGAGGCCATGGTAGGGTTATTAACTGGCCAAATTTCAATAATGCTGTGTCTTAGAGAATAGGGAGGCCCAAGGAGCAGGAGAGAGATGGGGGAACAGCCAGTAAGTGGAGGAGTCAGAACACGCACGACATTTATCCATTAAGTTTGCTGATTCACATGGTTCATGGTGCCTCAAAACACTTAGAATAGTAACATCAAAGATCACTCATCACAGATCACCACAACAAATATAACAATAATGAAAAAGTTTGAAATACTGTGAGAATTAGCAAAATGTGACACATAGAGATGAAGTGAGCAAATGCTGTTGGAAAAATGGTGTCGATAGACTTGCTCTACACAGAGTTGCCACAAAACATCAATTTGTAAAAATCACAATATCTGCAAGGTGCAAAAAAGCGAAGCGCAATAAAACAAGGTACACCTGTATGATATTTGCTCTATATTAAAGTTACCTTCAAAACCTGCCTTTCTCACAGCACTAGCTCCTCAGTGTCCTGAAGGGCAGCGATTGTGACCCATATCTAAGTTACCCACAACATCTCACACAGCCCCATCCTACAGTGGGCAGAACGGTGTATGATGAATGAGTAAATACATGGGAAAAGTAATTTCCCAGGGACTCATTTGGATTTTCATTGGCAGTAATCCCTTTTTAAAAGTCCGACGAGCCCCTCTTCCCTTCTTAGTCAACAAGCGGTCTTGGATGAACACCATCACGTTGGCACCTGCTAAGGCCTGGGCTGTCATAACAAGCCGTCTCCAAGAGGGGTCACCAGCATCTGTTTATGGAGGTCAAATTTGAGTGCCACATCACAGGACAAGGGTACCTTGTAGTCAACAGAATTATTTGTATTTCTGCTTGAGAGCCACTGTCTCCCTTTTAACCATTCCCCTATTTTCCATTTCCTTTTCATTTAATATACACAATAGCATCTCTGTCTCAAAGAGACTCTCCTATCCCTCAGACAAGTGTCCTGTCTAACCAGAAAGACTATCACAGTGTGGACATGGTTCACCACTTAGATGCTTTTTCATAACTGCAAACACATTCCAGGTTTCTGAAGATGTGTCTGGACCAGCTTCCTGGAAAATCCACAAGCAGTTAGAAGGAGATGATGTATGGGGCTCTCATGGACATTTATCCAAATAAGGGATGTGAATATAGAGGAATGACTAGCCCACACTCACATACAAGGTACTGTGTTCAAGTGGAATTAGATGGAGCATCAACTTACATGTGACATGCCACCACCAGAACTTCATCTGGGAAGTCTCGGGGGAACCTTGGGTCTGACCATTTCTGAGGCTTGTAGAAAGGCTTAGAAAATTACCTTCAGTTTAGAAAAGCAGAAGCCTACAGCTTTTTAATAACTTTTTTATGCTGGGAGCCTCAAAATTTACCATTTGTGTATGTGTTGCTCAAAAACAAAACCTTGTTATTTAATAAAAATGTGAGTAGAGACTAAATAAATTGGCATAGGAATGATGGAGACTTTCTGACAACTGACAATGAACCCCGGAAACTATTTGTTTCGTTTTATTTTCCCAGGAGGGAAATCAGAGTGAGAAAATCTGTGAATTCACAGCTTGATTTACGTTAAACTTTCATGGAGAAGCCTGGAACATCAATAAGACATAAGTCTTCCTAAGGAGCTGAGCACAGACATCCCAGACACCCAATTTCTCAGCCTCATCTTGCAGAACACAGACATGTACATTCATAAGGGACCCGGTAGACAATGGGAGAGAGGAAGTGAGTTAACAGCTTCTGTTTTCAACAGTGTTCCGTGTTTAAGGTGCAATAAGCACACCAGGGCTCTATATCCCAGAGGGAGACCAGCCACTGAACACTGTTTAGCAGGGGAAAGACTTCACCAAGGGAAAGACACACAAGAAACATGAATGTCCTCATTCTCATCTTCTGGAATCCTCAAGAGTTAATTTGAGATGTGTGGAGTTTTTAGGACCAAAAAGCAAGACACAATCATGTGTGGGCTACTCTAACTTGTCTAAATACAATTTATTGTCAAAACAATGGATAAACTGATTCTCCCCAGTTGCTTGTAGGGACTGAGGCCAAGGAAGGAATGGAAATCACTTCAGAAGCAGCTGACAGCTAATGGCTGCCTAATGACTAAGGAGCTGCTCCCTCCAGCCCCCTGAGTCTCCACCAAGCATCACACAAGATAGGAGGAGGGAACTGGGAAGAGAGAAGTCGAAGAAGTAATGTTACAATATAGGATAGAAATATGGTCCTAGCATCCTGAGTTTCAATTAATTCTCATACAGATGATGGTTAAGTTGGCAAGCCAGCCCACAGACAGCTATAAAATGGACAGAAGAGTAAAATAATGTCTAATAATAATTCAAAATACAGGTGCAGATGGGGCCGGGCCCATGGCAGAGTGGTTAAGTTCACGCACTCCACTTCGGCGGCCCAGGGTTTCACCAGTTCGGATCCTGGGTGCAGACATGGCACCACTCATCAAGCCATGTTGAGGCAGCGTCCCACACGCCACAACTAGAAGGACCCACAACTAAAATATACAACTATGTACTGGCAGGATTTGGGGAGAAAAAGCAAAAACAAAGAAGACTGTCAACAGTTATTAGCTCAGGTGCCAATCTTTAAAAAAAAACAAAATACAGGCGTGGAAAATAGTATCGTGACTTCTGATTGATTACACAAGTTGATCTTCTCTGCCTCAATCAACCCCACTAAAATGACAGTTAGAATAAGAAATAAAATGACAGTAGGAAAAATAGCATAAATCCACAACAATTTTATTTTAAAAATGTAAGAGGCCCTGAGAAGGCAAGAGATTGAAGTCAGAAAGAAGATGGAAGGGTGATAACGAAACACGGCACAATAGTCTACAGCATGGAAATCCATGGAAAGGACCCAATTGATCTGGCAGAACTTGACAACACCTGAGACTTCTTGTAGGACAAAGGATGAGGGTGAGACATAGGGCAGGAAAAAGAAATTATTTGGGAGCCTAAATGTGAAGCAACCAACCGCTTATCTTACCATGTCCCCTTCATCCTGCCAACTACCTGTGATCTCCTTCTCTCATCTCCCCCTCTCACTCCTCTCCATCATCCCAGACCCTGCCCCCCCAAAAAAGAATTTTGTAGCAATCTTCTGTAAAGAAATTGAAAGGCCTCAGAGAAAAAGACTCCACGTAAATTAGTCCACATAATGAGTCACAAAGCAGCTAAGGGCCGTGCTCTTAATCATGAATGGATAATCATAACAAATGAGGAAAACCTCCAATAAGCAAGATAAATAAATGGGAGAAAATGTTCCTGGAAAAAATAAAAGTAAACAAGAAGTAGAAAAGAATTTCAAACATCCCAATGAAAGTCAAGAAAATATATCCATAAAACAATAAGAGAATGCTATAAAAAAGGAAGAATGAGTAAGCAAGAAAAAACCCTGGTAATTGAAAATTACTTTTAAAATTAAAAAGAGATGAATCAGGAAATATTCTCATTTCCCATAAAATCACGACAATTTTAGAATTTGAAGTCATCTCAAAATGTGCCTACATATAAAAAGAAAAGAGAAAAACTGGTCCTCTACAAAGGAATAGGAATCAGACTTTTCAGGTCTAAGTCTGGATGACCGAAGACACAGAAACTCCTACTGAAAAGTTACTCTTTCCCACTATCCCATTCTAACCACTCATTCTTTCAATCCCTAGCAATGAGCCAGAGGAAAATAATTTTCATCTGAGAATTCTATGTTCATCCTAATTGTCAATCCAACATGAGAACAGAATAAAAACATTTTCAAATATTCAGAGACTCAGAAAAGTTAGTCCCTTTACAGCCTTTCATCACAAGATAACTGAAGACATGTACAACCAAAATGAAGGATTGGCCATAGAATGAAGACAGGATGATTTTGGGGAACCAGTGGATCTGAAGCAGGAAACTCCCAGAGTCACAGGTGAGAGAGAGCAGAGTGATGGAAGACCCAAGGGAGGACAGCCTAGGGGAAAAGGGCCCTGCAGTGAACCTGATGTAGGAGTGTCAGAAATTGAAGTTGTGATTAAAGGGCCAAAAGGCAGGGAAAAGAACAGCATTTGGAAATTCCATGAAAATAGAAAGCTCCACAAACAAGAAAATTGAACTATAGTCATCATTAGCTCCACCAGAAGCAATGTCACAAATAGCATTTGATTTTCAATTTTTAGAATGAAGTTTTCAATAAAGTGCTAAAGACTTAAGTGTAGCTATATAACAGAATGAAATAGTATGAGCCTGTTAGACAAAAATAAAAAGAGGTGGGGAGTACAGGAGTACTAAAATCTTAATTTTACAAAGTAGGCAATCTAAAAGATAGTTTATTAGTGAAAATTCATCAAGCTGTACAGTGAACTTTTTGCTATGAATATTTATTTCAGTAACAAGTAAAGAAACAAAAAATAACAATATAATTATATGGCAAGTTTGGAGGAATGGGCACGAGAGATTATCAGTGAACTAATTCTCATAGATCATAGCAGAAAGTCAACAGATGTCTATGACTAATAAATTAGGAAACAACAATAAAAGGCTATTACATTGAGATTTGAAGGCAACATCCAGAACAAACAGCTAAAAGAGAAACAAGTAGCTGCTTTTAGACATATACTGGCATTAGTTTGATTAAAAACTAGTAAATTTTAAAGAAAATAGTACTGTTGCAAATGTACAATGTATCAGCAAGTTACAAGATAAATTAAGTTTCTATGAGCTGGTCCAGGAAATGAATGGTCACTTATAACAGGTGTTGACCAACTAAATCTGCTTCACTTCCTGTTTTTATAAATAAAGTTTTATTGGAACACAGTCACACACTCATTTGTTTACATATTGTCTATGGCTGCATTCTGCTACAACAGCAGAGTTGAGGAGTGCAACAGAGACAGTACAGCCCAGAAAGCATAAAATGTCTACTATCGGGCCCTTTACAGAAAACTTCACCAATCCCTCATTTGTAACACTGATTTTCTGGGGAAATGTAACCTGTAGTCAACTTGATTTTTAGAGTCAGTTTCTAAGTTGGGGACTGCTTTGCTCTCTGACAAGCACAGCTCACCTGATGGGAACAGATGTGCCCCGAGACTCGCTGTCTAATGTTTTCTCATTTGCGACATGTAAAATGTGCATATAAGATTCCTGTCTCCATTTTGCAGAGATGGGAAGACATTCTGTCACTACATGGTAATTCTCCTGACCTTTCAGATGACAGTAAGAACCTGGCCTTTGTATTTTTATTGCTACGTGCTGGACGTTGCCTGTCAAAAAAGAGCAGCCTTTACATGCTCACATAAAAATGAATTTCTGCCTGTATCTCGATGTAGGTATTAGAATGAAGCTTATCGACATCAACTAACACAAGCATTCAGCATTCTAGGCCAAAAACTCAGCAGCTGGGCATTAAAAGACATAGTAGAGATACTGTTTTTTGTTTTTAAAGATATACTAGTCTGAACGTCATGTCTTTGGGTTTTCTCATTACAGTCCTTTAAGTTGTCATATTTGTTTGAGCTGCTCTAGCCAAGGCAACTGTTAAGTGCACCTTGACAACAGCAAAACAACAAGGATGATGGTGGTGATGATGATGATAACAGCAGCCACAAACATTTAGAACAATACCTTTGTTCTAAGCATTTCACACATAGTATCTCATTTAATTGATACAACAACCCTATAAGGGAGTACTATTATTATCATCTTCAGATGAAGAAATGAGAAACATTTTACAGATGAGGAAACTAAGTTACAGTGAGATTATATAAATTGCCCAAACCTACAAAGCGAATAAGAGGTAGAAGTAGGATTCAAACCCATGCATTCTGGTGCCAGAGTCCTTCAGAATCAATCTTGCCTCTCCAGATCCAACACACACTTACTAATAGGTCCATCCACCCTAAGGAAGAAAGATCCACGAGACTAGAGAAATCACCACCCATTCCTGCCCTCAGGAGCACAGTTACAGTGTCCACATTTCTACAGATGGGAGCTTACTTAAATACAATTAGCCAAGTACTTTCCCATCAGGAATCTCTTCCCTTTTAAATCAAAACTGATGCCCCGCCCATTCCTCCTGGATACGTGGCACTCCTGAATGGACAGGCACTAGCTCCCTGTATTGCACCAGTCAAGGGGCACATCCTTCAGCCTTGCACTTCCTGGATGGCTTCAACTCTGCCACACATGAAGCGTCAACTGGCATCAACAATTCTCCCAGCTGCTGTGGTTCTGTCTGATCACTGTAAACAAGACTTTCTGAACCAGATAACGGACTCTCGGGTTTTACGAGGTAACTGAGCATCACGTGCAAGGCCCTGGCTTCCGGGGTCCACCACTTAGGGACTGTGTGCCCTTCGATCAGATGCTTCATCACAGTTTTTTCTTCTGTAAAGTAAGGATAAAAATACTTACAGCTCACAGGGCTGATGTAATGAGACGTGCACAAAATGCTTAGTACTATGCCTGGCACATAGTAAATTATTGATAAATAGTTATTTTTATTTCCAGATGTTTCAAATGGTAGCTCGTTTTCTTATTCCTCTTGATCCCACCTTGCGAATTATCATGATGCTATATAGTCCAAACTGTCTCTAAATCAAAGAATTGCCTCCAAAAGAACAATTCTTCAGAGATGTATTAAAAGATGAAATAAAGGCATTCTTTACTTTAAAAGGAATTAATATGAATGCATATTATATAAAATTTTCTTAATATCAGATCTATAGGCTTTAGGACTATGCTGTTACTAGAAATTAGGGCTAATATGTTAATACTTGTTATTCAATAAATTATAAATATTAATACACTACTTAGTAATACTGATATAGTTACTAATCAATACTTACAATTATTAATATTAATGCAATCTTATGCAACAATTACTGTGATAACGGGAGAAACAGATGTTTCATGTTATCATAACGCTGACCACGGCTCTAGAAGAATAACCTGACAACATCTAGAACAGCCTCAGCCACACTTCCAACAGGTACCCCTGCGAGGAAGCTGGGGAGCAATAACGTCCTTAGAGGACAGCGTAGCATTCAACACAAATAGTTCCTATCTATCAGTGGGAAATACAGTATTCTGGTTAAATTGAGATGGACTAGATATAGGCCCAAATTTTGTTTGGATGGGAGCTACTTTCTGTCTCCCTTATGGCTTAAAAAATAAAAGGCCGTGAAGCACTGGGAGAGGGGGACAAAGGTGGGAGCAGCCTCCCATGCCCTTTCTCGGATGAAAAATCCAAAGTTGGCGAGGAGGAGGAAAGACATTACTCCACAGTCAAGTTTGACCATATTAGATCACAGCTAGAAGTTTCCTCAGGGAGCAAACTGTATAAGAACTTTGCTCTCAAGGGAGATAGATGTGGATCCTACTTCTGGTGCTACCACTTACCAGCTGCAAAACCATGAACAAGTTTTCATCTTCTTTTAGTCTCAGTTTCTCAATCTGCAAAACGGGGATTATAGCAGACTTCCTCAGAGGGCTGCTGTGAGGATGAAATTAGGCAATGCACATAAAGGGCTTAACAGAGCCGAGTCCAAATGAGCAAGCTACACATTTTAAATATTAGTAACATGTCTGATATATCAACAGCTAATGCGAAAACTGGACCAAGTGTAAGTATTCTGCTCTCTCATACACTTACACACATTTATCCACATCTCACACAGCCCTTTGCATCTTGCCCTGATGGTCAACGAGGGCAATGTTTCCTGCCACTGTCCAGTACAATTAAAAAAACTGTCATTATGTCAACTGGCATCCTGGCCCCCACTCATAGCACAGACCTGAGATATGATCTAGAAGAGTGGTCAGGCTACAAGAAATCATGCAGGCTTCAATTCTGGTCCAGATTAAAATCTTTGCTTATCATCAAAATAACATTTTCCTCACAGCATTGGGCCAAGATCTCCAACCCAGGGAATCGCAGAGGAGAGAAGAAGAGCCAGCAGGAGTATTTATAGGTCACTGACTTGGTGCAGGGCCAAAAGTATTTCTTTTAACCACCATCTCTGCCAAAGGAACTATCTGTGGATTCTCCTAATGGTATCCTGAAGCTTTTAAAAATAACGAATGAAACTGAAAAGAAAAATAGAGGCATGAAAGCTGTTATACTGAACTCTTCTCTGAAGCTCACGAACAAATGATGTAAAAACATCTCAAGAAAGAGATTGAAACTATTTTCTTTCCTTAAGATCCAAAGCAGAAATTTAGAATCGAAAGCTCCAAGAAAGAGAGGGGAGAGGAGCAACAGCACCAGAGGGCGAAGGAAACCCCAACCTTCTAACAGACTTGGACAGTGGCTGTTCTTAACTATACCAGTCGAATGGTGTAGGCAGGTTCCTTAATGGCTGGGGCCCAGCTTATGTCACCTGCATGAGGAGAGTGGAACCTCGCAGATACAGGCCTCTTTTCATACCACCTTCCTATGAAAACTCTTATGAATAAGAAATTAGTGGTCTTTATAAAGGCATCATTTTATTTAAATTGTGTAAACTGACTTTTTTCCCTAGTTTCTTGTGTAGGAGAGGGGAAGGAAGCTAAACTTTATACTAACTTTTTAAAAATCTCACGTAATGTTAGCAACTGACCAACCTCTCCTTGAATTTCATATGCATCAAGAGGAGTTAAGAAAACATACAGTCTTCTGAAATGTTTCCTGGATTCTTTCCTCTTTTTTCACAAAAATAGAACTACCCTTTTTTCTTTTTTGATGGGAGATGAGGATTATATAGGAGATTTGGCAACCTGAATGAACATATGAGAAAGCCAACTGTATAACTAAAGGAAGTAGATCCCCCAAAATTATTCGCTTAGAGAATTTCAAACTCTGGTGCTAAAGCTTCAAAACAATAACCATCACCACCACTGAAGCTGAGTTCAGCCTTGCTGACTACCAATTAAGGGCTCTGACAAAGAAAGGCTTCTTGGCGGCCAAAGCTGACCATCCAGGAGAATCCATAGCCCCTGCCCTCTGCACACCAAGAAGAAGAAGCAGAATTCCAGGTAGCCCGGAGGAACCCTTATAGATCTAGGGCTGTGGGGAGGGCAGCTGAGGAACAGCCATTCCCACCCCTCAAATAGGGTTCTGGAAGCCGTGGTAAACTGCCAGTAACTGGTTTCTAGAGAAGTGCCTCAAATCACAGAGCCAGCCAGGTATGGCACTGCATGGGAATGCAAGCAGACCAATCTCCCCAGGACTTACGAGGGTACTGCCTCTCCGCCATCTTCCAGGTCTCCCACAACCCTCAAAGGTTCCTTCAGGTAGACATAATTTGGGTTACCGGCACAACTTCATTCAGAGAGGCTGAATGGGTATCTCATCTCTGAGACCAAAACTTTCTGGGTTTCAGTAATATCTGCTTATTATCCAATCAGAAATATCAGCATTACCTGGGAACTTGCTTATGAATGCACATTCTCAGCCCCACGTGAGACCTATGAATCTGAAACTCTGGGAGGGGCCCAGGAATTTGCGTAAGTCTGCGAACCCCCGAGCATTCTAGAGCAACACGACTTCATGAAAAATTAGCCTTGACAACAACATCTGGATGGATGTCGGGTAACAGATAGGTGCCTGAATAGAAGAAACCCTCTCTGTCCACAGTTGGTTTCCACTCCCCAATTATTTTACTTAACAGTTTCCCTTTGCAAAAAGTATCCTCTCACAGGCAGCATTTTATAATAAGCAATTTATTGCAAATAGCCAGTTTCAAAAAAGAACCCCTGACTTCGTAGTTTCCCTCAAAATCACATATTATTTAAGGGGCCTGCCTTTACATATTTTTTATAACACCTAGAGCAATACAAATCCTCCACAAGCTCTAGCTAATACGGATTAACGCATTAATGAGTAATTTGGGGAGCAAGCACTCAAATTAGCAAGGTCTGGTTTCCTGAAGATTACCAAAGGCTGGGGAGGTGGGAGGGGGCGAACTCAGACAAAATAGGCATTGACTAAAAGGCAGAAAGGAAGCAAAAAATTTATTCTGAACAGATGCCAAGACTTTGCCACATGCTTACAGTAAGAGAAATGGAGAGTGAAGAATATTATTTTTAAAACCTTCTTTCTTGAGAACTAAGTTAATAATAGCCCTGCTTTAAGATATTAGGTAAATACTTCTTCAATGAAAGACATTAGGCAAACACAGAATATTAGCATGAAATATGCCTTAAATTATTTAAAAGATACAGGCTATTTATCTTCCACGGACAGGAATCACCTGCCTTCAGTGATAAAATCCAAGCAGATAATTTTTTGATAAAACTGTCTTCTTTATAAGCTGTCGGTCATGTACCATTTATACCCAAGGCTGGGACAAACACATGAGCCATTGAAATTCCTCAGCAATACTCAGGCTGCTGAATTCGCTCACAGTAGTAATGGATCTTAGCCTGCCTGCCTTTAACTGCATTCACTCAAAGGAAAAAGCTGATGAGAAAGCAGGAGTGTAGAAATGATGTGACAGAGTGGAAAGTGATGAATAAGTCATAATTATTATTATTAAGAGGCACTCATTTTCACTTTCACATTCATTAGATGTTAATAAAATTAATCCTTATTCTTCCACTTGGCAGATAAGAAAGCTCTAGCCCAGCAGGTCTCAGCCGTAGCCGTCCATTAGATCCACCTAGAGAGCTTAAAACAAAAAACCAAAAACTGCCACCCCACCACAGAACAACTGGATCACAGTGCCTAGAGAGAGGCCCAGGAATTAATGACTCTGGTGCTTTATGAGGGTTGAGAAACACTGTTCTAGGAGAATTCTTTACAAAAATCAATTTTGGGGGGCCGGCCCAGGGGCACAGTGGTTAAGTGTGCATGTTCCACTTCCGCAGCCCGGGGTTTGCTGGTTCGGATCCTGGGTGCAGACCTATGCACCACTTGGCAAGTCAAGCTGTGTCAGGCATCCTACATAACATAGAGGAAGATGGGCACGGATGTTAGCTCAGGGCCAGTCTTCCTCAGCAAAAAGAGGAGGATTGGCGGCACATGTTAGCTCAGGGCTAATCTTCCTCAAAAAAAAGTCCATTTTTAGGCAAATTGGCTATTCTGAGACTTGGTCATTTAGTGAACTAGCCTGCTCCATTCCTGAAGGATCAGGAGTAGGACACAGCCTTGGCCCATCTTAGCATTCCTGGGAGATGTCAAGCATATCCTATAGTTATGAAGGAGAAAAAAATACTAATTCAATATTTCCTCGTTATCCCTTGGTGGGAGGAGAGGGGAATGTGTCTGATGACAAGCCGCTGAAATAGCACATCTGAATTAACTGAGATAGTAGAAGGGACATAGGGGCAGAAGCTGGGTTAGTTGTTATTCTTAAAAATGTTCTTCTCTCCTTCTCCTTCATCAGCATCGTCATCACCATCATCATCCACCACCAGAATAGATACCTAAGGAGGCCTTACTATAGTACTTAGAACACAACCTGAGCGTAAGAGGATAATTCATGAATGCCTTGGCTCATTACGTGGCAATTAAAGGGGGAGAGGGGACCTATTCAGATATCTCTGGAAGAAGGCCTAGATCCTCCAGAACTTCACAGCCTATGTCATCCTTTCAGAGTAAAAGCATACCTTGTAGATTGAGACAAAAAACTTTAGAGCAGAAACATCAACTTGGAGAGCAAATAGATGTTTAATATTTGTTCTTACTCAATTAACATTACCTGGTACCAAAGATAAGCCAAGGCCATGCCAGGTACTTCCATTTCACAGTCTCTTTTATGACACAATACTACAGTTCCAAGAGCTCCGTGTACCATTTTCTATTACATAGGAACCTCTTATAATAATTAATTGCTATAGAAGCTCTATGACACTGGAATTTTACTCTATATTTTATGTTTTTTATAGCTTATTGTTGGTAAGATGGTTTATATGATACCAAGTCTTTGTTCAAAAAGCTGCTCCTCTCCATAATGTTGTTCTCATAGAAAACCTATCTGTTTTGACAATAAATCGCTCTGTGGCACTGTTTCCAGGAATATGCTGAGGCAGAATGTAGGGGCTCCCTCCATGGTCCTCAAAGCAAATCAAGATGATCCCGGGTATTATACGTATGCGGTTGCAACTCTTTCTTTTTTCTTAGTCCGACTCAAAAACTGGACCAAAATTCTCATTTTAATTATTGAGAAAGTTCTCAACTCTATTTTCTTAGTACGTAATGTCAAATCCTATTTTTATCACTGATCTTTTTCAAATTCAATATATCTAAACTTCAAATTCATCATATCTAAAAAATGGCCTTAGATATATCTAATCAGTTTTGTGGCTTTTCCTTTGGTTTTAATGCAAACTCTAGGATAAGAACATCTAAGAAGGTGACCCCAGGTGTACAGAACCTGAATCTAACAGAATCCTGCACCTTTGGCTTTTAACTTGGAATAATGACTTGGTGACAAATCTCTCTCCTAAAAATTTGTACTTACATAATATTTTACGAGATATTTTGGAAACTTTCTGGGGGATTTTACTATATTTCACAATGATATGGCTTTAAAAGATTACAAGTTTTGATTCCAATCAAATTTAATGCAACAGCAGGTCAAATAAGGTCTTGGAAGTTGTTGAGTATTTAATTCACGGTAAGTATTTACAGGACTGGCAAAAATATTCAAGATTACCGAAGTCAGTGAACGTTTTCCTTTACAGTTCTTCCCCTCTTCAAGTTTATTAATCACCTTCAAATGATAACTTGTCCCAAGATGGTTAAAAAACTTATCATATGTACATTTTCATTCTCAGCACCCTTTCAGGGATAGTAGTTTGAGGCATGAGGGGAAGCCTGAGAAAGAGCTCATGACCTTAAGAAGCAGATGAAGGGGAAGTGGAAGTAAACATGGTTAGGAATGCCCTAAATTGGAATTTAAGACACCTGAATGATAGCCCGAACTGGGATGACTCTTTTGTGTCCCTCCCTCGGCAGGGAACATTAAACCTGTCTTGGCCTTAAAATTAAAAGTGCCTGTAAAAAGAGAATATGAGAATGGCTTTCTCTAAGATTCCTTCACACCTTTAAAAGGCTATGGTTCTAAGCAAACTTGGAATTTGGTTTTAGTATGGTCTTAAAAACTCTTCATCTTTCCAATTTAAAATGTTCCATCTCCTGTAAATCTCACTACTGATCTGATATCCTGCCATGACATTCCAGACATGAGACAGGAGAAAATGTGACAGGCTTATGTGGATGCTATTCCCATCCTCTCACTATCCTGACTTTGCCAGGAGCCAGCTCAATCCTGGAACGCTTCAAAAAACATGTCCTTACCACTAAAGTTCTAGAATAGGGATTCAAATTTAAAGTGTAAGAAAGGGCCTCAGTTTAGACTTGAGCCCAGACATATGACTTCACGCCTAGCTCTTACACTACCATTCATCTGAGGCTCAGTTTATTCCTCTCTGCAGCAGAAAATAACAAATCATGTTGGCAAATGCTATGACATTTAAGCAGGCTAATATTTTTAAGATAGAAGTAGAGGAGTATGGGAAAAAGAGCTTCTGGCACTTTGGGCTCATGGGAAGGCACGTACTACCCCCACTATCACCACTACATCATGTTATCTTGTTGCAACTTGTTATTCTCAAGTGCCCAAAAATATCTGTGGATGAATGATGATGACAAAGCAGCTGTCAACATTTAAATCTGATAAACTTCAAACAGGAGGAGATGTGATGTGTGGGAAGGGGTTCAAATCCCAGCCAAGTATCATTAACTACACGGTCTAAGACCAGTTACTTGACCTCTCTATGGCTATTTCCGCATCTATAAAACAGGGAAAGTATAATTTTTCTCATTGGCATTACTTTGAGTACTAAATGATATAGGATGTGAAAAGGGCTCCGTATAGTGCCTGGAACATAATAATGTGTGATAAATAGAAATGATGATTATGTAGCAAAAATTGACTTTATTAAGAAAACTCAAATATGCTGGAAATCAGATCCTATTTATCCACTACTAATAATATGATAAGCTATCTTTAAGCCTCTCATAGTAATCTTTGACTTGTAATTTGCTATCACCTTCTCTTTAAGAAAAGATACTCTGTATTCCACAGAAGATAACGTATTAAATATTTGTCTTCCCTGAAACTTCCTAATCCTCATCTCCTTAACTGTTGAAGGAACAGCACTATGAGCCTAAAGCTCACTCATTGATGGGAAATGGGGAAACACTGTGACAAAGTATAGTGGACTCTATGGAAAGAGTTAATTCAGTGATAACAGCCGGGGAAGTAGGAAGGAAGGACTGGCAAATCAAATATGATGAATTCCATGCCAAGACCATAGAACCAAAAAAGATCTACTTTCTAACTGTGTTAGTCTGTCCAAACCACAAACAGCTCAATTACTTTTTAGAATTTAATTTAATTTATCCATTGGCTTTTTCAGCTATGTCTTTCTGCACAATCATTTTTTGAGTGTTGCTCTGGAGAATATAATCCTTAACCTTTCACAATCTAGAGTTAATACTGTTAATATTTTATGCGTAAAGTGTAGAACTCTTGCAACCATACATTCTATTTAACACCCCCCCATACTGTACTTTATGCTATGGTTGTCATATGTATTACAACTACATACATTATAAACCCCACAAGATTATGATATAATTTTTGCTGTAAATAGTCACATGTATTTTAATCAAATTGAGAGGAAACATAGCCTTTTTTATTTACACAGATATCCACCATTTCTGATGTTTTACAGTACTTCCTGAAGAACTCAAGTTTCCCTCTTATATTATTTCCCTACAGCTTAAAGAACCTTCTTTAGCATTTCTTGTAGTACAAGCATACCTCATGTTACCGCACTCCACTTTACTGCACTCTGCAGATCTTGCATTTTTGACAAGATCCTCCACCAGGAAAAAAGATTACGACTCACTGAGGCTCAGATGATGGTTAGCATTTTTTTAGCAATAAAGTATTTCTTAACTGAGGTATGTACATTGTTTTTGTTGTTGTCATTGCTGTTGTTTTGGTGAGGAAGACTGGACCCAAGCTAATACCTGTTGCCTACCTTCCTCTTTTTGCTTGAGGAGGATTATCCTGAGCTAACATCTGTGCCAATCTTCCTCTATTTTGTATGTGGGATGCCACCGCAGCACAGCTTGACAAGCGTGCATAGGTCTGTGCCCAGGATCCAAATTGGTGAACCCTGGGCCACCAAAGCAGACTGTGCATACTTAACCACTACGCCACCGGGCCGGCTCCTGTACGTCGTTATTTTAGACATAATGCTATTATACACTTAACAGACTACAGTATAGTGTAAACATAACTTTTATATGAACTATAAAACAATAAAATTAGTGTGACTTGCTTTATTGCAATATTCACTTTACTGTGGTTGTCTGGAACCAAATCCACAATATCTCCAAGGTTTGCCTGTAAAGATCCACTGGTGATGAGTTCTCTTCTATGTTTCTTTTTACTTAAAAATATTTTGCCTCTGGGGCTGGCCCCGTGGCCGAGTGGTTAAGTTCGTGCGCTCCGCTGCAGGCGGCCCAGTGTTTCGTTGGTTCGAATCCTGGGTGCGGACATGACACTGCTCATCAAACCACGCTGAGGCAGCGTCCCACATACCACAACTAGAAGAACCCACAATGAGAAATATACAACTATGTACTGGGGGGCTTTGGGGAGAAAAAGGAAAAAATAAAATCTTTAAAAAAAAAAAAGAATATATTTTGCCTCTGTTCTCAAAGGATATTTTCACTGGGTACAGATTTATGGTTTGACAAGTCTTTTCCTCCCTTCCAGAACTTTAAAGATATTGTTCCACTCTCTTCTGGCCTCATAGCCTCAGACAGGAAGTCTGCAATCAGTTGAATCAGGTATCCTGTATGTAGCGTGCCATTTTCCTCTGAATGCTTTCAAGATTTTCTCTTTATCTATAGTTTTTAGGAACATGACTGTAATGTGCTTTGGTGTTTTTCTTTGTATTTACCTTGTTTGGGTTTTACTGAACTTTTTGAATCTATAAATTTACGTTTTTCATGAAATTTGAAAAAATTCTGGCCATTATCTTGTCAATATTTTTTTGGCTCCATTCTCTCTCTCTTTTCCTTCGGGGACATTAAACATGTTGGATGTTAATTTTGTCCCATCTGTCTTAGAGTTCTGTCCAGGTTTTTCAATCTTTTTTCATCAGGGATAATTTCTATTGAGTTATCTCCAGGTTTACTGAATCTTTCCCCTATTACTTCCATTCTGATATTAATTAAGTTCACATGGAGGATTTTCTTATTTCAGATAATTGTATTTTTTAGTTCTAAAATTTCTCTTTTGTTCTTTTTTTGTATTTTCTATTTTCCTACTGGAATTCCCTATACTTCCATTCATCTGTTACAAGAATATTTTCCTTTATCTCAATTATAATAGTCGCTTTAAAATCATTGATCATTCCAAATCTGGGTCATCTCAGAGCTGGTTTCTGAGTATTTTCTCTTGAGAATGGGTCATATTTTCCTGGTTCTTTGTAGGTCAAGTAATTTTGGATTGTACACTGAACATTGTGAATACTATGTTGTGCAGACTCTGGATTCTGTTATATTCCTTTGAACAGTGTTGCTGTTTATTTTAACAGGCAATTAACTTTGTTAAACTAAAAACTTTATCTTGGGGCCGGCCCGGTGGCGCAGTGGTTAAGTTTGCACATTCCACTTCTCGGTGCCCTGGGGTTTGCCGGTTCGGATCCCCGGTACAGACATGGCACCGCTTGTCACACCATCCTGTGGTAGGCGTCCCACATATAAAGTAGAGGGAGATGGGCACGGCTGTTAGCCCAGGGCCAGGCTTCCTCAGCAAAAAAAGAGGAGGACTGGCAGTAGTTAGCTCAGGGCTAATCTTCCTCAAAAAAATAAAAACTAAAAAAATAAAAATAAATAAAAAAATTAAAACCTTGTCTTGCCTGTAGTAGGTAACAGATCAAATCTCAGCTAAGTCCTTTTATCTTTCCGTGTTTTGAGCCTGTCCAATGCATGCATGGTTCTGGAGTCACCCAGAGACGTGGGTAGAGTTTACACACACAACCTGGGGCTCCCCTTGTCTGACTCTCTCCTTTCCGCTACTCCATTCTCACTTTCAGGCAGCTATGGTCACTCCAGCCTCTGTCCTCTTGTAACTCAGCTAAGAAAGATAGTTTCTATCAGAGCTTCAGCCGTTCCATGCCAGGCAACAGCTGCAGCCTGCTTCCAGGTCAAAGCTGTAAAAACAGATACCTCATCCCATTACAGTTCCTACCTTTTTTTTCTTCCAAAGAGTTTTTTTTTTCCTTTTTCTTCCCAAAGCCCCAAGGTACATAGTTGTATATTTTTAGTTGTGGGTCCTTCTAGTTGTGGTATGTGGGACGCCACTTCAGCATGGCTTGATGAGCAGCGCCATGTCCATGCCCAGCATCTGAACCGGCAAAACCCTGGGCCACCGAAGCGGAGCGTGAGCTTAACCACTCAGCCACAGGTCTGGGCCCCCTACGATTCCTTCTCGTAGGTGCCCAATGCTCTACAAAACCTGCTTGCCTTTTTTCACACTCAAAAACCTCCAGGTAGCTACTTTTTTATATTTTGTCCTGAGTTTATAGTTGTTATCTGTAGAAGGTTAGTGTGTTCAAAGCTTATTCCATCATACAAGAAGTGGAAACCACAAATATCTCAATTAAAAATATGTACTTTATATATATTGTATATATATCATAAAATGTATGTGTGTATATCTATATATATGAATATAAAGAATCAAACTTTAAATGGTGAACTACAGACTGCCAAGTCTTTCTGTGCCCACTTCAGTCTCATTTTACCTCCCCCCTGCAAAAGTCATGTTGGGTCTACCCACCATGGCCAATGAGCATCCTCTACTGTGCATTTCAAACCATTCTCAAGCCTTCATTCGTATCTGGTCTCTACTTAGCAAGTCTTTGTTTCCCAAGTGCAGAATGTGCACCAGTGGTAAACCAGATGACTTCAGGAGGCTGAGACACAACATTAAATAGCGCTGAATCACACTAAGGGAAACTTATTTTCAATTCTTTTTCAACTCTTCTGATTCTGTCAAGGAATAAATCTCATTTTGGTGCTAATATGCCTTTAACACCTTTCTAACAGTGGCTAATTTCTCCCTTTCAAACATAAAGACAGCAGGTCTCATGTGAAGAATCTTCTCCAGGCAATAGCATCTAGCTAGAAATGAATAATATTATTTTGTTTTCACTCTACGTATTTTTAGAGTTACCTTCTATTTGTAGTGATACTGTTTTCCAGTTGTGATAATGATATAACGTTTAACTTTAAAATCAAAATTCACAAAAAGTGAATGGTTTAAAAATAATAAACGATAGTACAGGTCATATGCAGATAAGAATAGGGAAAAGATTTGTAGTAGAATGGATAATTCTAGTTGCTATAACAGATATCTCCCCCTTCCTAAATCTCAGTAGCTCAACACAACAGAACTTATTTCTTGCTCACAAAAATTCCAATTGGATGTTTCTGATCTGTGGTAGTTTTTCACACGTTCATTCAGGAACTAGGCATGACAGTCTCTACTTTCTTCGACACATGGATTCTAAGATCCCTCTGAGTATGTCTGGCCAGCAGATGAGGAAGAGTGAGAAAAAACATGACATACACTATGGGAGGTCTTTATTGGCCGGGCTTAGAAAAGATGTACATCCTTTTGCCCACATTCCACTGGCTGAAACTCAGTCTATGACCAACAACACTTAACTGTGAGAAGCCAGGACATGGGTCTAATTTTGTGCCCAGGAGAAAGACAGTTTGGGATCTTGGGATCTCGGGGAGCATAAAGTTTGGGAAGCTCTGCACTAGGCTATGTTCCTTCAAAGCAGAGGGGAGGAGGGAGCCATCATGTCTCAGAAACCTCCCTTCATTTTGTAAGGATGACTCTGGATATTAACGTCTCTCCTTCCTGCTCAGCACCCAGTGTTAGGCTCTACCCAAGAAATGCAGAAAGACACACAGACAGTCCTCAGAAATGTTCTATGCATTTCAGTCGACTTGTCCCCACACAGGGACCTGGGATGCTCACAGCAGCTCCACGCTGCTCAAGGCTCCTGTCCTCCACCTGTCCTTTTCTTCCTAGCAGTTTTGTAATCACAATTTGCTAATCCTGGCTCTCACTCTCTCCACAAAGTCTTTGCTTTCTGAGAGTCCAATTAACCAACCTGAGAAAGTAACCAGTGTTCATGTTAATTGAAAGCTCTTCCTTTCTTTCCCCCAGGGAAATTAAGAACATTTCATACAGTGGCTTCCTGGAGCCCACGATGCTGTATCCAGTGTGTCCTAGCAAGACACTGCAACTGCAGCTCCTGTCTGGGCCACCACAGACCAGGGAGGGGACCCCATCAGGGAGGATGGGACCTTCTTGATGGGATCGCTGTTGCTCTACCAACTCCACTTCTAAGATATCTGGCCTGTTCTTCTTTGGCCAGTCCTTCATGCCAGAAAGGGTGCCAGCTCTTTAAAAGCAGGAAATGCCCCTCCTGGGATTTTTCTTTGATCTTCACAGATCACAGAGGATCTAATCCAGGGTCTGAGTTCTCTGCTTGGGCTCAGTAAATACAATTGAATCAAATCCAAATTAATGATTCGGTACACTGAGACATTAGCAGTCATTTAAATTGGGTCCTACGTATTACTCACAACCAGTATATTTTACACAACCAGGTGGCATAGTGGTTAAGTTCAGTGCACTCCCCTTCGGTGGCCTGGGTTCGTGGGTTCAGATCCCAGGCACAGACCTACATCACTTGTCAGCCATGCTGTGGCAGCAACCCACATATAAAAAGGAGGAAGATCTGCACAGATGTTAGCTCTGGGCTGATCTTCCTCAAGCAAAAAAAGAGGAAGACTGATAACAGATGTTAGCTCAGAGCGAATCTTCTTCAGCAAAAAACAAAACCCAAAACAGTATATTTTTAAAAGAATCAAGAACAGTAAGTGTCAAAACTTTGTTCATTCCCCAAATGCTGTAAAGAGCCAACTCCTCACACTTTGTCAGAGCACACAGTGGAAGGCACCCATGGACTCAGGCCTTCACTCAGATGTGACCCATGCTTGTGACCCGTGATTTTAAATTCGTGAACTGTTGGCAGATCTCGTTGGCAAATATTAATTTCTATAAATATGTTTCAGGAGAGAAGCAGCCCCTGCACTAAACCGGTGTTTCATGAGCATATTGATAAAATGCTACACTGATGGAGAAAGATTCTGATACTGAATCCTAAACCCATCCTCTACACGCTCACACCCTTTTAAGAAAATACGTGGAGCACCTAGATTCAACGAGAGTTTGGAGGTTCCCTAGAAGGTGTTGTTTGTTAGTTACAGTGGGTTTAAGCACAACTCCATCTAAGCGGTTCTTCTCAGCGGCCTTGTCTATTCCCACAGGTTCCGGACTACAGAGGCTTGAATCCTGGATGCAGCAACTTCCAGGGATGAGATTTGGAGTAAGTGACTTCACAGGATGTTTAGGATTTGCTTTAAAATTCTCCCACCAGGGACCGGCCCGGTGGCCAAGTGGTTAAGTTCATGCACTCCACTTTCACAGTCCAGGGTTTCGCAGGTTCGGATCCTGGGGGCAGACACGGCACCACTCATCAGGCCACACTGAGGTGGTGTCCCACATGGCACAACCAGAAGGACCTACTACTGGAATATACAACTATATACGGGGGGCTTTGGGGAGAGGAGGGATAAAAATAGAAGATTGGCAAGAGATGTTAGCTCAGGTGCCAATCTTTAAAACTTCTCCCAGAAAAAAATAAAGGGGGGTGGTGACAGAGTAGATGAAACGAGTTGGGCAAAATACTGATGATTAATGAAGATGGAGAAAGCATAAGTTAATTCATACTATCTACTTTCAGGTTTGTAATTTTTATAATTAATTCTTAAAGGACACTTTATATTATCTCGAGCATAAATGATTTTCCAGTCCCTTCACAAAACAACTTTCTCCTCCATTCCAGAGATAAATGGTAGAGAACACATAGAGGATTCTATCCTTAAGAACAATTTCTCTTAGGCATCTCTGTTCTGTTAATGATATAACAAGAACTTTACCTTTTTGTCCTTCTACCACTTCAGCTGTTCAGAATAGTAAGAAATCAAATTCCCGGATGTGTATTTCACGGCAGTCCTTGCCCCTTATAGGCCAATCAAGATCCTAGGGATCTGGACACAGCTATAATTTAGTGTCATTCTCAGTGTTTGCTCTGAGATTCCAGTCCCTCAACACCTCCCCTTTCCAAAAAGGGAGAGACTGGAGGCGGGAGGAGGAGAAGACAGAAGAGAAGGAATAGACGGCATGCCGTTTCAAGCACCAATACAGCTCCGTTTTTGTCCCGTTGACTCTTCAACACCTGGAGAGATCTAAATACAGATGCCATGCCCACAGAGACAGGAGACAGAGCGATACGTTGGGCTCAATATACACTTTTCTTTTTTACCCTCAGCTCAACTTTCACATGTAAGTAACGCACTGAGAAAAAGAAATGGTTTCCTGCTCGAGCTCCACTGGCACCCACAGAAACTGCTGGTTTCCCCCGAGTTATACTAAAATAACTGACTCATTGGCCATCCCCAGGCTGCATGAGCTAATGTCAAGATTGCATATAGATTGGGGAACGGCTGTTTAAAATGCTTTCCCCAAATGACCAATTTTTAATTATATCCCAACAAAATATTGACATGTCTTTTATTACTGACACATCATATAAAATTGAGAGTGTTTTCCTTCATATTTTTGAGGAAAATTGAACTCGATGTAATTTTATTACTTCTTTCAGATGTCTTCATCAGCTAACTTAACCTGAATCTGTTCTTTTAAATTGTTTTAAGTGTAAAAAATGAAATCAGTTTGAATTTTATGTTAAAAATTTAATAATTATCACTGAAGTAAAGGTTAAAAATATATTTAAAGTCAGTTACTATCAGCATCAGAGTAAGAGAAAGTATATAATGACAGTTCTAATTATTACATTCTCTTGTTTTGCACTTCTGAAGAGCAGCAATTAGATCCCTCCTTAGACTTATGTGGAGAGTAAAACGTTCTGCACCTGCAATCCTGATAACCGTGTCATTGCCTCCAACTGCAGAATGGTTTAGCTCCTTACACTGTAGACCTCAGATCAGAACCGTGGACGTAAACTGTCTGAGGAAGAGCACTGTGCCTCTGATGATTCAGCAGGGGTTCATCTTCCACTTGATTTCCATTCAACATGAACAAGCACAAAATGACCTTCCTAGCCTCTACCAAAATCAGCACAGACTAGAGCATGTGTTGGTTTCCATCCAAGTAGAATTCATGGACCAAGTGAAGTTTCTGAGGTCTGGAACACTGTCTTGGCCTTGGGCAAGCCCCTTCCTCTGAACCTCTGATTATTTGCCTCTTTCTAAGGGCAATTATTGTGAAAGCACTTTGTGAAATGTAAAGCATTCACATATGGAACTTTTTTTGGTCACCACCCACTTGTCAAAGTGCTAAGCCAGACCGGTAGGTTGACTTTGGGGAAATGCTTGCTTGTGGCAAAGACAATGTGCTCACTAAATATTCCATCTTTCCTCATGTCTCCCAGCCCTTGCAGTTAGGTTGGGCCATGTGATAGTTCTGACCAATAAGCTGTGGGCAGAAGTGACTTGTGTCACTTTTAGGCCAAAGTGTAGAAGGGCTAGCATGTGATCTTCTGGGCTGCGTCTTTTCTTTGCACAGTGACCTCAGGGACCCTGAGTTGCAGATGTTACGGTTACAAGATGGTCAAACAGCTGCCATCAGCCTGGGTCCCTGAATGACTGTGTGTGGTACAAACCACCACCAACTTCTGCTACATACGTACAGTGAGCAAGAAACAAATCTTCGTGTGTTGAGCCACTGGAAGATGGGATTGTTTGTTCCTGCAGCACATCTAACCTATCCTGAATAAAAAATGTTGGAAGTCCAAAGCCCTTAAAATTTTCACCTCATCAGCATCACAAAACTCCAAATGCCTTATTTCTGCAACTTCCTCCCACACTGATAGCTGAGAGAGGAAGGACAATATGTAGGGAACGGCTCCCCATGCACCCTGGCAACCTCCCATGCCTCCACTTAGGCCACGCAGGCAAAGCCTATGAACAGCCTGACCTGAGTCTTGGCGGAATGTCCTGCAATTCCTCCTGAAATGAAGGGAGATAAGCAGCCTTGTGGGGAGCTACCAAGTGGCATTTGTCATCTACCTCCCAATATGATGGGAGACTGCCACAAGACCGTTGCCCATCCATCTCCCGTGTTTCAGTTGAGCACAGGACTTTCCAGGGCCCAGTGGCAAGCTTCTGTGTCTATAAAACTACTTGGCTGTAATTTAGAGATGGCTCCTCCAGGGCAGAGTGATCCACTTCCCATATCACCTGTCATCTGACCCGTCCAGTTCAGTGTCATCCTGTGTGTGGGACTAGGGAGGCAGGGAGCTGATGCCATGCTGATCTCACTTTCACTGTCTGAGTAACAAATATCTGAATCCATTTGGGCTTGTTGTGTCCTTAGTGGCCAAGACTGTGAAAGTGTGGCGATCCAACATCATAGCTGCCCTATTAGCCACGACACTGTTGCCTAGAGACTCCGACCACTTGACACATTAAAAGGTGGCTTTGATGATAACTATTTGTTGCTGAGCTTCAGATAGTTTTGGCTAGGACATCTCTCTCCTGCTTGAAAGAACAAAATGGGGCTCCAGGCAGAAGTAGAAAACAGCTTTCCAATTTGAAGTTGGAGAACAAATGAGCCAGGATGATTTCCATCATTTTAGCCTCTTCAACATTTTAATAAAGTTAGCATCAGGTTTACAAAACTTAGAAAGCTCCAACAATGCAGGCCCAGATTTAGATATCTGGTGGCAACACAGGGTGATGGAGCCTGAAGTGTGCTGAGTGGTGGCCACAAACTTTGCTGAAACTCATAAGAGAAATTCAATACACTACCTAACATGCAAGGGCATGGTAAGTGTCATTTCATAATTTTTGCCATTCCAATGAACTAGAAACATATATCACACGGACAAATAATTTCTTTCAAATTTCCATAGCCAACAGTGATGCTAACACTAGGTTTCCTGAATACTGATAAACATGAATGGTAAACAAATTCATTTACTAACTACTAAGCATCAGGAATTGTATGAGAAAGAAGGTGTACAAAGATAAGTAGGATTCCATCTTTAGATGCAAACCAAAAGGTAAAAGGTCTCCCAGATGGGCAATGTTTCTGACTCGGCAGTGAGATCCAGAAATACACCTGGGCTTATGAGTCTTCAGATGTGAGAAGACTTAAAGGCAACTTTGTGACTGGTAAACCTACTGTACTTATTAAAATGGTGCAACCACACACAGCACTCTCTGTTGCAATTACACAGCATGGCCTCGCCCTGTGGTACCACAGAGAATGGTAGCAGAGTTCTGCTTCTCTCAAGTTTACAAATATCCTTTTGGGAGTAAAAATCAACATGACATATTTTGATGGTTGTAAGGGAGATACTTTCTCAGAAAGAGAAAGGGAAAAAAATAACTCACATTATTTCTGGAAGGGAGACATCATTTGCTTATAGGATTTGGAAATACGTCCCTTTAAAGATGATTCTGGGCAAAGAATGGTTAGTAGGAATCTGTGCTTTCAATGAAAATGATGGCAATGGAAAAAATGCTGCAGGCTGGTAAAAACCAGAGGGCACGCTGATAAAGCACTCAAATATTCATGGTTTTCTGAGGGAAATAACCTAGCGTTCTAGGAAGAAATTGAGAACTAATTAAAAAGAAATAGTAAAGTGTCATCCTTGTAATTATTCTCTCAACCTCAAAGGTTTATCTAGGCCCTTCTCCATGCCAGGCATGATGCTAGGCAGCAAGGGTAGAAAGATGAACAGGATTCATGTTTGGTCAACCGGTGCCTTGGCACTGTTAAGGTCTTGAAGCTTCATTTCCATGGAGCTTCCTTGGTTCCCATAGGAACCACTAGTGCTCAGTTAAAAGGTTCTGGGCTTTGGCAACCATGGAAATAATAATTGATTCAGGAAAGGATTCTCAGTGGATGTTCAAACCATCAGGTCAAAGTTTGGAAGGGAACAGGGGAGTCACACAGTTCTCAAAGTATTATCCCCACAGGTTACTTACTAATTACAAAAAGGAAAAGGAGAATCTCCGCGATGGAGAAATCTAGTGGATGTCATTTAACCAAGGGATTAAACTCAGCACCAACAATGGGACAAACATTATGTGGCTCCTGGTGTGATGTAATAGGAAGGACAAAATATTGCCTACATGGTACTCTTGCAAAATTACTAACTTGAATCTAATCATCAGGAAGCAAGCAGACAACTCCAGTTTGTGGGACGTTGTACCAAACCACTGGCGCAGACTTTTTCAACACTGCCCTCAGCGTCATAGAAGACAAAAACAGTGGGAACCAGTCTACGTTAAAGAAGACTAAAGCAACAGAATAACCAATGGCAATGCATGATCTTTGATCAAACCAAACAGCTGTACAGATAACTATTTGAACTACTGGGGAAATCTAAATAAGGCTGATCTACCAAATGGCATTATTGTATTGGTATCAAATTCCTTGATACTTGATGGCTTTGTAATTATGTAGGGACAAGTTCTTGTTCTTAGATGATAATGCTGAATTACTTAGGGGTGAAATAGCATAACTGTCTGTAACTTACCTTCAAATGGTTCAAGAAAAAAACGTGTGTATATACATGCATATATACGAGAGGAGACACAAGGCAAAAAGGGCAAAATGCTCACAATTGGTAAATTTAGAAGAAAAGCATATGAGTGTGCATTGTACTATTCTCACAACTCTTCTGTTTAATTTGAAACTTTTCATTCAAAAAAGTGGCGGAAAAACAAAAAACTGGCTGCTGGCTAAACTCAGGTTATAGTTGTAGGTCACAGACAATAGAAATGCTAAGGGGCCACTTGGATGAAGCCTGAGCTCTTGGCCTCCCAAGCCCCTCTCTGACACGGGGGACTCACCTGAATGATGGGACTGTCCAGAGGAGGTGCAGTCCTACCTGGAAATGCTGCAAAATTCATCAACTGCCACACCCAAAGAGATTCATCTGTTTTACTATGCCTACCGACTTAAAACAAGTTTGCTTCAGAAAAGGCATAACTTCTCACTTGCTATTTAAGGCCAGTGAAGACCAGCACAAATTCTACAACTAAAGTAGTATGAAATGCTCATTGACTGACTTCGGGGACAGCAGCAGCACAGCTTGGGGACAGTGTGGGTGTGAGTGTGTCTACATTCTCAAACTTGGTCACAACCAAGCCCTGGCTCCAGTAGAAACCTAAACATTAGACTTTAAATTTTTCTTTTGAATTACAAATTCTCTGCTGAATAGTCAATAGCACATACTTTAAAATTCTGGTAGAAGCCCACAGATGAATGAATGCATTATGTGTTTCAAAGGAAAGTCACGAATTCTTTGTAAATAATCTCTTAGCATCTAAAGAGAAAAATCGAAAGATGTTTTACATACATAAAGGAATGACAACACAAGGTCCAACCTCCCCCCTGTCTCACTGGCCTTTTATAAAGCCCTTTGCGCCTGCAGAAGACACCAAGCTATTTCCATGCTAGAGGCTCCATCTCCTTCACATCCAGTTCAAGTCTCTCTTGCTTGGTCATCTGATCAATCAGCCTTTCCAGTTGTTTCTACATGATGCAAAATCAGATTCATGCTACAAAGTGATTATTTTTCTCTATAGATTGTCTAGTACTAACATTATAACAAAATGCCTTTATAACAAAGGGGGTGGGACTAACGCCAACCAACACAAAATTTATAAAGTCAAACAAAATTAAGCTTCTGTTTATCACACAGCTCAAAGGTAATACTCCTACTAAAATTGAGCAGGATCAAAATGACTCTTCCCTTATCTTTTATTGTTCAATAATAGTATAAAGTAAATAGGCAGTTACTACTGGGGAAAATTTTGAAATTGGAGACAGTCAGCCATCCCTCCATCATACTCCAGAGAATCTGAGCATCCATTTTCATTCCTCCACACCCAAATTCCAGACTCTATATGGCCTAATGTATGGCTTTAGCATTATTTAAATTAATAATATGTAGTAGTTTCATATCATAACCTTATTTAACATTGTGAAATACATATTTCAGGTATCCAACTATCTGATATCAGTGTGGAACTGTAACATCCTTTTAATCAACATAACTAAAAATATTTTTTTGACAGTCCATCACACATCCTTATTTTTCTAAATATATACATATAGAATATATAACATTTCAAAACATTTAGATTATATGACTAAATGCTTGCCTTTCCATCAAGAATTTGGCGTATTATACAGCAGAGCCTTCACACAAAAAGCTTAGAACTAGGCAGCCCAAGGTTCAACTGACACATTTTTCCTTTGCTGTCACCAGTCTGTCAAACATATGTCTTGAACTATTCTTCCAAGAACAATTCTTCAAAAGCTAGTACATGTGAATAAAAACTCTATACGTGGTCCCCTGGCTCCACCTGAGTTCTCTGGTAGTGTAAGGAGAATATCGTTGCTAGCCTGTGGCCCTGTCCTCAGAGCAGAGGCAACCAGGACCTGGATGGTGACGCAGGGCATAGACCGGACTTGGACAGAGGAGCTGGAGGAGTCGATCAATGTGGACTCACGTCTCAGCTGAGGAAGGACCCTGGAGGAAGCAGACCTGACTTGGACCTTGAAGGAGAGGAATCCAGAGGGGGATCTAGGTGAGAGGAATCATGTAAAAGGAAGACAGAAAGAATACAGCATGGGATGTCTGCAGGGAAGAGAGGTAACCCTCGTTTGGTGAGAGTTAGGGAGTGGTCAAAAAATACTTGCCGCAGGTGCCAATAATATGAAAGCCCTATAGGGAAAGCAAAGGAGTAGCCATGACAATGAGGACAGGAAAGATGGGGCAAGTGCAAGCGGTAAGAAAGAAAGGGGCTTGAGGACAACATTAACAAACACTAACTTAACAGTGGGAGTAACTTAGCTAAAGGTGAGCTGCTTTAACATGGCCATTACGCAGCACATACGATTTTTCTGTTTTCCTTCTTTCTCTTCAACCAGACCGCTAAGAAAAGGGACACACTGATTCAAAGTATTCTTTGCCCATTAAAAAAAAATTTCATTTGGAAATTCATTTGGAACTCCTTCAATAGCTTTGCATCACAGATCTGATGGTGTGGAGTAGAAAGCAATGTCAAAATAAGAAGACAGGTTATAGATGCCAGCTGTGCTCCTCAGGGCCTGCAAAAGTGACTTACCGAATTTAAAGCAGAAAAAATAAGCAAATGAAATTTTTTAATCTTTCCATTTCAGTGATCAATGGGGAGACTGCTAGACATTTGGGCTCAATTTGAACCCCCCCAAATTTATATTTGGATGCCAAGTGTCTCACTCAAATGGATTTTCAGGAAACAGTGAAATGACAGGGCCTAAAAGTAAATACCACCAAAGCCCAGGAAGCTGGAAAGAAAAACAACCAGTAGGGAAAATTTGCTCTCGGTGGTCAGACACAGCAGCAGTGACTCCCAACAATTCCATGCTCAGCTTTTCTTGAAATAACAAACTCTCTAAAGAGAGAAGGCGTGTGTGTGCTGCTGTCGTGGTGATGGGAAAAATCTCGGCAGGCAGCAATGGGAACTGACTGGGCAGATTTGGCAGACGCCAGTCCAAGGAACAAAGTCAACAGATGCTTCGTGTTTTAGGGAGGTTCATTTGTGCATCTTCAGAAGAAAGACTGGCAGCGGGATTCATGGCCACAGTCAGAGGTCGACTAGAAAAGGGACAGCTGGCGTCAAAAACATCTACCCTGAAAACAGACTTTTCTTTATATAAGCTTCCAAAATCCTGGTTTTCTATTTAATTCTTTTGGCCTTTGAACCATTCAGACATAGAATTTTATGCATGGTGCTGAGGGGAGGGGGTAGTGGGGACAGGCTGAGTATGGCAGAGTTGCTATTCTGTGTTGTTACTCTGGGAAGAACCTCAAAAGCTAAAAGTGATGGCAAGCCCATGGTAATGAAATTCAAACCCTGCCTCCAGGCTCATCCATGTAAACTAGGACTTCAAGGGAAGGCCCCTTCTTAAATATCTCCAATTTGGAGACTATACACATATTCCATCTTAACTTACTCCAAGGTTCACAAGAAGTTCCTTACGATACTGCATGATTAAAATACATCCTCTTCACTCGGTTGACTCATAAATCTAATTTAACATGTTTAAAAACAATTGAAAAGTTAGAAACCATCCAATTTTTCCTGTTCTTGCTGTTGAGTTTTCTTTCTTTCTCACTACCAATAGTTCCAATTCTGGACGACAAATTTGTGAAATTCAACCTAGTTTATCTTTAACCCTTCATACACACATTTATCCTGGAAAAAGAAATGAGTGACAGTTTACTGAAGGAAACAATCGGCACAATCGCCCCAAATCTTGAGTATAAACAGCTATTGTGTCAATGGCGTAGAGTGATTCTCAAAGTGGTTTGGGGGCCTCTGAGGGTCTCCTTCAGGGGGGTCTATGAAGTCAAATAATCTTTATAGTAATAGTACTATGATGTTATTTGCCTTCTCCACTCTTGTCCTCCACAATTTCATGGTGGAGTTTTCCAGAGACTTGAGGTGACATCATTGTTCTGCAACTAACAGAATGGATGCTTCTATATTCCTGTAATTTACAAATTCCCATTTATTGATAATACAATAAACATTGATAGATATATCCACATAAACAAAAGGTTTGTGGGGTTCTCAGTAACTTTTAACAATATAAAGGGACTCCGAGACCAAAATTTTACAAAGGATAGAAGTCTTATGAAGAGAGGTCTCTCATTCAGAATCTTATTAAGCAATAACTTTTGCAATACGGTGTCACACAAGCAACTGGGGGGTTTAAAAAATAAATAAACTTTTTCCTTTAAGTGGTAGAATTCTAGCGATCTCCAGCTCTCACCAGTAGCTTGGCTTGTCCTGTCCCCCTGGAATCATAGTTGCCGATTCTCCTCTTGGACAGAGGCACTCATCTAATTCACCCTCCCCCATTCCTCCATTCTGTTTTTGTAAATAATCCTTTTCTGACATCCCATCAACAAAGTCACCTGCTGAGGCTCTTAATCACAAACTTTCTTGCAAGTTAGTTAACTTCCCCCCACTGTGGTAATAGCCTTTACTCCTTTTTAAATATTATTTACAATTTATCAACTCTTTTCAAAATTTGACGTGCTCTATCACAAAAGACACATGTTACTGCCTCTCCTATAATGTCTTTCCATAGCTCCCTGCCTGGCAACCTGAAAGATTCCCAGGTGCAGCCCTGGCTTGTCTGTCTGTCTTCTCCCTCCACAGACAGTGGATCTGGGCTCGCTAGATTACAGCCTCTGTTCATCTGTAGTTTTTGTTTATAGGGTTTCAATGCACCAAGATGGTGAGATTTACAAATTTTTTCCTTTCCCTTATAACGATCACAGAGAAGACGTCTGATGACTAAATCAATTAAAGAATATAGGACTGTTAACTTAGAAATTAAAAATTTGAGAGAGAGAGAAAAAGGGAAGCAAATGCACTAAAGAACAAAGCTACAACATACTACTTATAGGACACTAAATCTGATTCCAACCTTCCTGAAGGCTAAGGGGGAAAAGATAATCGGGGTCTGACTTCACTTATTTCCCTCCCACATCTAGTAGACTAAGCATTTACTCTCCCTGCAAACGGATGCCTCTCTCTCCTCAAGGGGAGGAGCTTGAGTTGTCTGTTCAATGACATATTGGATGTCATTCAAGATGCACCTCAACGCAGTGGGACTTCTGAAGGAACCTCTGTCACTCATTCCTAAAGACAGACTTGAGCTTTAGACTTCCCACGCTGCAACCTCTGTCTTTCCCTTCTGGATGAGTTTAACAGCAAAAACAAAGTTTCACACTTCACCCAGAGAAAGAAGGAGAGAAACTTAAGGGAACTGAGTTCATTAAGAGGAAATGCATGGAGCTTAGAAAAGCAAGGTAAACAGCAAGGAGGACTAAAAACCACAGTTGAAAAATAAGGAATTTCACTTAATTGCTTTTACTTCTATGTATGAAAATTTTTCTCAATTCTTTTTCCTGTTGTACACTATTATTAAGTAATCTCTTATTACATATTAATATTTAATATTTAAATAAAGCTTGTCTTTCAAGCACTACAATACAAAGTAAACTAGTCCCTCATCTTATATGTTGATCTGCAAAGAAAAAAGCTGATATCACACTCTTCAGAAGGGTTGCCACAAGTAAAGAGCAAAAATATTGACTTTTTTATTTTCTTCCAGGAATATGTCAAGCATTTATGAAACACGAGTTATACCCAGTTATTTCAGATCATGATCTGTTTCTCCAAATGTGTGTATCTTTTCAACTCAAACACAAAGTGACACCCAAATTGCAAATTCCACTCCCCCCCACTTATTAAAATTCTCGGGGGTGGGGGGATGAGAATGTAATAAAAAGATACACTGCAAGCTTTATTCACAAATATAAAAGCATTTGCTGACAGCAGAGAAAATTTTTTTCAATTCAGTGACTTTCTCAACCAACCAAATCTTTTTAACGTAAGAGAAGGAAAACTCGAATCATAATATATACGAGAACCTTTCCCAGTGATTAACATTATGCAAATAGCATTGTCAAGGTGTCTATCTGGTTAGCATATCACTATCATCATGCACTGCTGGCTGGTGAATTGTATTCCTTCTGCACACTTCCCAGAAACCTCTGGGGAAAATAGAACAAGCACCCTAGTAAGCACCTACTGTGTGCTAGGAACTCCACATACATTTTCACTTAAGCTCCCTAAACATCAAGGAAGTAGGCATCACCATCTGTGGTCCATAGAAGAGGAAACTGATGCTCATAAAAGTTAGATCATTTGCTGAAGGTCATAAAGAAGAGTGAAGGGAAACCAGCACTCGGTTCCAGGTCTGTCTGATTCCAAGGCTCATGCTGGTTCCTCGACACTAGGCCGTCTCCTAGAAGCACTCTCCTAATATCAAGAACCTTCCCCCAATGCCAAACCCCAGCTGACCCAGAGATACTAATTGGCAAGCATCTTTCCCCTGGCTTTCTCATGATTTTAACAAGTTCTGTTAACTTGTTACATATAACAAGTTATATATAACAACAAGTACTTCTTTACAAAGGAATTTAGAGAACAAAACCCATCCTTTATATTTGCTCTTTCATCATCAATTTTGCTATAATTAGATAAGCAAAAGCTTAGCCACCTAGATTTTTCTAGCTAGGTTGGAAGGGGCGGGAAGGATTTCAACAACAAACATACATGCAAGGCCAGGAAGTGCCAAAGCCCCCAGGAGCACATGAGACTTCCCCCAGGGGAGGGTGCAGGAAGGTGCCGCACTCCGGTGGACGGGTGTCTCAGAGCCCAGCCCTTCCTCGGGAAGCTGCCTGCCCGCTTTCTCCGAGGGGCTGTGGGGAAAGGAAGAGGGAGGGGAAGCATTTTGTGCATTGATCTACATGGCCCCAGCTGTCCCTAATGGCTGCTCCAGATCAAAAAAGGCCAGATAATACTTGGCATATTTGATTTTGCAAATGTGTGCACAATTGTATATGTGCTATGTTTAAAATATGAGATTAGGGGCTGTCCCAGGGGCATGGTGGTTAGGTTTGCCTGCTCAGCTTTGGCGACCCCTTGGCTCACAGGTTCAGATCCTGGATGCGGACCTCCACACCACTCATCAGGCCATGCTGTGGCAGCATCCCACATAGGAAAAAAAAATAGAGAGGAAGATCGGCACAGATGTTAGCTCAGCAATAGTCTTCCTCGAGCAAAAAGAGGAAGATTGGCAAGAAATGTTAGCTCAGGCCCACCCTTCCTCACCAAAAAGAAGAGATTTAAAAAAGACTGGAAGGAGATACATCAAAAGGTTAATAAAAGTTACATGTGGATAGTGGTATTATCAATTGTGAGTTCTTTCTGTATTTTTCTTTTTCCAAAATTATCAGAAAATGTTATTTTTATAATAAAAAATATGTCTATGAAACTATACGTAATATATCATTTTAAACATTTCCATTTTCAAATTTTTTAAAAAGGTGTAACTTGACCATCCAGAATAGCTGCTTTCTGATGGGTGTCCAAAAACTGAAGTAACACAGAGGATTTAACTACTACAGACACAAACCATTGAGACACATTTGCCCAAATTGCCCTGTTCTTGGTGGTATCCAATGGGTCAGAACATCTATTTAACCAAATGCTTTCAACCATCTGTGTCGGGACGCTTCTTTTAACTGGGGTCTCCTTTCTGTTTCATTGTTACTTTTCAAATTTCTAACATATATCCAGTAAATTTACCCGTTTCCTTCGTCTATTGTGTTGAAACAATAAATTGCCCCAATCTTTCCAGCAAGAATGGCCCGATGCCCAGGTCATTAGTTCAGCAGCATCACCTGTGTGTCTCTGACAACACTAACTACTTTAGCCTTCACAAGATGAATATTCCCGAATTCCGGTTTATGGTCGAAATCCAGCAGCTCCCACGTGGGGCTCTTCCTTGAGTATTCCTGGCAATTACCAATGCTTAAAGACGAGGGTATTGGACCACAGAGTGCCATTAAATGTATTTCTGACCTTCAAGATCTGTGTGTGCTTAACTTCTCCATGTGGATCCCGCAGCCTCCCGGCATGCTACGCCGAATAACAGATTACATTTTAGGGAAATCGCTTTGCAATCACAAAGACAGTGTTTTGAAAATGAAGGAAGTAAGAATACAAATGTTTAGAAACTACTTAAGAGACTCTTACCAGCAGGTAGTTTATAAATTCCAAACCAGGAATATTGCGTGTAAGGATTCCAGCTTGTCCAATTTTGAACAAGTTATCTTTGTCATTATTTGTGGTACTGTTTACCAACTGTTACTTACCAAAAAAAAAAAGCTAGAATTACACATAGCTAAAATCACAGAACAGTAGGGTGGGAAGGGAATTTAGAGAGCCTCAACTTTGAGCTGCTTATTTTAAAGACTAGGAAAATTGTAGAGGTGGGAGATAGGTCACTTGACAGAGGACACACAGACTTAGTGTCAGAGAGGGTCCCAGAAACAGCTCCTTTCTGTTTTCCTTACCTACCAGTCCTACAAGGTAAAGTTTACAATTATTCCTTTTGTCATCAGACGGATATTCCAGAAAAGAGTATTCTTGCAAGTAAAAATAATTCTAACTGTGTGAAGTTCACCTACAAAGATAATTTTAAAGAAGATTAATGTATTGTGAAATAACAAACATGGAGCCATGTTTCCTCAACGTAGGATTCTGGCTTGGGGGAGAGGTGGGAGGAAATGGGTCTCTACATTCGAACAATGAGGAAAATTACACACAGGCAAAGAGCAGATCTATCACCCCAAGAGCTCCAATCCCACCACCCTACTCTTGAGAATAAACGCCAAGAGAATAAATGTGATAGAAGTTCTCTCTGAAAATGCATTCCCTCCGATAAATCACTGCGCAAAGACTAAATTTTCCCTTGGTTTTGTACCATGATCGGAGTGTCCTGAGAACACATCACAAATTCCTGAGTACTTTGGAACTGAAGCAAAAACTATAAAACACTCTGAAAATATAAATGGAACACAAATTCTAACAATCATTAACAACAATCAAAAAAAAGACTATAATTGCTGCTTTATCTTGAAGTGAGCCATTCAACCAGAGGGACAAGCACCAACTGCCTGGGGAAGTGGGGGCTGGAGCGATAGGGACTAAGATTCTAGTTCAGAGGGAGAAGGGAAAGAGTTACTATTTCTACATTTAGTGATTTTAGCTTCATTAAAACCCTCACGAGCCACAGTGACAAAGACATGGCTCGATTTCTAAAGACGGAGCCCCCGGGGGCAATTAAGTAATTCAGTTCAGCCTCCTCAACTGACGCTGATGCTGTTAACTGTGAATCCACGTTTTTTCCTTTTAAAAGAGTTGGAAACAGAAAAAATATCCTGAACTCACCCTTGTCTCTTAGCGCTGAAGAGAGCAAACACAAGACTCCATTCATTCATTCAAACATTCATCCAAATTCGTTCATTTACCCGAACATTAGTGCATTGTGGTGGTGTGCGCCAGTTCCCACGAACTTCCCTCTAGGAGAGGACACTCATTCCCCAGGGCTGCCGCAACAAGTTACCACCAGCTGGGTGGCCTAAAACAACGGAAGTTTATTCTTTCACAGTTCTGGAGGCTAACTGTCTGAAATCCAGGTGTCAGCAGAGTTGGTTCCTGCTGGAGGTTCTGAGGGAGAATCTGCTCCACGCCTCTCCTCTAGCTTTTGGTGGCTGCCGCTACTCCTTGACGTTTCCTGGCTTGTAAACTCATCACTCCAATCTCTGCCTTGTCTTCACATGGCGTTCTCCCCATGTCTGTGTCTGTGTCTTTGCTCCTCTTCTTACTGGATACCAGCCATATTGGATTAGGCCTCACCCTTATCAATTACGACCTCTTAACTTGATTACATCTGCAGAGACCCTTTTTCCTAACAAAGTCGTATTTATAGGTACTGGAGGTAAGGACTTCCACATATCTGGTCTCTTGGGGTTTTTCTTTTGCTTGAGGAAGATTAGCCCTGAGCTAACACGTGCACCAATCTTCCTCTACTTTCTATATGGGATGCCTCCACAGCATGGCTGACGAGTGGAGTGGGTCCACATCTGGGATCTGAACCTGCAAACCTGGGTGTCCGAAGTGGAGCATGAAACTTTAACCACTCAGCCATGGGGCCAGCCCCTCCACATATCTGTTTGGGGGGACACAATTCAACCCAGAACAGAGAGCATGTACCCCACAACATGGTCATAGATGGCTTATCCTATTGCCTCCTCCACCAAGCAAGAAGTTGTCACTGATGTTAAGAAGATTACAGTTTAGAGAGAGAGGTACGCAAATCTTTCTATCTTCCCTGCTCTGCTCACAGCTGCAGTTGTAGCTTTGTGGGTTTCATTGTGTCCTTACTGGCCACCTGCACCTGAAGACTCCTGGAGCACAGGCACCACTTCTGTTTTCTGCTCCCCATTACACTCCCATCTCCGTACACAGTGCCAGTAAGCTCTCAAGAAATGACTGTTGAATGAAGGCATGGATGAGTGACTGAATTCATGAGAGAAGCCTATACAGGTAAGAGTGGTACACACAACAGGCCAACGATGAGGAACGGAGTGGAAGAAATAATTGATTCTGATTGGTAGGACTGTGGAAAGCTTCACGAAAGAGAAGGCATTGGAACTCGGTCTTGTGGGATTAGTAGCATCTTATAAATCGACACGGAGTCAAATTTATCCCCAGCTGACCAAACAGTATGAGCAAAGCCCTAGAGATAGAAAGCATGGTCTTTGGGGGAACAGCTAATAGACCAGATAAGCTGCAACAAAGGGTACCTAAAGGATGTTAAAACACCTGGGGTGAAAAAGGGGATGAAAGGCAGCTCACAGAGGCCTCTGAGCACAGTAAGATGGCACGGAACTCCGTCGCAAAGGGAAATGACACACCCTACCTGTGCTTCAAAAGGAAAAAACATCGAAAAATGATTCGCTCACGTGTTCCTTCTTTATCCTCTGGCCTGAGTGACAGCTCTTCTATTACTACAAGGAGTATTTTATATTTAGCTGTGCATCTACCGTGTACTTATTTGCATAAGGAAGTAATTAGGAACTATATATAAGCAATTACATTCTATAACATTAATTAATTATATGTATTATATTATATAAATTATATAATTATTTGTATATATTTTATAATTAAAAGATACTATCTGAGAAGCACTTAAATAGGATGACGTCACAGGTCCTAAACTTCTTCTCAGGATAATATGTAGAATTTAAAGCTCAAGGGAAGATGGATTTTTCTACCAAAGCAATAAAAAGACTTTCACCTCTGCAGCAAAGCATGCAAACTTCTGGGTCAAGCCTGATTCTTCGGTTTCAGTTTGAGCCTGACAAGCCCACAGACGAAGAACATTCACAATCGAGGTGGGGGGCGGGGTTACCATCTGTTGTTCTCTCCGTGAAGCACCAGGGACCCCACCACTTACCACTGACATCCGGAGAGCAGCCAGGCACCATTACAGTCGGACCTGAAGGAGACACCCCAGTTACCCATGGAGGTGTGTTCAGTAGCTGAAATTCTGCCAGATGAAGAGATATTTATTACGGTCTTGATGGTCTTTCGTAATAATGAAAAATTCTTGGGAAGAAGTATTCAGTCACTCACCTGTAAGGGGATTCATTATATGGCACTGTGACCCAAGCTACCCCAGAGAGAAACTCCCCAGCCAACAAGTTCTGCTCAGGCAAAGGGGAGACTGGGTACATGGAGAGGGCCTGAGTGAGCAGGTTGGAGGTGGCATGAAAGAGAAAGGAAACTCATTTCATCCTGATCAACCCTAGAAGGCAGGCCCCAGAATTTCTAGTTGACAGTCATCTCTTTGCTATTTGGACTATAGGACACCAGCAGGGTGAGGACTGTGTTCATTTCTGCTTCACACTGGCATCCATGTCCTAGAACATGCACAGTTAGATGTCCGATAAATGCGTGCTGCAAAGGGGCGAGTTGCCAGGCAGGAGTGTCCTTACTCCAAGGCACTTTGAGGACATTTCCCTGACCTTGAGCATACCCACCACACATATTAAAATCACGCCGATGAGTCTCCCTCTCCTACTGGATGGCTACCTCCCTAAGAAAGGAAAGGTGCTTGCTTGTTCCTAGTTCAGTGCCGGGCATTGAGAAAGCATATGGTCCTCCAGTCTCGGGGGCTTAAATAACCTACACGAAGTTAAGTAGCTAACTAACAAGAGGCTTCGGTTCGAGCTAGGGCCATCTCCATCAAAAACCCATGCTTCTCGGGGCTGGCTCTGTGGCTGAGTGGTTAAGTTCGCGCACTCCGCTGCAGGTGGCCCAGTGTTTCGTTGGTTAGAACCCTGGGCGCGGACATGGCACTGCTCATCAGACCACGCTGAGGCAGCGTCCCACATGCCACAACTAGGAGGACCCACAATGAAGAATATACAACTATGTCCCGGGGGGCTTTGGGGAGAAAAAGGAAAAAAAATAAAATCTTAAAAAACAAAAACAAAAACCCATGCTTCTCCTCTATACCTCACTATAGAAAGGTACCCTACATGATGTGGCCTGAACCTGGCCTTGTGAAAGGGTTGAAATGTCTTTAGAAACAGGTTGGCTGCTGTGCTCCAGCCTTGTAAGACACACAATCTGTGTGATTACTTACTACGAGTGTTTCACTTATTTAACGCCTAGTCAAAATAGAGGCATAACGTAGTTTACACACAGGCCAAAGCTCATGCATCTCAAACACTCCTGAGTCCAAGTAATGATTTATAAATACCAATAGATTTATAGTTACTAATGATCCTAAATTTCTGTTTAAAGAGGATAAGCTTAGGCGGACATCAAAAGAGAAATTCAAAGCAAAATTTTTAAAGTCAATTCCTATTTTATGCATAATCTAGCTCTCATAAGGAAATATTGTTCAAATCTCCTATTCTCCTAAAACCTATAGCCATGTTCTTATTCAAACAAAGAAAGAGAAAAATAAATCTTCAAAAGCTTATTATTTTTATGCTGCATTTCTCACATGGCCCATGGACTTTATTCTTTTGCCAAAAGACCCCAATTTTTTTAAAAAAATTTTAGAAACCCACTTCTAAAATGCAGTAGGTTTAAACCTTCTTTTATAAACTCTCAAATTAAGAAATTTTAGTTTAAGCACTTATGCAATATATTTCATTTTAGTAGACTGCAAAAATTAACATTGTACCTACAAATATCCCAAAAAATACAAGTGTGAAACACAATTTCTACTAGACTCGCAGTGTCAAAAATTATATGTAAAAACATCAGGAAAGAAATTCTATCTTGAGGAATGCTTTATCCCTTTTGAGTTTTCCAGAATAGGCAACTTTCTATAATTTTACAGAAAATGTTACCACTGTTGCGCAAGAATTCTGCACAGTTGAGCTCTAACCAGTCTGGAAGGAATTTAGCATGAAGACAAGTTCAAATGACAGTTAGCACTTTTTTCCCATTACTGATAAATTAACAAGCTTAACTGTTACAGTATATGAAACAAACCTTTACCACCCTTTCTTGGTAATCTTAAAAAGGCTTGGGAAGATTTTAGGAAAGAGTTCCAGAGCAACACCTTCAGTGAAGTTGGTTGGTTGGCTGGTTGATTGGCTAGCTGGTTGACTGACTAGGTAATTGATTGGTTGGACAAAAAAACTGTAAACATTTATCTTAGATTCCGGAATCAATAAAACATATTTCTGAGGAGTTGATTAGAGAATCAAGTTTCTTAAAACTCTTTTATAACCTTCAGTTTCTCAAGGCCTTCGAGGAAAAGCACTTGGATCTTTCTAAGGAACCAGAAGTTAATAAAAATGCCCTAAAAATTAAAAATTCTTCAAGTTATAACACCTTTTGTAGATGCCAACTACCCTAGTGGATATTGCAGTGATGCCGTGCAGAAGCGGGTATTTAAGAAGGCAAGATGTCTTAACTACCTCCTTTCAAGGAGGGCTGGTTTCTATATACTGAAATTTAAAACATCTGCCTCATCTACTCTTGGAGGGATGCTGAGATTAGGAATAAAATGACTCTGAAAGCATCAGAAGAGGACAGTCAACCCTGTGTCTATTCATGAAGTCCTTGATGGCCAGTCCCTGCAAAAGAACCTCATTTCAGGGGAAGTTGACCTCCCTGGTCTATTTGCTCTCTTATTACTTACCAAGCCAGAGGAAAGGGGCCCTTCTATGGGCTCCTGGCTCCTTCCACATTGGCCTATTATACCTGAGCAGCTTACCCGTTCTTTACTTAGTAGGCAGAGCTAATAGAACAAAGATGTTTCGATTTAAATTTTCTAGTTAAGTACCCATCATGACATTCTAATACGTCTTGTCTTTTGCCCAAAAATTGACTAATAAAATGACATAAACTGCTTTTGGGGATTTCACTGTAATGGTCCACAAATAAAAGGTTGAATCCAGAAGATAAGAAGAAAATACTCGGTAAAATTATCTATGAAGGGAAACAAAGAAACTGATTTGGCCACCTCTCTGTCCATTTCCTCAGCCTGAAAATGTAAAGTGGAAAAAGACGAGATTAGGTTTCACGACATTTAAAAGGAAAAAAGTATTTCTGGCCTCAGTATTATATGAAAGGATAAGGTCACTAGTTAATTCTTTGTTGGTCCAAAGCAAGAGTTTCTCATCATCAAGATTTCCTTCTCAGATGCATGACTCATGCAAAACAGACCAAAAGTCTTCAATGCCTATCTTTTGATTCAAAACAACGACAAACTTGCTAGTGGTCTACTAACAAAATAATAATGATCCCATGCAGGCATATTTCATGCAGAATAATTTCACTTGGCCCTCATGTTTCTTAGAAGGCTTTTGCCACCTTCACAAATGACTCTCCAAAAGACGGGGCAAGCAAACAGCATTATAAAGAGGCTGTGTCAGAGAGAAAAAACGTATTTGGTAATGAATATTCCCACTCCTGCTGGCTTGCCTAACACAAGACGGGCTGTATTTCCTTATCCCAACATAGAGGAACAATGGGACCCTGCAAATCAACTACGTCGTCCTCCAGAGATAGCCTCCTTCGCAAGGAAGCAGGGTGTCAAATGGAAGACCAGACACCCAGAGGATGTGACATCTGTACTCAGATAAATTGCAATTAAAATTACAAAAAACTCAAAATAATAATAATTTTTAAAATATGGTATCTTAGTGAAGTGGAAGGGGGAGAAGAGCAAGCATTTCTTCAGCAACAGCTGTGCACACTAATTTTTTTTTTTTTTTAAATCATTCATACACTTTCAAAAGCACTCATTCCCAACTGTTTCCTTCCTACCGGCAAATCCAAGAAATTCAAGACATGTAAACAAGAATAGATTTGCCCTTAAATCCCAAGGTCAAAGGCAGCATCTGCTGTTTCAGAGAACAAGAAGGGCTTTCTTTTTGCTGGTTAGTTTGTTGTGGGGTTTTTTTTAAACAGAAAAAAAAAGTAAACACAAATTTTCTAGATGCTTCCTCATTGCTTTAGGTGGAGCAAAATAGAAAAGCCTGCATAAAAGAGAATAAACATCCAATGTTTGATATTTGAGTTGCATGGATGAAAGGCCAGCCATGCTGTGATTTTTAAAGCTGACGGGAAAATTCATTTTCATACCAAGTCCCTCTCATGCCATTTGGCTATTAAATTATTCAAGGAATTTCTCTGCTTATAAAGATTAATAATATCAACCCAGGCCATTTCTGAAAAGTACTTTCACCTCCAGTAGGAGACAGATGGACTAGAGGAAAACAGCCTATCATATTACAGGCAGACAAAAAGATTTCAGATTACCAGATTAACACACCAGGCAGGGAAAGAATGACAGAAGTAGCCAGATAGGAAATAACGGACAAATGGAACCAAATATTCTTCATTTTGAAAATAAACATAATTTGGAGCCCATTGTAATTCAATTTTACCTGTTTCGTGCTCCCAAACCCAGCTAATTAGCATAAATGTCACTTCCAATTTAACCAAAGACTTTGAAAATCTAGAGGAACCTTATTAAAACACATTGGTATCAGGGGATAAAGACACCACCTGCTTTAAATGCCTTTTGTGTTTTACTAAGAAATGTATGCTAAAACTCTGTGTAAATGGTTGGATACACAGCGTACTAGACTGTGGGATTTTACTGTACTTTGTGATATGTTAAATACCAGCATCCCTGGAGAAAATATTCTTTCTCCGATGAAACCTAAACATTTCCTATTTATCAAATCTCTCACAGATGAAGGGATTTCTCAAAAGTTGCAATTCAAAAAGGGTAAATAGGAAAAGACGACAATGTCATCAAAATCACAGATAAATTGTATGTACAGATTCACAGTAGCAGGTAGTGTTTACTCTTACATGCATATTATTTTAATTAAATACTTTAATTTGAATTCCACAATAATGCAAGAATCATTCTCATTTTAAAATAAATAATTCAGAAAACGGTCAAGTACCTTCCCTTCACTAATTCCACTCCCAACTGTCACGGGTAAACAAACCACTGTTGCTATTTAGTAAGTCCTTCCAGAACTTTCCAAAGCATGTATATAAAATACATGATTTTTTGTACAATGTGTCTTTTTTAAAAAACTGGGATCATACCGTATTTTCTACATTTCCCTCTCACCGTCCCAAATGGCTAAAAATATATATCCAATGCAATCTGAAAACTTGGTCCCAGTTCTACCACACACATATGCAAGCACATGGGCAAGCATACAGCATGCTTAAACACAAAACGGTACAAAAATAAGCCACTAAGGAAAAGCTCCTTTGTCCCTCATTTCAGTGCTTAGCTACCTAGGGAAGCTATAAGGCAGATACAGCAAAAATACTCCTATCCTCCAACAAAGCTTTGACTTTGGCATTAGTAGTTTTGTTTGCAGTGCAGGGGTCACCGAAGGCTGACCAGTTGGCCACATCCGGTCCACCACCTGTTTTTGTACAGTCAGTGAGTTAAGAATGTTTTTACATCGTTAAATGTTTGGGAGAAAATTTTTTTAAAAGAATAACATTTCACGACAAGTGAAAGTTACATGATATCCACACTGCAACGTCCATAAATGAGGCTTGATTGGAACACGGCCACACTCATTTCTCTGCCCCTTGTCTATGGTTGCTTTCATGCTACAAGGGCAGAAATTGAGTAGTTGCAACAGAGCCATATTTCTACAAAGCGTGAAATATTTACTACCTGGCTCTTTACAGAAAAAGTTTGCCAACCTCTGTTTTGGTACACAAGATTTATTTCCCTAATATCTCACCTGTCAAACATTTCTTTATATGTCACGTGGATACTCTTTCAGTGGGTAAAGATGACCAGCAGCGTGCTGGGAGGCAGGTGTAGAAAACGGCCTCTTTGCATAACCCAATGAACAGGTAACTTACACAAGGACGAACTTCTAGCTCCTCTTTCTGGACCTTCTGAAAACTCGATTAATCCTAAGAAATTACTTACAATCTGCTTTTGAACTAAAGGTGCCATGGACTCCATCACTCTAAAGTCTAATTCTTTGGTCTATCTTTTGAGCACCTACTCCCAGGTCAGTGCTGGACCCTGATGGTTCCTGGATCAACAAGATGGACACCATCTCTGCCCTCAGTGACTCCTAGCCCAGTACGTTTGTGACAATCATGAGAAGCTACTAAAGTATAGATGGGGGACTGAACATAGTTTGAGGGGTGGGATAGGATTAGAAAAGAAGTAATTTCAGTATCATCGATTGAAAACTCTTAAAAACCAGAGTGCACAAGAAATCAAGTAGCCATGACAGAAACCTCCACCACCTGATGATCTGTGTCCTCACGCTCTGATCCGTACAAGCTTGATCAGAGCGCAAGGAGCATTTGAGCCTCTGATTAAGATGGGACTTATCCAGTTTATGACTAATGTCAAACCATGAGTGCTCTGCCCCATCAACAGACTGTGAGTTTAAATTTGATTTCTTTTTAGTGTAATCCAACCACTAAACCCAAGACCCCTCCATGGAAAAGAGAAATGAGACCAGTGCACAGCTAGTAACCATCTAATGGTATGTAAAAAACGAAAAGCAAAATTCACATGACCCCCCCCCACCCCCGCCTCATTCCACAATATAATCCCAGCCACCACTGGCAGTGACAGCTGCTCACTCCCAAACAGAACTCCACCCAGATAACAAAGGCCCCATGTCCAAATAAAAGAAATCAACAGTATCGTCCTTATACACTGAAACCCCATACACACAAAGTGAGAAGGGGAGGAGAGGAACAGGACAAAGAAGATTTCAGCAAGATTCTGCTATCCCGACGTCGGGAGGAGTGTGCGCAAAGCTCTGGTAACCTCAAGGTTCTGTGCCTTTAAGGTTTGAATTCCTTTGAGTAACTGAACTACGAGGACAGTCAAATTGGGTCAGAGTCTCTCACTCTGACAGGCTTCCTTGGTGTCCTATGTTCCTGTTGACTTCATGGAGAACTAAGCAAGCATAAAAGGTCTCGAGAGAGAAGCAGCAACTGGAATCTAGGACAGAAAGAACAAGATGACTTTAGGCCGCTGCTGCGAGGTCTCTGTTGTTTTCACAGAAGGCTGAGTGAGCCCTGTTCCATCCAGGTGTCTCTGACACTCTCTGCACTGGTTTTCTCATTAGAACCTGAGTTGGTGGGGTCAGGTGTTCCTAGTCATCTAATTGATGGTCATCAGAGGAGCCACCCTTACCCACAAAGAACTCGATTTGAGAGTTAAAGAGGTTTGGTGATTCACCAAAGATAAAAATCATACAAGAGAAATTGTAGGGGGTCGGCCCTATGGACGAGTGGTTAAGTTCGCGCACTCCACTTGGCAGCCCAGGGTTTCACACGTTTGGGTCCTGGGCACAGACATGGCATGGCTCATCAGGCCATGCTAGGCGGCGTCCCACATGCCACAACTAGAAGGACCCACAACTAAGAATATACAACTATGTACCAGGGGGCCTTTGGGGAGAAAAAGGAAAATAAAATCTTTAAAAAAAAAAAAATAGAGAGAGAGAATTGCAGTTAGCTAAGCTTTCAGAAACACCAGGCTTTCTGACTCTCAGATATCCAGGTATCGCCCAGCTCCAAAATGGAGAGATTAACCTAATCTGCAGGGTGAGGCCAGTTCGTTAAAGGGAAGAACTCAGGTGGTCTGGTGCTCCTTTTGATAGGTCAGCCTTTCTTTCTGCAAACGGGCAGAGACCAGGAAGATGAACATGAAGAGAGCAGAAAGGAGAGGTTGCCCAAAACTGGAGTGACAATGATCTAGCAACAATGGCTTAATAAACAAGGAGTTCAAGGGCGATTGCCTCTGCTGCCTAGGGGCTATGACTACGGATTAGTAAGAAACTCTGGACACCTTAGTGGCCTCTAGTATGCCTTTCCATAAGTCACATGAGTTCTGGCTGAAAAAAATTATTTAACAAGTCAAATTTCTGGGTGCCCAGAGAAATTAAATTTTAGATAAACTAACCTGTTAGTATAAGTATGTCCCATGACTAAGTATGTAATATGGGACATACTTATATTATAAAAATAATTAGTTGTTTATCTGAAATTCAAATATTCATACTTATTCTATATTCAAGTATTCAAATATTACATACTTATAGTTATGGGACATACTTACACTAAAATGTTATTCGTTGTTTATCTGAAAGTTAAATTTCACTGAGTGTCCTGTATTTTATCTGGCAACTTTAGTAGTGGCCAACATAAACAGCCAAGGTCAGTGACATTTTAAGGATTTAGGGGAGCAGAGACAGCTCTCTAACTTGCCAGAAGACTCCTTTGGAAGGCATTTTTAGGGTTTTGATTCATTAATGGCTGTTTGCAGAAAGACCAGGAGCTTGGGCGTTTTTATCACACACCTGCTTCCACCACTTGTAAGAAAAAGAAGCAAACCTTGTTGACATGAGGGACTTGTGCCAGAAAGCAAATCCCAGAGCCCTTGCAGGGCTGGGCCCACTGTCTCCAAGCCTCCTCTCCTCTATCCTCCAGACATCATCATGACCAAGGTCCACGCTCATCCCCTGGGGCCCCCATGGGTTTACTTTGTTTGCTACTGTTCATCTAAGATGGTGTGTTATGGGGCAGGAAAGGAGAACTGGAAATATCTGCAGTAAATAAGTTAGGATGACACATTTCAGGGCCCTAAAAAATCATCACGCTCAGAGTTCTGGTTAGACAAAGAGCGGAGCGGCCAAAAGTAATCAATAACACCAGAGGAAAACTACAAAGGCGTTTTGAATCAGTCCTGGCTTTAAAATGCTTTTAAAATTTGTTAGCCCATTTCTTCTACTTTATTATGTAGGGTACGTGCAAAATAACTGGTCACCTCAGGCGCTTGAACTGCCTCAAGTTACCCTTCTAGACACTGATTCTCACAACTAAGCATTGTAGGCAGACATACAAAAGAAGGAGCGTCTGAGGCGTCTAACCTAAGAGGGCAGCAGTGTCCCTAATGGGGGTCCTGAAAGGCTTTTGTCCATCTCTTTCTCCCATAGAAAAAAAAATTCCACTCAGACTCCCCAATTACTTAGATTTAGATAAAACTAGAATCAGCAAGTAAAATCTATGCCAGGGATTCTCAAACACTGACGTGCCTCAGTCCCCCAGAGGGCTGTCATGTCAGAGACTGCTCCACTCCATCCCCACAATGTCTCATTCTGTAGGTCTGGGGTGGGGCCAGCATGTGCATTTCTTAAAAGTTCCCAGATGATGCTAATGCTTCTGGTTTAGAGACCATGCTTTGAGAAACCCATGCAATTAGAGGTAACGAAATTGTTTAATTTACTAGTTCACGTTGAGTACTTATGATTCGTCATACCATAGAGGCAAACCACCTCTGCCCTTGAATGTGCCCTTCCTAGAATTCAGATCTTGTCTGCTTATATTTTTAGACTGTCTAGAAAGTCCCCAACTCACAAACACCATACTTAGAATCATCCACGCCTACAGGATGTCTGCTCTGGCCCCGAAACACCCCCGCTGCCAATAACACAAGAAGCATTGTGAAAATGGACTCTATGGTAAAGGGAAGAAGCTATGCTATGCCTGGGATGACACTCCTACTTTAAGACACAAATGTTTTCTGCTTGGTGGGGGGCAGCATCCCAGGGGGTATTATGCAATTATACCTCAGTGTGATTTGGTTTAAGCAGGCTGGGTTCTTCCTCATGCTGCACTGAACTAGGGTGAGGGCAGAGAGATCAGGAATCCCGAGCATGGATTGAAGTACCCAGCAGACCTGTGTGGAAAAACACAGGGAACCTGCAGAAAATTGCATCCAGGAGAGAACTACAGATTGCGATTGCAGACGCAATGCTACGTGTGTGTTCGCCAACAATTTCTCTTGAGTCCTGAGCAGATAAACTACCTTTCTGGGCCCTTGCATCTAAAAGGAGTAAAGCACGTCTTAAGCGACCAGTTCTATCAGCCTATTAGAATATGGGTAGAAAGACTGGACAGTTCCAGGCCTGGCCCCTAAAACAACCCACAAAGATGGACACTCTCCCTCCAGCAGACTCTGCAGGAGTCTCTGAGGAGGCCCTATGAGACACAGTGTGATTGGATGAAAGTCACCAGTATGTGCCACTTGGACAAGGGCCACCCATCCAGAATTCTGGCCCTGGGCTTTACAAGAGTAAGAAACAGACTTGAGAGCATTAAGCCAGTGAAGTTTGGTGTTATGTGTTACAGCAGCATAGCCTGGCCTTCCCTAACTAATACAGCTATATAAAAGAAGGTGTACTGATTGCCCCGTCATCATCTGAGCCAGACCAGACTGAATCCTCCCTCCACTCTTCTGCATTACGTAGAACCTATACTGTCTTTACCTCAGACCAGGGCCTCTCCAACTTGGCTCATTAAGAAAATCACTTGTTTGGGAAAAAAAAAAAATCCTGAGCCCTCTCCAGACCCAGTGAATCAGAACTGAGGCCAAGCCACTCCTAGACTCAGACTGCAGATTTATCTGCCTGGGGCTACACTGAAAGTCCCTTTCAAAGATCCAGTTTGCCCCTATCCAGTGACTGGGTAATGCTTCTCCAGGTGCATAGTGTAGGACATTATGGTAGGTTTACAAATCTTTACCAAATTATCTTGAAGTGCGGATTTTAAATTATGCATTGGCAGGAATCAAACATTCAAGTATAATGGGTTTAATTAATTTAAAAGCTTCTCTTTTAAGATGATGCAATAATTGGCGTAAAGCCGAATGCCTGAAATACCTTCCAGTGAGAAGGATTTAAATACTCAATTAAAACAATTTGAGTTTTATTGCTTCTGAGGGAAGTATTTAAATACGAAAACGAGATCAGCCCCCCACGCTCTCCACCTTGGGTGTAGCTTCTGCCCACTTCTCCCTACCTCCTTTAAAGGAGTTTCTATGTCCCTTGAGGATGGAGCTTGTTACAGGGGGAACTTGGGCTGTCACAGGAAGTCACCGAGGAAGGCCAGCCTGAGGGTCCTCTCTTGGTCAGAACAGAAGAGCCCCATCTGAGTTGTCAGAGACTGACACTTCCTGGTTGATCCTCAAATACAATACCACTACTCTACCTCAGGGCCTTTGCAAGAACCCCTCACTCATTACACACACAAACACACCTACACCCACATACATACACACTCCTTACACTCTATTCTGTTTTTCTCTACAGCAGTTTCACCACCTGGCATGTTAAATATTACTTGTTTATTTGTGTTTCATCTATTTCTCTCACTCACCTGAGTTCCATGTATTCCTAGGGCTTAGAACCCAGCACAGAAAGGGGTGCTTAATAAATGTTCGGAATGAGTAGATGACCAACCTTATCCTCTCAGAGATTAGCGAATTTAAATAATCTGAGTATTGGGGGGGGGCTTTAACTAAACAATAAGTATGGACTGGGCCCTGATATCTTGGCTATACATATAAGAGAGGGTTTTCTTACAAGATTGAACAGTTTTCATTTCATACTGTCTATGTTTTTGCTTCACTGTAGGAAAATTTGCCAAATGACTTGATACTCCAAAAGAGCTGCCCCCAAAATGTTTAATTTCTCATGTCCAGAAAAATATATTTGAACTGAATACTTTGTTTTCTGTTTGCCAATGTATATTTTTAAATATCATATATACAGGAAGCCTGGAGCTTGCAGGTGGGCTGTGTTCTAAAAACATGTGACTCAGGGCCTGCTTCCCCTCAAAGAGATGTAATGACGTGGTATGGTGGCCAGTCCACAAGATCCTGGAGCAGCCGCATCCCAGCCCCTAGTCACAGTCACGTGACATGGGAAAGCACGCCCTGCTCGGGAGGAAAGATTAAGAGTGTCCCCTTCTCCTGCTGTCTCAGAACAGGACTGGCTGTCAGCAAAACGGCAGAGAACTCTCAGTTTGTGTTCAGTGTCCCACCAGGATTCCTAACCTGCTCCCGAGCCACAGTCGGAGCCCCTGCAAGGAACCTCGTTCCCCACCCTGTAAGAGCCTGACCTCATCCTCAACCAAACAGTTTCTCAGAGGGAGAAAGAGTAACCCCCAAGTACACTTGAAAACTGTGTTCACAATAAGAGGGATTAGAAGAAAAACATTCCATAATTATTTGCCCATGAAATTATTGATACTTAAACCAAAAATATTATTTTTCTATAATAAAATATTACAAGAACATGAATTCAAAAGACTAATACTTCATTTCATTTCCATTTATATTGGTCACTTACAGGGCATTGCCCTTTTATGCTAAAAAGTTGCGATCACGAGATGAAGCATTTGGACTACGAAGCCAGTTGGCCAGGGCTTTGAATCCCTCCTCTGCCATTTTCTGGCATTGTGGCCTTGGATAAGCGCTTAAACTTTTTTAAGACTCATCAATAAAACGGCAAAAAAGTGGAACTCATCTCTCTGGATCATTGCGAGAGTTGAATAATGCCTGGTCAATATGAAGTGCTCGATTCCAATAAACATGTTATTGTCATTTTCAAAAATTATTTAATATTACGGTAAATAATTTTTCTTTGTCTCATGAGGCACTAACACTGGGAATTTTACTTCGGTTTAATTATTTCTCACTAGTATATTTCAAATATAAGAACTTTTTAAATAAAGAGAACGTAGGAGAAAATCCAAAGAGAAAAATGTGTCCAAATTTCAGATCTTTTGCTAATAAGCTGTGTGTTCCTGTGCCATTCACCTTGAACTCTATTTGCCTCAGTTCCCTCATACATAAAATGAGGATCAAAATTCCAACTTTCAGGGTTGTTGTGAGGGTGAGAAACGAAAAAGCAAAAACCCCTAGCACATAGTGAGCCCCACTGATTTCCTGAAGTCGTGGATGGCAAAATAAAGAAAATCAGAGAATCAATGCCTTTTGATTTAGGCCAGTCATTAGCTAACGATCAGCCCCGTGAATGAAAAAACGTCTAGTAAAGTCACTAAAATATGAAGTGAAGCCTAATTCATTTTTATAATATGACCTACTTTCAGCTATTTTTGACTCACACGAACGACCAGTTACAAACAGCTGATTCTGCAAAGACGGTTCACTAAAAGCATCTGCTTTTCCTTACGGCTTTCAGCCTTGAGGGATAAGAAAACAAATTTTCAGTTACAAGTATCCTTTGAAAGACCCCTGGCATTCATCTTACAGCGTGACTTTCAAAAATCTCTGCCGTGTCGTGTCAAAGGTTGTTGCGGATGGGGAAGGGGATAGGGGTGGGCGGGACCTGAAAGAAGATGGTTTTTAATTCCATTCAATTATGCAACTTCCATTAGGCAGCTCTAAATGCCCGAAATAGATGATTCAGATCTTAGCATTTGAAGGTTTGCAAAAACAGAATTCCGAATGATCTTCTTTCTTAGGAAGTACCAGTAGCTACACCTAGGTTGACGTGCTGTGGAGGAGGCCTGGCTGTGCTGGTTTTTCATTTGGGACACAAATGTGCTTACTAGCTACTGACCTCAAATCACTTAAGTGCCACTGAATCTTAGAGAGCAAAACAGCTGAAGGAAAATATATTTTCAGCTGCTTTGGAGTATCTTTGTAAAGTGCCAGTGTCTTTTCATTCACGGACTACAGCTTTCTTTAACCAATTTAATCTACCCGCTAACAAAGATGGAAGAAGGAAGGCTTATTTTCCCACAGGGCTAAACAAGGATTAATGATAGCCCACCAAATTGTCTCTTAATTGTCTTTTCTTCTCCCTCTCCGGCTGGCCATTTAGAGAGAGCGTGTGTAGATTTTCCCTTGGTTAAGAATGTTGACTCAGAAGGCAGCAGCAGGCGAACAACCAAGAGTGGGGCTTTGGTGTTGGGGGTTTTGTTTGTGACACCCCAGGGATTCTGTCTTATAAACTGGAGGAGGGATGGGAACATTTTATAATTGGGGTATTTTTAACTAGGCAAATGGGGAGTTATCAGGGACAAATCCTTCCTGGGAGAATCTGATATATGATCCTTATATTCCCACTATATTCCCCAAACCACACCCAAATGAGAACCATTGCTCCATCCTCAGACCTACCATCCCCATTCCGTTGACAACAAACTTATTCATCACAACACACTCTTCTTACCCTCACAGACCCTTGAATTAAAACACCCACAGGGCTCCTACCCAAAGAAGAATAAATGGCGAGTGAAGGGATGGGACGGATCTGTTTGGCCTCATTTCAAAGCATAGGGACAAAAGACATAGATGGTCCTCCCATAAAAACAGAAAAACTGGAGCTACACAGGTGCCAATTGCGACTCAATTTTCAAATTGAACAATATAAGCCTTTGGAACTGTGCCACGAAAACAAGATTTGGTGATCCTCTGAAACTGTAGCACCTGTTTGAATCCCTGATTGGGAGAAAAGCACTGGGGGTTGTTAACTAGTTCCCAAACCCTCCGGTGAGCCAGCTCCTCTTCTTTCTAAGTGAAGATGGGGCCAAGACAGTGCCTAACACTACAAATTCAAAAACGGGCCACCCTTCTGCCCCAGATCCATGGCCACCTCCTGGCCCTTTCCTCAAGAGCCTCCATTCGGGAACAACATGGCAAAGAAAACCTCCTAAATACCATCTACTGTCATTTCTTAGTGTTTTCTGTGACGGCCTGACTTGCTAAAATGACAGCATTCATTATTTTTAGCTTTCAGCTTTGGTGAGTTGATCAGTGAAAACAAAGTGTTAAAATAGGACCTACTTGGTAAATTCAATTTCAGATGACTGCATCTTAAACTCATATCCAGTACACACTCATATAAAACTGACTTTTATAAGGTTAAGAAGTTTGAGAAGAAATCATAAATATCTAGCTCAAAGAGGCAGGATGAATAACTTCTTTCATCTTAAATATGTCTGTTTTGGAATCAAATCCAAAAGTAAGTCAATGATAAACAACAGATTCAATTAAATCTTTTTAGGACAAATAGCAAAGTTTAAAAGGGTTTCCCAATGTTCTAATGTGCCATCCAGTATGCGTGGAGTGCCTGGATGTCACTTAAATGTAGCATTATAAGTAAGTAAGTAAATGATGGTCCAAGTCACACATGCCTCTTGATGAAGAACAGAAAATTTTTCATTATAAACTTCCTTTAAAATAAGCCTAAATAATTACGAAAAGCTATCTTGTGATAATGTAAGCCAGAGAAAGCTGTTTTTCATCATTGTAAAAATAACTTTTATTTTATTCTAATTTTAAAAAGTAATACAAGTATAGGGAAAACTGGGCAAGGTCTATTGGAACTCTGTACTGTCTTTACAACTTTTCTTTGAAAAAAGAAAAGTTATTCTAAAATGAAAAGTTTATTTTTAAAACAAGTAACACTCATTTTTTTACTGTAGAATATTTGGGACACAGAAAATCGTAAAAAAGAAAAACACCTATAAACATAAATATACATAGGAGGCCGGCTCAGTGGTGTAGTAGTTAAGTTCATGCACTCCACTTCAGAGGCCTGGGGTTCACAGGTTCAGATCCTGGCGCACCGACCTAGCCTGCCTGTCAAGCCATGCTGTGGTGGCATCCCACATAAAATAGAGGAAGATTGGCACAGACGTCAGCTCAGCAAGAATCTTCCAGGGCCAGCCCCGTGGCCGAGTGGTTAAGTTCGCACACTCCACTTCAGCGGTCCAGGGTTTTGCTGGTTCAGATCCTGGGCATGGACATGCCACTGCTCATTAGGCCATACTGAGGCGGCGGCCGACATACCACAACTAGAAGGACCCACAGTTAAAATATACATCTATATACTGGGGGGATTTGGGGAGAAAAAGCAGAAAAAAAAAAAAGCAGATTGGCAACAGTTGTTAGCTCAGGTGCCAATCTTCAAAAAAAAAAGAATCTCCCTCAAGCAAAAAAGAGGAAGACTGGCAACAGATGTTAGCTCAGGGCCAATCTTCCTCACAAAATATAAAAAAATAAGTACACATATAACTATATATGACTTGGTATAAATATGTAGTTTTACATCCTGTTATCTTTGGATTAATATGGCATTTCCCAATCATTACAAATTCTTCATAAACATTGTTTAAAGGGCTGGTTATCATTATATCATACGGCTAAACCCAAAATTTGTTTAATCATTCTCCTACTGTGAAACATTTAACTTGTTTACTATTTTTAGCTATTGGAATTAGCTTTACAAACCATACAATTGCACATATTTCTGATCATTTCTTCAGAGATGGATGTACATTTTTAGACATGGCCAAACTGCTTTCCAGAAAATTAACTTACTCTTGAAGAGCATGCATCACCAACCTTGGCTCCAAGTGCTGCCACATATGACAACCTTCCACAATGGCCGGAACGCTGCCAGTTGAGCACACTATGGCTCTTCCTGGGAAGAGACTCCGGACTGAATATCTGCTGTGAGTCAGGGCTTCTGAGCCAAAGAAAGGTGTGAGAGGCACAAATGTCTCCAGGTAAGCCTTCTGCCAGCCAGCCACTTCCTGACTCAGCTATAACTGAAAGCCAGGTGCATTTACTCAAGCAAAACCCAGTGAAATCAGAGGAAGGGGAAAGATGGCTGAGACAAAGAAAGATTTTACCAAGCGTATGAAGTGTCATAGTTGGCCCCAGATTATTCTCAGCAAAAGAAACACAGGCAGACATACTTGGACTCTGTCTATAATGATAGTGGAAAATCCTCAGCTCAGGGTAGGAATATTGTTTCCCTAGAAGTTATTTGCAAATTTGAGGGCATTTTTCTTTGACAGAGTGACAGGAAAGCAATATTGGACGGGAGCAGGTGTGGTACCAGAAATCTGTGATATGAAGCTGAGTCCCATAGAAAGAGAAATCTTTCTGCCCAAAATGCCAGTAGCACAGTGACATTCCTGAAGGTATTTTATTTGACGAGAACAGTATGGAGAGGGGCATGCATGTGTCTCTTTTTACTTTTAAATTCAAATTTAATCATTTGGAAAATCTGGCTTCTCCTCTCAAAAATCATTAGACCTGGCAACACTGAGCCAAAACTCCCATGGTAACAATTGGCGGGAAACGAATAGTGGCTGCCGTCTTTGAGCTGAGCGGATGGACTGGTTTCACTCGTGAGAATTACCCGCCTGCCAAGTACCACCCTAGGGTAGTGCTTTCAAAGATTTCCCCAATTCCCTAGACTGAGGAGGTTCAAGGAAGGCCCCAAGTAGTGCCCCTGCCTCTTCCGCTCATGCTCAATTACCTGAAATACAGCACGCGGAGCTCCCCCTGCCAAAGGTGGTTTCACTCCGGGGCGGTAGGTCTGTCTCGTAACCAGCACCTCCCTTCTTTCCCTGGCCAGCTGAGCTGGACAACCCAGAGCCCTCTTCCTAGAGCCCCAGAGAAAGTCTTCCAGAGCTAGCCTCTAGTTTTTTCCCCAGCACCATCACCACCATCATAACCATCACCGCTCAAGCATCGGTGCCTCCTCCCCAAAACAATCCCCACCCCAAGCTAGAGAGGACTCTGCAAGGTCCATCAGAAGTTCCAAACCAAAAAGCAACAAAAAAAGAAGACGTAAATAAGGACGCTGTCAAGGAAGCGGATCCTACTGGATCCACCACCTCTGGTCTGGACTCAGCATTTATCTCTCGTTTGGCCTTGGCCTTGTCACTTAGTCCCTCTAAGTCCCAGTTTCCTCAGCTGTAAAATGGAGATAACAAGGCATCCTCCACAAGGTCGCAGGGAGGTGTGTAAACAAGATCATGAATGTGAAAATGTCCTTCACGGGTCCTGGCGCGCAGCACAGGCTAGCAAATGTGAGGCGAATGTGAAGCTAGCTAATAATAATGCTTTTATGTCCTCTGCACTCAGGCTAACATGTCCCTGTCTGGACAGCTGCAGCTGGGAAAATAGAATATCAACTGCCATGTGTGCCCCTGGGTACAAGTTATTATAGCTCCTTCCTGTAACTTCTGGTATCAAACGAGTTCATTTCTTTTATCATTGTTTATTCACTGATGTCTTAAATAAGCATTAACTGAGCACCTATAATGTGCTAGGGGCAGGGATACAAAGCAAAACAGGACAACTTCAAGAAAAACAAAGTATGGGGACAAAAACACACCATTAGCACTTAGTCTAATAAATCCTCCATCAGAGATATGAATGGAGCTCAGGGAAGCGAGCGTGACTGACTACCTCCACAGGAAAGAGAGCGAAGAGTTCAGGGAAGAAAAGCAGAGGCTTCAGTTCCACCTAAAGACTAAGGGCAAATTCACTCAGAAGACAAGAAGAAGAGCGGCATTTCAGACAGAAGGCCCTCCACGCACAGAAACAGAAGCATGGAGAAACTGTCACGGTGCTTCCAAGGAAACACTAGCAATTCGGCATAACTAATGCACCAGGTGTTAGTGGGGGAGTAGGGCAGGGGCTGAACACGAGGACCGAGCACTCCAAGACAGGGCTTGGATTTCAGAAATGGGAAGAGTCTGAAGAACTGGAAGGATGATGACTTTTAGAAAGATTACCCAAGCAGCCTGTTTCCTGTTTGCTGTTTTAGTTTCTCTCTCTCTCTCTCTCCCCTCCTACACACACACAAACACCCCTCCAAGGTAGGACTGTAGGAATCGAAAGACCCCTCCTTGAGGCAACAGAGTGAGTGGAATAGAATGCTGAAAAGATGCATGGGGAGACGAAGTAGAATGATGGAGAAGAGAGGATGGCACAGAAGGCAGCTCATTTCTAGTAGGACCTGTGGGCACTAGAGATTTTTCAGGCCATAGGGTTGACTCATGGTCACACTAAAGCATCCAGAAATGGCCTTGCCTTGCAGGGATTGCAAAAGTATGACACTCAAGTGCAGTGTGGGAGAGCCTTCTAAAAATAGTCTAGAATCAAGCTACCTTCCGGTCCATTTCTTCTTCTTTCTTTTAAAGATTAACTACCTTAAGGCTGTGCCAAAAAAAGGGAGGGAGAGAGACTCGTGAAGTCTGAGCAGGTGCTGCTGTTTACACACCAAGTCTGACAGCACCATATTGTTTCCAGGGACTACAGCAAGCTTTGGGGCCTCAAACACGCCAGCAATTTCCTTAGGGAGAAGCAAAGTATGAAGGGAGGATAGCTTGTATTAAATTTAAAAACCTGAGTCCTGAATTGTTGATCTTTATAAGCTGTTTCTTACCATAAAGTATCACAATCCCTTTGATGACAGAAGCTATTATTCTACTATTGCTCAGGACAGATCATTATTATTCGAGGTGACTTTCAGAGTCTTTTTAGAGATAGAGATGATTGACAACATGTCCTCCTCAAAAATGTTCTCCTCCTACAAGCCAGTCCCTAGCAACCGTCTAAGAGCTTGGCTAATGCTAGAGAATCTTTCGAATGCAAAAGGGTCTGGAACGAAGGGTGATGAGAGCAGGGTCACATTTTATTCAGATTTCTATCCCCAAGGAAAGCACAGTACCTGGCATGCTAATGACATGCAATAAAATTTTGTTCTTAAAAAAAAATGAATTCATGGGTACAGAGAACAGATTGGTGGTTGCCAGAGGTGGGGGAAGTGGGTGGAGGAAATGGATGAAGGGGGTCAGGAGGTACAATCTTCCAGTTATAAGATGAAAAAGTTTTGGTGAGGTAAGTACAGCATGGTGACTACAGTTGACTCTAGTTAACAATACCGTATTGTACAGGTGCAAGTTGCTAAGAGAGATCTTAAAAGTTCTTATCACAAGATAAAAAACTATAACTATGTGAGGTGATGGATGTTAACTAAACTTATTGTGGGAATCATTTCACAATATACACATATATCAAATCATCATGTTGTGCACCTAAAACTAATACAATGTTATGTATCAATTATATCTCAAAAAAACTGGAAAAAATTTTCGTTGAAAAACTAGACCATTAAAGCAAAGGTGTTGATTATTTATTAATTTAGTAATGCAATTTCCAACTTTGGGGTTTTTTAAAATTGAGGTCAAATTTATATATAATAAAATTCACACTTTTAACATGTACAGTTTGATGTGTTCTGACAAATGTATATAGCTATGTAACCACCTCCACAATCAGCCCCCAAAAGTTCCTTCATAGCCTTTGTAGTCAAATACCATCCTCATAACCCTAGTGATTGATCTGTACTCCACCCTTATAGTTTTGCCTTTTCTAGAACATCGCATCAGTGGAATCACACTTCTTTCAGAAACCGAGCATAATGATTTTGAGACTCATCCATGTTGTTCTAGTATCAGTAGTTCATTCATTTTCATTGCTGAGTAGTATTTCGTTGTATAGATGTACCACAAATTGTTTCCCATTCTCCAAATGATAGGTATTTGGACTGTATTTGCAACAGAAACAGGTATTTCTAGCTTTGGGCCATTGTGACTAAAACGGCTATGAACATTCACATATAGATCTTTCTGTTGGCATGTGTTTTATTTCTCCTGAGTAAATACCTACAAGTGGACTTGCCTAGTCATATGGTAAGTGTATGAAAAACTTCACAAGAAACTGCCAAAGTTTTTGTCAAAGTGGTTGTATCATTTTACATTCCGATCATCAATGCACGAGAGTTCCAGTTGCTTCATATCCTCATCAACACTTGATATTGTGAGTATTTTAATTTTAGACATACTCACAGTGCAGAGTGTATTTCACTGTGATTTTAATTTGCATTTGCCTGATGATGGATATTGAGTATCTTTACATGTGCTTCCTGGCCACATATAGCTTCTCTGGTGACCAAATATCTTTTAATGGAAATAACTACATTATTCATTTCGATTTCTCCAATCCATTTTGACTAATATTTGAAACTGTCAAAACAGGTTTTCGTTTTTCTCCATTTTTCATGGAACATTTCTAAAATGAATTACACATTTCTTTGACTCCATAGAGTTCTTAATCTTTTTCTTGCAGAGATGACTGGGCATGTGGCCCATATCAGTTGACTGTGTTTTTCTATCTCCTTCCTCTCTCTCAGGGGCTACTACTTGCTCCCTGTGCTCACCCAAAATCACTCACCCCACCAGCCATTGTCATCTGCTGTGTAACCAGCTACAAAACTCTGTGATTATTTAAAAAATAAGCATAAATGGCTCTGAGTACAGGCCTGAAAGTCTAAGAATCAAGCCCACAGTCTCCTCCAAGGGACCTGATGATCCACATTATGGCTTATTTCCAGGTCCAGGCTCTGCTTTAGAGACAGGGAAAGTCAGTTAACAAATGTCCTCAGGATCTGTGAAAAGAATCTCTATGAGCATTTCCAGACATACGGAAAGTTTTGAGGGGACTTACCAATCAACTCTGATGCTAATTTTTCTAGTTCTACATCCATAAATGATACCAAATAAATATTATCATATGTGAGGCCAGCAAACCAGGCAGGAATAGAGTTCCTCCTCCAGTGCAGTGTCCTAAAATAAGTTCCCAGCTTTCCTTTCTGTTCATTTAACAGCACAACCCCCTTTGGTGGAGGCCTCCTGCTCACTGAAACACTGGTAGGGAGGGGACACGTGGGCACTGTCCCCACCTGCGAGAGCCTCTGGATTCTAGCGCAGCTCCACCCCTTCCCGCACTGCAGCCTCACTGCTCTAGGCCAGTTTCCTTGTCTAGAAAATGAGAATGATAAAGTACATACTGTCCACCTCAGAGCACCTTGTGCCAATCAAACAGGAAAGAGAATGTGAAAGTGCTGCATAAAGAGTAACATGACCACAGGCGACCAGTATTACCACAGCTCAATGGGGATCCTGACTTATCAGGAGGCCATGACAGTCTCACGCCAACGCAGAAAGTTCCTGTAAAGAGAAACAACAGCCAAGACACAAATATCCCTCTAACTAGACCAAGAGAAGGACAAGAGCTGCACAGTGAGAATGAAGCGATACACCATGCGGCCTAGACAGAGGAAGTCCTAGGAAAGAGGAGAACAGAAACAGGGAGGACGGATGCAAGAGACCCCAGAGAAGCAATGACAGGGGTGGGACGTGGAGTCTAAAGGATGAATGAAGACAAACAGCACTGGACACTGTGGGAAACCAGTTTAAACCTGGGCATCCTATCGGGGCAGAGACAGCTACAGTGCCATATTTCAATCTTGAGTTTGAGTTGGCAAGACTTTCAGCGGAACTTCAGCTCCCTTATTCCCACTTAAATGTTCCTTACCTATAAAAACAGATATCAATTACATATACTTCTCATCCCCTTACTGCATCTTCTGTGATAGCATCTTTCCTAACAGAATTTTTACCTAGTCCCAAGCTCCTTGATAGTCAAAGAAGGTAGAAGATCACCTGTTCAAAGGAAGTGCCTGGCCATTTGATTCACTTCTGGAAATATTTTCTCAAGATTGACTGTGCAAGAAATATACCTTCTGAAGACAAAAAGATTCCCAGAGTCTTTCCAGATGGAGAACTTCGAAATTTCAATGAAGGGAAGCAAAACAAAAGAAGACCTTGACAGTGAACCCTGGCTCTGGGTCTTTCTTCCTCTTCTACCATACAGAGCATATGAGCAGAAGGGAGAGAAGCTGTCCCCACCAACAGCAAATGATAAAGCCATTTGGCAGCTCAATCTGCCCCTTCAACCATGGACCTCCGAGTTTCCAATTTTATCAGATTCTCCTATAGGGACCCATTTTTCTAATAATTTTGTAATTATTATCGTAATGTGACTGAAGAAAGACATCTTCATTATGCGGCTCCCTCTCCAAGTCTCTTATGTTCAATCAACCGATAATTAATGTTTTAATAATATTATATATGCTGATCCTATACTTCCTTGCCTCATCTCTAAGCCATGAGAAGCCTTCATTTCAGTCAGAACAACAGGTGACGTGTATAGGTGTGTGTGTATAAAATTACATCATAGTTCATCTTCTCTATGAAAGTGATAACTTTTCTCAATTTTCTAAGGTCATGATGGTGATAAAAAATAAAGTTGGACCGCACCTCAGAATGTGTAATATGTTAATAACACTCCCCCAAACCATTTATTAAAAATATTATTGTTGTTTTTATTAACTAATATTAATTAAATACTTACTAATTGCCTTGCAACGCTTAAGTCTGGTTGGTGCTATTATTAGCCCAATTTACACATGGGGAAACTGAGGTTCTGCATAATCTCTCCAAGATCTCAAAGACCTTGAGAATGGAAGAGCTAAGATTTGAATCTAGGATTGCCTGTCTCCAGAGCCCAAGCTCATAGTGACTATGCTGAATCTATTCATCTTAGTTTCTTTATCCCATGCCTCCCCCATAATGCTCATCTTTTCTCCCAAATTCATGCATTCACTCAACAAAACTTTACTGAAAACTATACTATATGTAGACTATATACATGCTAAGCAGGAAGCTAGATGCTGTAATACATTCTTGAATTCTCCATTTTGGCTCTGGCAGTAAGTTAACTCCCATCTCCCACAACCAGATATCAGCATCCAGGTACTCATTGCTTGGACCAATATGTGACTCTAGACCAGAAAGGTGCACTTCCAGGCCTCATGGAGATGACTCAACGACAAGTCACCCTTGCTGTGAGTTTGGCTCTGGCCTTGTGCATTTTGATAGCAGCTCTGTTCCTTCCTCGTACCCGAGTCCGTCTTGGAACACACTCAATATGCCAGTTCCTCTAAAACCAGAGCTCCACCTTGCTTTTGTCAGTTCCCATCCAAGGAAGATTTTCCTCACTAGAATGTAAGCGCCATGAGGGCAGATACTGGTGTCTGTTCACTGGGGCATCCCAAGCTCCTAGCACAGTGCCTGGTACACAGCAGGCCCTGAATAATGTTTGTGGGTTGAAGAGACTGAGGGTCCTTCAGCTGAATCGCAGGCTGACTGATGGCCACGCTACTTTCTGCTAACTTCCTGATACTTACCCCCTCTTTCCCGGTCTTGAGACCATCTAAGATTTCTTGGGGTTCTATACAAGCTCCCTGGGTTCCCTGATGCCAAGTGACTACCAGAATCATGCCTGTTGCTATAATTTTCAGACTGTGTGCCTCGGCCACCAGAGTAGGCCTCCTGGCAGCCCCTGCAAGGTGCGTTGGTCAGGATACATCAGCTCATGGGCCAATTTCCAGCCCCTCTCTGCTGCCTTATTTGGAAGTAGTAATTGGTCTTTGCCTGGTTATATCAAGAAATATTTTTAGATAATTATATACAAAAATCATGCAAAATTCTTAGAGATTTATGTTCAAAGATATGACAGCAAGAAATTGGAATGAATAATAAAACTGTTTAAGTATGGCAGATACACACAATGGGCTTTAATTTTGCCAACAAAACACTATAAAGAATTCTGATGACGTGAGAAAATGCTTATAATATTTAAAAAGTTATAAGATTTTACATATAGTATGATCCTAACTAAGGGAAAACATTAAAAAGAGAAAAGACCGCGGGTCAGCCCAGTGACATAGTGGTTAAGTTCGTGTGCTCTGCTTTGGCAGCCCAGGGTTCACGGGTTCGGATCCCAGGGGGCAGACCTACACATCGCTCATCAAGCCATGCGGTAGCAGTGACCCATGTACAACACAGATGTCAGCTCAGGGTCAATCTTCCTCAAGCAAAAAGAGGAAGACTGGCAACAGATGTTAGCTCAAGGCCAATCTTCCTCATCAAAAAAAAAGCCAGCAATAATAGTGGAATTATGAATGATTAAGATTTTCATCAACATTTTTCTGCATGTTTATAAATTTCCACCACAAGCATATATTAGTTTTATAACATGAAAAAACAGTAAATTTCATGTTACAAACACATCCTAAGGCAGATGTGACCATGCCTTGACAATACTCGGCTCAAGCTTCTCAGCCATTAGGATCTGAATTACTACTAGCCTATACTTCTCAGTAAACCTAAGTAAATAAACAAGATGGATACAATTTGAATTTTAATTTCTTCCCATTTTATTTCAAGCTATTGAACAGATTCACAGATTGAAGTAGGATACAGCCTGATTGCACAGCCCACAGCTCGAGTCTGGAATGCCCCGACATCATGCCTTGTTAATTAGACTTGCTTGTGGACTTTACTCATTTCTCCCAATAAGCTGTCAGTTCCCTAAGGATATTCCTGGAGTGCCTACACAGAACCTACACATAACTGGTGTATCACTGATGCCTACTGAGCAAATTAATTTTCAGAGTGTACCAAGCTAGCTCCAAAGTAGTCAGCTCCTTCTGAAGTTATCATGGAAAAATAACGAGGCCGTCCAATGGCAACAATGCCTTCTTTGGTTAAAAAGCCCCTCCCCTAACCCATTCACCACAGTGGCACAATGACCCCTGGTCTTTCAAAATAAAAAACAAACCACGAATTCAGACATAGGCAAGCTACGCTCCTCCTCTAAGGCAGAACAAATTTCGGAGAGGATGGATGAAGAAAGCTATTTAAGAGGCAGGTGGGAGCACCTGAGGTATCTCAATAGTCCAGTTTATCAAAATGTTGAGTTAGTGAGAGGATAGGCTCAGACACGTATCCGTAACTCAGGCTATGCCGGGGCAATTTCACGAGTCCCAGCAGATTTCCCTCATCATAAGCCTGCCACGACCCCACTCTCCACTCAAACGCTCCCCATCCATAATCAGAGCTTGAAGTTTCACAAGACAGCAGGCGATCCCTTCTTTGAAATGTTATTCAAAATAGCTTAGGTGTAAACATTTTAGGTGATACTATATGCACTGATTTTAATGTTGACTAAAAAATATATCACAAAGACTACCAAACCACAAGTTCATGACTATTAACGTAGTTGTAAATCGGATAAAAAGCAGCAATTTAAAGAAAACGAGTTCGTATAGTCCAGGTGAATCTGTCAAGCCTCACTAAAGTGCACACTTAAGAATTGTACATTCCATTGTATATAAATTCCACCTCAATTCTTTTTAAAAAGTACAGGTCTGTGCAGCTGCAGTAGATATCCTAAGGTATTACGTGGAAACAAAAGCCTGAAAATCAATGGGAGCATTCCATAAACATTCACTGAGTTCATATATTTAGGGACCACGCATTGTTCTAGGCACTGGTGACAGCTACAACCCAAAGACTTTACCCTTATGGCACTTACAGTCTCCTGGAAGAGCGGCCCAATGCAAAAATAATCCCGTATGTTCATTCAGGTTAACTAAGCACAGCTGAATCTGCCATCTTATTTGAAATGATTGAATAAATACACAAATGAGGGAGAAAAGACAACTCCCCTGTGCAGAAGAATTCCAAATAATTTATGCAGATACTCTGTCCTCAACTCCCCAATGTGGGCTGGGCATGGCAACGTCCTTCCAAAGAGGACAGTGTGGAAAGGGAGGGAGGAAACGCATAGTGGAGGAACCTACAGACGCGACCTCAGGCGATCACAGTCAACAGCAACAGGGACAAGTCATGTTGACAGTGTGTACCCACGAGACGATGTGATATATATTTTACTTCTATGGTCTTTCTCCCCAAAATCCAATCTCACCTTGAGAAAAACATCAGACTACGGAGGGGCATCCTAGCAAATACCTGACCAGTACTCCTCAAAAGTGTCCAGGGCATCAAAACAGGAAAAGTCTGAGACACGCAACTAAATGTAATATGGTATCCTGGATGGGACCCTGGAGCAGAAAAAGGACATCAGCAAAAAACTAGTGAAAACCAAATAAAAAATTAGCTTCATTTAATTAAAAACAAAACGAAATACTAAGGCTCACTGAGCAGCCACCATCCCTGAGGTTGTTGGTCACCTTGTTGAGGGAAAGAGAAGCCTAAAGACACTGGTACTAGTCATCAGTGCTCCACCCCATCACTTTCACTCACAACTCCTTGGCCATAACTAGTCACATGGCCCATCCCACCCACAAGGGGATGAAGACATGTGAGAACCACCACGTGCCCACAGTGGAGGGATGAATGGTACCAATGACTGCCACACCACTACTGACTGCCACAGCACCCGCATCCATCCTTTTGAAATGGAACCTTGTTTCTTTTAAGCTTTATTCTGCAGAGTCTCTGGAGTCAACCTGCAGAGATTATTTAGACTGTATCTAATTTTTTTCTGCTCCTCCAAGGGGCTCCTAGAATTATGTGTCATAAGTGGGATTCCTAGTCTTTTTCTCCAAAGGTTCTTTTGATGCTATCTCAGACCCAGTGTACCATCACAACCAAGTCAGCTACTTAAGAGCTGTTCGGTGGTTTACTCAAAAGGCACAAATGAGTTTAAATGCCTCACTCATTTATTACAGTAAAATGAAAAGGGCAGCCCCTTTTTCACACACACCTCCTCAACCAATTTACAAACCAAGGCTTCAACAGGTCTAGTCGGAGCAGAAATCAACATTTCAAACTGAGTGTGTTTCCTCCTTCCCCTCGAGTTACTCAACTCGGTTCTTAGTCTGTCTCTTCCTAGAATTAGTACTATTTTATTTCTCGTATCCTCTACACCCTCTCCCCTTGAAAAATCACCCCCAAAAAACCCTCAAACCAAACAATTCTCCTTTAATGCCTGAATCTTGACTCTTTGCATGACTACAGCGCAATTTAAATTTTCATTTTGAATTCACGTTCTGGGAAGTTAAACATATGACCCTCAGTGTGTCATTTTGGTAACCTCCCTCCAAGGGCATTGCTTGACCTTGAGATTGTCTGCAAACTCTCTTTCAATAAACAAGCATACTTTATATTCTTTACAGGCTATGAAACAGCCACAAGAAGGTCTTGCTTCTACACAAAGGTTTTGTGCTGATGGTGGTGGTGGTGTGGTGCTGTGGCGTTTGTGTGTGTTTTCATTTTCCTTTTTTCCGAATGCAGCAGTTTTTATGGCAGAGACATATTATGGCCATTCAGTACTGAAAACTGTGTAAATCATACTCAAGAAAGGAATTACTGATGGCCTCATTTCAGCAAAATATTAGATGATCAGACCTCTCTATGTATTTTGCACAGCTCAGAATTCTAAAAGTCACAGGCTAAGTTTTGTGCACATTGCCCCAAAAAAATAATCACACCAACATCCCACTGTTTAACTCACTAAGTGTATTTTCCCTAAAAAAAATCTCTCTTCATATCAATATTAAGAAATTCTCATTTTTCTTAACTGATTCCTGCTTAAAATTCTCCCCATTTCATTACAATAAATTTGCAAAGATGATTTAGAACCCTTAGCCTTGCCAAAATGATAGATTCTATTTTCTGGAGTGAGAGTTTTTAACTCTTTGTATATTTACAACATAGTTGTCACAAGGACCAAACCGATTTAGAAGGTGCTGAGATTAAGAACTCATCTGTACACATATCATGTACTTCGGCCCAGGCTCCAACGCCATCAACACTTTTCCTAAATTGGTGTTCCAAATCCCTTTATTAGAGATAATGAATTCATCTCATGGCTGGGAGCAGATAGCGATTTCCACAGTCTCAACTGATAGGAATCAACCCCCTTGGGGTTGGGAATATGTCTTAATTGTATTCTTGTTCTTTACCAAAACTACTGCTTCCATTTGATTTCTTCCCCTTTTATGTGCCCAAATGATTTTCATTCTTACCTCACTCATCAACTTGTCAACGGGAGAACAGGAGCCATTTCCTTTCTTTGTTTGGGATTCTGGCCACAACCCAGGCACCATTTTCCAAGTAATTAATGAGCCCTGCAATGTCCTGGCTTGTGACCACCAGCCTCTCCCTTTGTCACATTACATCTTGCCGGGAGAAGGACTGAATGCAGGAGCAGGCAGTAGGCTGACGCTTAATGAAGAACAAGCTGCTATTTTTAGGTGAAAATACCCTAAATTCTTTTACCTTTGCCACACAGCAAAAGCATGTTTATAAGTTAATCTTAGGCTCATGAAGAAAGCCCCAGAAGCAGAAGTACTTAAGAGTTAGAGATTTCTAATAGACTGTTGATAAAACGGAGCGCACAATCGGGTGGGGGGAGCTCGATCTTTGCTCCCGCCCGCCATCCCAAAGCTGCTCTTCCTGAATCAGCCCCAAGGGACCTGGTCTTCGGCGAAGGGCAAGAAGAGGTTAAAAGGTGAAAGTGGACTTTATCCTCCTTCTTTCTTCTTTAGAGGCATGGGGGTTTTCTTCACCTTGATCATTCACGCATTCAAAAAACATGCTTTTAGTGTCTTCTAGCCACCTAACATTGATCTAGGTGCTGGGACAAGGTACCATCAAAAGAATCCTTACCTTCAAGGAACAGTCTAGCAGGAAATGACTGGAATGAACGAACGAAGAAATGAGTAAATGAATGACAGGCCAATAGCAATGAGGGCTTACGAGAAAATAAATTAAGCACGGTAAGGAGAAAAAGGAATGGGAGGTCTCGAGGATGGGGTGTTACGTTCTATGAGGTGGTCAAGGAAGGCCTCCCTAATAAAATGCCATTTGAACAGAGACCTGCAGGAAATGAAGGAGCCAGCAACAGGCGTGTCTGGAGGAGAGGATTCAAGGCAGGCGACACAGCAGGGAGAAAGGCACTGCGGTCAGACCAGGCTTGGCGCGGTCGATCATTAATTACTCTAAAAGCTTAACAATCTACGCAGAATTGAGTCATTGCAGGTAAATGCCTACTCCTTTAAGTCCCAAAACATTGATCTTACCATTTTTGAAGAAAAAGCGTTGAAAATGTGTTATGTAACCCTCTGCCCTCTTAGAGATATATCCATAATTAAATCTTTTCTGATGACTCCCATGTGTAAGTATCATCCTCTATTCATGAACACATCAAGCACGTAATCTAGGTACCACATTCTACTTACTCTTTTACTAATCGCACATCTAGTCTTTACCACGTACTGTGTTAGTTACTATGATGAGCAAAGTAGACAAGTCCCTCCCCTCACGGAGCTTACAGTCTGATACGGGAGAAAGGCGTTATTCAACTAATACACATGACCATAATCTGAGTTTAGTGCCCTGAAGGAATGTGCAGGGGCTACGACAGCACAAAACTGGGACTGGGATCTTCCAGGGCGATGAGGAAAGGTTTTTGTGAGGAAGTGACATAAAGAAGTTAGTAAGAGGAGAATGCTGAGGAAACAGGAATAGCATGTGCAAAGGCCCTGAGATGGGCAGGAACAAATTGGGTTTGCTGTATTAAGAGAAAGTAATGTGTCTGGATCCCAGAGAGTGAGGGGGAACAGCAATAAAACTGAGTCTGGAGAAGGTGGCTGTAGTCATATTGTCTGGGCCTTGCATGCTAAGTTTGTTCTTGACCAAATGGGAAACCATCTGAAAGATTTTAGGCAGGTGAGAGACATGATCAAATACACATTTTCATATGACCCCACTGGCTACACAGTGAGAATGCAGGGGCTGCAGAGATAACATTAGGGGACAATCCACTGCAGGAGCTCGGATGTCTGATGCTCGTTGCCTGGACAGGGCAGTGGTGGAAGAGATAGAAAATAGAAGAGGGAATCAAGAACCATAAAGGGGGCCAGGCCTGGTGGCCTAGTGGTTAAGTCTGGTGCACTCTGCTTCAGTAGCCCAAGTTCGGTTCCCACACACAGACCTACACCACTTGTCTGTCAGTGGCCATGCTGCGGTGGTGGCTCACATACAAAATAGAGGAAGATTGGCAATGGATGTTAGCCCAGGGTGAATCTTCCTCAGCAAAAAAAAAAAAGAACAATTAAGGAAGTAGATTCAGCTGGACTTGGTGATGGATTCAAATTCACGGCTGACTCCTACTTGGTTTTTGGAGTCATAATGACGCCCTTCATTCATTTGTTAATTTGGTAGAAAAAATGACAAGACATCCTAGCTCAGGTACCTAACACACAGAGCACAGGATCTCTCTTCTCTTTGGCAGCCAGGCCGGTTCTAAGTAGCACCTAAGCCCTCGGTGGCCTGCAGGGCTGGCCCTCTGCTGAGAAGGGTCTATCACACAAAATGAAAGGGAAGCCAGGAGGCTACATTAAACTGGGGACACACGAGCTCCTGATCCAAATGACTTCTTCTGTCCCAGGGGGTTAAGTGTCCTGGCACTTAGCTGCTCACACCTACAAAGAAGGCAGCACACTGGGTGACTCATTAGGATTTTCCTTTCAAGAGAGCAAAGCACCTAAATAAAGAGCCTCGCATTTAGATACAATACCGAGAAGTCATCTGAGCAGCAGCGTCAGCGATCAGGGAGAAGCTCAAGTGTAGCATTTACGTTTGAGAGGGGAAGTCGGAAATCAGAGAACGATCTCACAAACAAAAGCTTTTATAATAGCCTGTCCCAGGGAAGACAGTAATGAGAGGACAAAGACAATAGCCGTCCTCCTCTTAATACCAAGCAAACCTCGGGAAGTGACTTTTTAAAAAGGAGCAGGTGAAAAGAAGAATTTTAGGGTCATGAAGAATGACTGTTCTTCCTCTTTGCTGGAAATAGCTAAGAGTCTCAGTCACTCACTCGGCCTTACGAAAGCAGGTGCTTGTAAATGAGCTTGAAACCAACAGCACTGCATAGATTCTTCCAGGCTCTTCTGACAATCCTCACGGACTTTATTTACCTTAGGGTCACAATGGCTTTAGGATAATATCTGGAGCTTCTTTTTGATAAGTAATTCCATCAAAAACAGGATTCCTTCCCTTGAACATAGGCTAAAACATAATAACAAAAAAAGCCCTTCTAAGCCTTAAATGCTCCATGCCTGTGTTTCCAAACCAGAGAACAGGTACTCCAGGGGGGCATGCCATCCTATGCCAAGTAGGGGCAGGAAGCCACAGAATTTTTTCTTGTTGTTTTTTGTGGTGAGGAAGATTGGCCCTGAGCTAACATCTATGCCAATCTTCCTCTATTTTGTATGTGGGATGCTGCCACAGCGCTGTATAGGTCCACGCCCAGGATCCAAACCTGTGAACCTTGAGCCGTCAAAGCGGAATTAGCGAACTTAACCACTACGCCACCAGGCCAGCCCCTAGAAGTTTTTTTAAGTCTACCTTTCTGTAGGAATTAAGTTCAAATAATCTTAAATGGAAGGAACAATGACTATTCCAAGGTATAAAAGGTAAAATCCACCTGAATTTTTTTTTTTTTAAAGATTGGCACCTGAGCTAACAACTGTTGCCAATTTTTTTTTTTTCCGCTTTATCTCCCCAAACTGCCCCGTACATAGTTGTATACCTTAGTTGCAGGTCTTTCTAGTTGTGGGATGTGGTACGCTGCCTCAACGTGACTTGACGAGTGGCGCCATGTCCGCGCCCAGGATCCGAACCCTGGGCCGCCGCAGCGGAGCGCGCGAACTTAACCACTCGGCCACGGAGCCAGGCACTGAATTTTTAAGCTAAAACACAAGATTTCAAATACATTTCATTTTTTGTGGTTTCCCTAACACCACCTTGAGTGAAGTCCCCAGACCTCTCGATGGGGATGGAGCAGCTAAAGGCTGGCTCCTCCAGTAGGCACAGAGGGCACAGCACTAGAGCCCACAATGCTTTTCGCAGCTGACAAAAATGTCCTATTAATTTTAAAATCAGAAGAAAACAATCAACTCTAGGTCAAACAAAAGGTTTTAATCTCTAATGTCAATATATTCGTCTTTATCCCAAAGCAGTTATAAAATCTAATTTTAAATATTTTTTTATGGATTCAGGGGACCACGAAGGCAAAAGTGCCTAGAGCCCATGGGAGTCATCCTGTGGCCCTGGGTAGTCACCCCTCCCCTCTACTGTGTGGGTAACAGCAGAACAAGGTGACAGTGACATTTCTTAAAGTATGGTGGTCCAAAGACCTCCATGATTTGCTGGGACAACAGCAAACATTTAATTTGAAAAGTATGCACTGTATTTTAAAGTGTAGTTGAAAATAATGGGGTTTTCCCATTTATAGTAGCAACAAAAAACTTCATCTGGAAATTCTTTGGAAAATTATAATTTTTGGATACTGGTCTGATTGCTTAACTCCACTTTAAATCATGCATCGTAACATTTTTCAGAATTAGTGGGTCACACTGTTAAGACAGCAAGAAATATGTGTTGATCGGGACAAAGCATCCCCTTTTACTAGCACATGAAATGATCTTACATAACTGCATTGTACGGACGGAGGCAGATAATTGATAAAGATTCCTCACAAGAATAAGACATTCATAGAAAAATGAGCTCAGCAAGGGCAGTCCTACCAACTGGGATAATTTCACAAGGGGCAGACCGCCCCGGGGCATATACTAATCACTCCGGGGTCTGGAGGAAGCTGACTCCTGATTCTCCAGAGGCAGCAGCCCACTATTAGATTGTTTACCCCGCTCAACACCAATTTGACACCTTTTCCCAAAACTGCCTGTCTGGGGTCCTGTCAAAACAGGATGATGGAAAGTCAGAATAATTTTCCAGCCCAGTGTGTCTCACATTCCAATAATCCCTTCCATTTCAGACATTTTTTGGATGTAGAGAAGGATATTTTCCCCACTAATATTTGAAATCAATCCATTCTGGCATGCCTTAGTTCCCCAGAGCAGAGACGCGTTGTTGAATCAGAAGCAGCCAGTGGCATCCATGACCTTCTAAAAGTAGTATTCTAGAGCTTCCTTTTTCTTCTTGTATGTCTTAGAGTTGTTAACTCAGAGAGAAGGGACTTACCTGCTCCCAAAGCAAGAAGGCCTTATGCTGTTTTTAAGGGCCAATGAAATTTCTCCAAGGGAGCTGAAGAAGGGTTGCCCAAAGGAAAATACTCTCTATATTTCTCATGAACATTTAGAAGAACTATAAAACAAATAAGACAGACTACAACATTATTGCAAATATTTTTGAGGAAAGTCAGTAAGATCCTCAATTGGTTCATTCACCTCTACCAATAGCAGCTATACCATTATCCTTACCTAATAGTTGCGCAAAATATTTCAGCCAGTAATAGCAGCATCGGGATTTGAACTCAGGTCTGCTGAGATGCAAGCTCATGCTCTGAACCCCTGTATTAGAAAAGTGCCTGGAACAGTGCTGACAGTCATACCTATTTTTGAATCTGAATCTGGATTAGGAACTGAGCAGTTTGATCCAGAATTCTGAGGCATTTTCTGGAGCTACTCCACAGCAAATCTCAACTCCCAGAATGAAAGAATTTCCTTAGAATATCCGAAGAGATCAGAGGATGGCATCTGATAATGTCTATTCAAATATTCTTCTAGGTCAATTCTACTCCCTGTTGAAATTCAATTAGGATGAGAAAAACTAATTATTACAATTAAATAAACAGGAGGAAGTGAAAGATTTCCATACAAAAAGTTTAAAGTTCTATTGCTTGAAAAAAAAGAAATGTCCAAAGAAACACAATCCTTTAACTGGATTCCAGATAGAGCATACTACATACACAAAAACTAGCTCAGGGGGCCGGCCCCATGGCCGAGCAGTTAAGTTTGTTCTCCACTTCAGCGGTTCCGAAACTGGGCTTTCGCCAGTTCAGATCCTAGGGGCTGACATGCCACCGCTCATCAGGCCATGCTGAGGAGGTGTCACATAGCACAACCAGAAGGACCTGCAACTAGAATATGCAATTGTGTACTGGGGGGGCTTTGGGGAGAATAAAAAAAAGAAGATTGGCAACAGATGTCAGCTCAGGTGACAATCTTAGGGAAAAAAAAAACCTAGGTAACACTTTTTTTTGAGTATTCATTTGATTCTTAAAACTTTTCTAAATGCATTTCATGTATTATCTCATTTAATCCTTACAAGACAGGTAGTATTATTTTCCCTATTTTTCAGCAGAGGAAACCAAGGTACAGAGAGGTTAAGCAATTAACCCCAGGGTGAACATCTAAGTGGCAGAGCCAAGAAGATGGACCCAAGCAACCTAAAGCTAAGGCCTACCCTCTTAAACACTTCGCTCTGCTGCTTCCTATAATACTCACTCTACCACTTACTGGACACTTTAATATATCCCATATATCCTTGACACACATAATTTCATTTACTATTCCCAACAACCGTAGGAAGAGTATTTATATGTACACGTGTGTAGGAATGCAGGCAGGTACAGAAGTAGGTATGTGTACATGTGTGTGTGAATGAGTCTATCTTCAGTCTCATCACTGTAAAACATCTGACAAATCTCTCCACCCTTGAAAGAAAGCCATCTCTGATACTCTGTGATCAGTCATGTGAGGTACTCACACAAAAAGTGCATGACCTATCATCCTTATCGTATTTCCACTAGGTGTTTCCATCAAATCTTTGTTTTGAGAAGAACAGAATTCATTTACTCTCATGTCCTTATTCTTTCTTTCACTTTAATGTGAACTATAAGGGCACCAGAGAAACTTCTGCAGTATCCTGAAGGACAGCATTTCAGAGCTATCGCTGAATTTACAGAAGTTCACAGGAAAGGCTCCGATGCACAGTAGCAGCCAAATGTTTCACATATGGACACACTCTCCGCGTAAGGATCCTGAGACTCCATCACGCATCCTGGTCATTGCCAGAGCCAAGAAGACATGCCTTCTCCTCCTCCTCACTTGTTCAAGAGTGTGAGTTACCTCTGCGGATTGTGACCAGCCCGCCAGCACTGGGCATCAAGGCCTTGCCCTCGCCCTCTCACCTTCCAGAGGAACAGTTCAACACAGAGGTTATACGGCCCACTCAGGCACCCAGGCCATCCTGAATCTGGACTTGTGCCTTCTCTTCATCTAGGAAAGGGTTTTACCTAATCAAGGGATCTCCAGGTCTCAGGGCCAATGAGGTGGCCTAATTTCACGCCTCCCAAACTTAAATGTACATGTAAATCACCTGGAGAATCTTATTAACACGCAGATTCTGATGAGGTAGGTCTGGGAAGGCCTGAGACTCTGCATTTCTAGCGATCTCCCAGGTGGTGATGACCACGCTACTGGACAGCAGACTGTACGCCGAACGGCAAGGGTCTAGTTAACACACAAATGCAAAAGAAGAAAAGCATGTGTTTGAATTTTTAAAAGGTTCATCCTGGGTTCAAATCTAGAGTGAGCTATAAAATTTTCCATTATCTTCATGCGGCATTAAAAACTCTAGAAAATCCTTAGAATTATCTATTCAGTTTTTAAGCCTTCGGACTCCACAAGGTTACCTCACTCCAAGGGGGGAAGGTCCTTATTCCCTACACAATGTCAAAAGCATCCTGTCTCTTGGCCACATGTTCTCTTGTATCCATTTATCAAAAAAAAAAAGTAAGCAACTACTGATTTCAAACTCTCCAAAATGGCGAATCTTTGACATAAATGTGTTTAATACTCAGTAGACCTCTCTAACTCAGACTACTTTGGATGCCAGGGCTGGTACCACTATGTAAATAAGAAACTATTTTACTGTATAGTTTAATGAACCAAGTACATACAGTACAAATTCCTTGGAGGAAATGCTTTAATATTACAGAACAACTTGTGATTAGCATATCAATAGGGATAAATAAACAGTAGTTTTGAGATACCTGAGGGTACTTAAGGACCAAGGCTTTTCAACAAACTTCTTAAACTTCTGTTTATACTCTTAAATTACTTAGTAAATTCTTTCTTCTAGGGCACTTTAAAAGGTCAAGTTCAGCCCAGGTCTCCTCTCTGAAAATTAATAAGGTTTTAATGTACTCAGAAATGCAGAAGTGGTGTCAAGGTTGCTTGACTGATCCAAGCCAAAGAACTTTCTAGAATAACAACATATTTTGGCTAGCTTTCTACCTTTAAGTCATCTATCCTCTGAAGTGGGATATTTTAAGGAACATTTATTTCAACATATTGGCAGGATGACTAAGTCACTGTGAGCAACCAGATAGTCCCCTTGTACCTTTTTTAAATGATCAGATAGGAGAAACAAAGCACGTAAACAATGCTGAAGGAAAAACGACTGGCCAGTGTGTCTCTGACTTTAAAAAGCATCCTAAGAACTAGAGACCATAGTTCTCAGTTAAACTAGATATGTTTTCATCAAAGTTTAGATCAGTGAACCCTTGAGTTGGTCAGTAAGCCCCACTGTGCTTTCATTATTCCAATAAATTATATCTGCTTAAGTGTCTAGTGTCAGAAGGCTGTAGGGGGGTTCAACTCCAGGTTGTGCCACTTATTGTCAGTGTGTCCTAGGGCAAGTCGAACATTCCAAGGTTCCGACTCTTCATCTGTACAGCAGGGATAATAAGTAGTAAGTATCTACGTCACGACCTTGTGCAACGGAGCCTTTCACACAATGGGCATAAGTACTATATGTAGACACTACACATACGCCTGTACAAACCAGTACTGCTTCCACTGTTGGCAGAATAAGGTTGGCCCTTGAGCTTCAAAGACACACATGAACCCAAGAAAAATCAAGAACTGCCACCTAAAGCACATATTAAATCTCTGAAACACCTGACTACAAGAGAGGATTCAAGGTAAAAAATATAAAGAGACTGCTCTTTAACAAACTACCAAGAGAGTTCTGAACACATCTTAACCCCTAAGGTTCAAGTCTAGAAAGATAGCAACGTCCCTCCTCAAGGTGACCTTCCACAGCACGGTAATAGACAAGGTCACAGGGCCTACTTTCCCTGTAAGTCAGTTCTTAGCCTTTGGGCATTTCATTGGGATGCCCAGTCCTTCATGTGACCAAAGTTGATATTTGTTATTGCTTACAACTTTTACTCTGGAGGATTTTTTGTAAATATCCTCCACCCTTCGAATCCCCTAAAAAGTGTATGTTAGTATCAAGTGCCTTTATTCTAACAAAATCAGCTTTTCAGGCCACGTTTATCTTAGGGTGACACTGCACCACCAGGAGAATTGTCCTCAACTGCTGCCTCTCCTTAGGGAGAAATCCAGTTCCAATAAAGCACAGAACTCAGTCAACACCAAATGGATACACATGCACTATATAGCCACTCTTTTTTTTTTTTTAACTAATATTTCACACTAGTCATTTAATTCCTTCTACTCTAACCCAAAATACTGTGAAGAGGGGATTTTCTCCCCCATACTTATTTTGGAAAGAGACAAGACACCAGCCAGAGAGAAGCTGGTTGACCTCATGTGCCCACAAACTCACAGCACCGGGGCTATTCAGCCCCATAAACTGTGTTCCTTGAGGAAATCTGGAAAGAAAACCTCTCAGCTTTAACCAGGATCTGGGAGAGCCAAAGGGCAGCTCTTAGCAGACTAAAGGCCTAGGAGTTCTGTGTGTCATGCCCTTGAGCTTCCCAAGAAGCAAGATCCTGAGTAAGACGCTGAAACTCTGGATGGTCACATTCTCAATCAGTAAACGGGTATCATAATCCCAACTAATCTCCAGATTTGACCTTTAGAATTACAACGTAATGACTACAGGCTTTGAAATGCAAAGATGCTCCCTGGAGACTGATGCACAGAATATGAAGTCCCTTCAACACGGACACTGCAGACGACAGAATGCTGGGGGTTTCTAAGTGGTGAGCGGGGTGTGATGGGAAACACTATGGGCACCTATCTTACTCTTAGGTATGCACAAATATATGGACTTGAATGAGAACGAACATCATGATGCAAAGCATTTAGGCCAAATTTCAAAGAGCACATTGACCATGGTATTACTCATCAGCTTAACCAGGTACTCATAAATCTCCTATGCTCTGCACTGGAGAACAATATCCAAACAAAGAGCTTTTTGTTTTGGTGGTTGCTATTTTGTTTGGGGTTTTGTTGGCAGGCTTGGTTTTTTTTTTTTTTTTCTATTTTGTGTTTTCCCCCATCCCCTATCAACACTGGTTTATTGGTCACATCTTAAATGTATAACATATTTATATTCAGATGATTAACTGTAGACATTAGCCTTGTTCAAGCAAGTCTTGTCCTGAGCAACAGATAAACTGGAGACCCAAGGAAGAGGGCAACCGTGACTCCTCATCAGCCACCTGCTCGTGCCCTCCCAGCTCCCGTCTTGCTGTAGACCATTAAAGCTGGGCTAGCTGGATGGCTGAGTACCAAGCACATCCTCCTTCAGCACTCACAGGGGGCATATTCTCACAGGAGGGAAGCGGTCTGGGTGATTAGCTACCGTGATAGGTTTCTTCAGGGAAGGAAAGGTTTTGAAAGTTCTGAAGTATCTCTCAAAGTGCCTAAGTGGGTACAAAATGGTAGAACAAAATGTACTAAACATTTAGGTAACAAAACACTACTCCTGCTGAAACCACTGGAAGGATTAGCTGGGGCAAACCAGAATCTGCTTCATTTGAAACTCCTTTTAAAAGAATATACAATCAACTCTGCCTCACTCCAAAGAAAAGGACACACTGGCCTGTGTTTTCACTAACTGAGACTGTTTTGACACATAAAGTGACAAGTTCGGGTACAACTTGCCATTGAAGCATCTGATAACAGCCTTTAGAGGGATGGCGAGTGTTCTTGGGTCATGGGTGCTACATACCTAAAATTTGCAGGAAAAAAAGTGAATAGTGTGATCCTTAATGGAAGTAGAAATGGTGAGTCTTTGCACAGGTATTCCCAACTTGCATTCATGATAAATTAGCCAATAAATAGTTTGTATCCTGATACTGTAGCTGAGTCACTCTCAACTATATTACCCAGAAATTCTTTGCTTTCATCCCTGTTTCATTGTGCCTCCCCACCTTCCACCCCAAACACACAAACTTAGGCCCCACTAGAGGAGGAAAGACAAAAGCAAGAAGTAAGCAATTTGCCACAATGCCACACCAGGTTACAAGTAACTGGCCTTCCCTCTGCTTGGAACAGAGAAAAGTACAGATTATGCACCTGGCAAATATTTGCATGATCTCCAGAGCCGTCAGATTCATCCATTTGCTCACAAAAGTACACAACTGCAGCTGAGAGAATAAATCAATTCAATTCGACAAACATTTATCAAGCTCCCGTCTCATTGCCGAGTCTTTCTGAAAAAAAAAGTATGCACCTGGCTATTGGAGCAGATTTTTGAAGAAGTCTAGAAATATGCTATTTCCTCCCCTGTCCCACCAAAAACAAATGAGAAAAGAAGCAACTGATTCCTACAAATGATCAGCACAGCAGCATTTCCTACTGTAAAACCTAACTAGCCCAAGGCTTCCAGTTCCTTTTTTTTTTTTCTCCCCAAAGCCCCAGTACATGGTTGTATATCCTAGTTGTAAGTCATTCTAGTTCTTCTATGTGGGATGCTGCCACAGCATGGCCTGATAAGCGATGAGTAGGTCCATGCTCAAGATCCCAACTGGCAAACCCCAGGCCGCTGAAGTGGAGGGCACGAACTTAACCACTCGGGCACCGGGCCAGACCCCCTCAGTTCCTTTTTGTAGATGGAAAAGAATTCACTTCTTATCTTTCTGGGGAAACAGCAATTTTGTTTGTTATATATAAATATAGCATCTTCACTTACTAAGAAATCAGTGGTTAATTACCCAGCCATCAATCACCCTTCACTGTTTCAGATACAAAGAGCAGAACTATATATTGAAACAAGTTAGGGCATCACAGCTTTGTATCGTAAATTCAGACTTGTCGGGGGATCTAGTTCAAATGCATTCTAAACCTACAATGCAAGAGCAGGGCAAAAGCAATCCCTGCCAAACATTTAAGGAGATTCTTAGGAAATTTCTGAGTGGAGCTAAGAGAATGTAGGCTACTTGACCACGAGTCAGGCTCTATCACCTACTTGGTGACCTCAGGAAAGGCGTTTATAAACTCTCAGACTTCAGGTTCTTTATATTGAAAACAGGAGCACTCATACCTCCTCTGTCTCACTGGTGGGGTTATTGTGAAGGTCAAATGAAATGATGAATATGAAAGTTCTATGAAAACTGTTATAATCACCAATATCGATGTTTAACTCTACAGTCCCAAAGACACGGTGAAAGAAAGAAAACAACCTAAGAAAACTCATCTCTGTTATGAAAAGTATGCAGCAAAGTCTTCACAAGTTCAAGTGAGCTGCGGCCTGTGGTGATTAGCCACAAGGACAGTGTTAGAATCATATCCATGAAACCAGTTTTAGAAAGAAGAGAAAAAATTTTTATCCTATTTTTTCGTTATATTGGTGGACACTTTTTATTTAACTTATCAGTATAGCTGCTGTTGGCTATTAAATATTACATTTAGTATCAGTCTCCTTGATTAACATGCTTAAACAGTTACGATTAAGCAAAACACATATTCCACTGACATAGGGTGTTCCAAACTAGTAAAATGTAGGAGTGGTGTACTCCTCTTTTTTTGTGAGTTGATATTTTTAACCATCTACTCTGTATTGGCACTAGAGAAACAGTAAGATAATGTCCCAGACCTCGAGGAGCTCAAAGTTTAGAGTGGAAACAGCCAGACAGAAGATTACAAAACAATGAGGTCAGCGCAATGAGAAGAGATCAGCTTGTGGGCTGGAGTGCGGAGACGGGGGTGCTGCCTGAGCAAAGAGTTAAGGATGTAGGGTTGCTAGCATGAATAAACACAAACTGCATGCTGTGTGTATGAATGCTGAGCAATGAGGTACCACTGAAGCACATGGTGAGTAAGGATGGGCCGAAGATGAGGCTGGAGGAGGAGGCAGAGTCACGTCATGAGACGTGGGACTGGAGGACTCAGAACCTGAGTGTGGGGCTGCTCTGTGGATGGATGCAGGGAGGGGAGTGTCAGGGGAGTGAGCATTGGCGAAGGGACGGCTGCACGAGGGCGACCCCAGCTAACCTCTAAAACACTCTGCTGTTGTATCAAATACTGGAGTTTCCGATGAAAAAACATTTCCTGCTAAAAAAGAAAATAGTTGATACATTTCAAGGTAAAGGAGGATCTCATTTATAAAATTGTAATAAAAATAGCCACAGTCCAGAACATTTTAATAGAGAAAATATTAACAACACTCTTTTAGGATTCAAGCAAAATGCTTGCGCATTTGTTACTGACTTCCATCTCTACTCTGACCTCTACCTGAGAAGGATCATTTTATTTAGATATAAATGGTGGAAAAATCAAGGACTTCAGCTTCCCAGAACAGATGCAGCCTTGCAGGTGCTGGGTGCGCAGTCACCTAGAGCATAAAGCGGGTTGTCAGTGAGTCATCCTGAGGAATGCCAAGACATGGGCAGACAGATGTGCAGGACCATTCCAGGCTTGTTGGCGAGCCAGGGTTGTAAGAAACTATCCAGGAAACCATCACTTCTACAATTAAGTCTACTGGGAATATTTTTTAAAAGAAAGACCAGGAGCTGGGGGAAGACGGGGTAAGGACGGGAAATGGGGAGTTATTGTTTAACGGGGACAGACGATCAATTTGGGATCATGAAAAAGTTCTGGAGATGGATTGTGGGGACAGTTGCACAACAATGTGAATGTGCTTAAAGCCACTGAACCGTATTCATGGATGTACATTTTACCACAATGAGAGAGAGAGAAAAAAAGAGAGGCAAAACTAAAAAGTAATGAGATTTCTAGTAAATTCAACTAGGAGCCTAACACTGCCTCCCTGAATGTGATGCACAGACCAAAACTGAATTTCTCAAGAAATACTTTAAAGAAAAGCATCAGCTGGAACATGTTAGTGGCCTGCCGAAGACTCTACGTCCCACTGGGCCATATTACATAATTATGGGCAAGTTTTCTAAAACAAAAGTTTTCTCTCCCTAAAGGAGAACCAAGTTCTTCCCATGATTTAGTCCATAACGCTTCCCTGCAGTCTAGAAAGATGATATTGGTATTATCATCATGATGATGATGGTAGCTGTTTTGTATTTATTAAGAGTTCTCAGTAAGCCAGCAACTATCCCTTCTTTTGTTGTAGATGGGAACAAAACAGACACAGCAGTTCTGTGCATTGCCTTGGAAAGTAAGCAACAGGACCAAGATCAGAAGCAATGCCCAAGGCCACAACACTAGGCAGAACAGCTATACCCAGCCCTATGGGGAGGCCCTGGCAATGCTTCATTCCTTCAATCCAGACCCTCCCCACCAAGCAAGGCTCCTACTTAGTGGAGAGTATCTATTTGCTTGTGAAACAATACATATTTATTTTTGCACCTGCAAAATATCCAAGTGGATTTAATAAAATTCCATTTAAGGTTAGACTACAGAGATAAGAAATTCAATCTCAGGGCCCCAGTTATTAGTTATTCTTTTTAAAGAGTCTCAGATGTCTCTCATGTACAAAATAGTTAAAACTGTTCATAGCCCTAAATTCTGTGCCGGTAATCCTGGTGGAGTTTAATTTTACAGGTTACCAATAACCCTAAAATAATGGTAGTTACACAGTAACTATTGATTGTTCAATTACATGAGACTGCCTTATAATCACCAAGTCATTAAGGGTGTTATGTGATCTAAAAACTACAAGTCACCAGGGTGCTGTGCATCCAGCTATTTGGCAAATCACTGATATGAGCGGGAATGAAAGGATTTCAAATGAAGGCAATCTAAACTCTGCAAATGAAAGGTGGGCCCACAAGTGCCAAGCAGATAATAGATGCTTATTATGAAGGCTGATGCTGAACAAATGAATAAACAAGGTAAACCAAATCCCAGGATAGAGCCAAGAGTGGGGGAGGCTCCTGCCAAAGGAAAAGACACTCTTATACTACCTGGGACACAATGCCTTAGCTCAGTGCTCTCAATTCTGGCTGTGCATTAGAAGCATCTGGGAAGTTCTAGAAACTTTCCAGACAAGGGTCCAGATAGCTATAGCCTTTCAAAGCTATCCAGATGATATCCATAAACAGTGAGGGCTGAGAACCACTGGTAGCAACAAGAATTCCTACAAGTACCCTGCAGCAAGTTTTGGTAGCAACTCTGGAGGTTCCACCACCTAGCTGAGAAAGCGACCCTTCCATATGGCATACGGCACACAGGCACTCACAAAGGTCTTCCTCTGTGCTCACAGGACGACCATCTAATTCATTACACCTGACAGATCATAGCATGAGGCGGCGTAGTCTCGAGCCAAATTAGCTGCAAACATCACAGGGATCTCTGAGGATGAAAAGCTCATCAAGCCAACATATTTCAAGGGTAAATGATTCTTCTGTTTATTAAGGAGCAGGAGTAAAATTGTTACCCATAATTCTGGTCAACTGCAATTAAAGGATACTCTGAGACTAAATAATAAGAACTAGATAATCCTAAAGTCTTAGCTACAGTCAAATGAACCTATGACTAAGAACAAAGCTTTGCATGTGCTATAGCATCTTAGAGACATTTTGTCAATGTCTATTGGATGTTAATCACAGTTTCTGCACTCCTACAAAAATAGCGCTTGGGTATTTTGGCAGGTACAAAAAAATTTTTTAATGGAATGAAACCAACTAGTATCCTCAACTCATATCATTAATTGATTTTAATAGATAAAATCTATTACTATAAACAGCAAAAAAAAAAAAAAAAAAGCTTCTTAAAGGCAATCAATATATCAGGCCTGGCCCAAGAGCCTGGTTTATAAGGAGACAGGAAAGACAGCCCTGCAGCCGTGTTTTACATAAAATGCCCTCTGATTCAAAGGGATAGGACAACACGGAGGTTGCAGCAATGCAGAAATGGGCACTCAGCCATCATACAGGGACAGGAGCCATCCTGACTGTCCGTGTTCCGTGGAAGAATTCCAAGAGGCATGAATGGGGGAGCGGGAGGAAAGGGGAGAGTCCACAGTCAAATAAACTGGGGAAATACTGGGTAAAACAAAGTAATACAAATGCTTATGTTCAAGAGGAAGGGATGGTTAGTAGTGCTATGAAATGTCTTTAGTCACTTTACTCTTTTTTCACAGAGCTAATTTTGGGGTTCCACTGAACACACTTTGGGAAATGTGACTAACTAGCTAACAAATGTCAATGAGGCAAAGGCAAAGCCAGAGAGACCTCCGCTCACTCCAGTCACCCTTGTTTGCCTGAAGATTGCAAAACAGGAAACAGAAGGGGCATAAGAATGAATCTGTAGCTGGAGTCACACTACACAGAGGGGAACAGCATTTACTTGGTAACACACAGCATAATGAGCATAAGGATGAGGAAGAGAAAGAACTACACAGGAATAAACTTCCCTAGACCCTGGTATACGGGACTCTGCCGCCTACCTTGTAATAAATGACAAGAGTGATAGTCAAACCTTAAGTGTACATACAGTTCAAATTTTTAAAAATATTTTCATAGTTCTTATTCGTTTCAACCCCACAGCAAACTGGTGGGGTATAACAGGAAAGACATTTTTATTTTCATTTTACAGATCAGAAAAACTGAAGCTCTAAGTGCTTACACACCAAGCTCAAAGCAACAGCAAGTCGAAGGCAGAACCGCAATCATTAAGACAGGTCCTCAACTCCTAAGTGAGGCCCTCACTACCCTCCATTCCTTACAAACCTCACAATAAAGCCTCTCAACTCATATCCTGTACTACCTTAAGAGGAAATACTGTTGATTCTTCACCCAAATTTGAAAAATACATAATTGAGGTCTTTTTTGAGGAAGATTAGCCCTGAGCTAACGTCTGCCCCCAATCCTCCTCTTTTTGCTGAGGAAGATTGGCCCTGAGCGAACATCCATGCTCATCTTCCTCTATTTTATATGTGGGATGCCACCACAGCATGGATTGATAAGCAGCGTGTAGGTCCACACCTAGAATCTGAACTGGCGAACCCCAGGCTGCCAAAGTGGAGTGCGTGAACTTAACCACTACGTCACCGGGCCGGCCCCTATAATTATTTTAGCCACTCTCATCCCACTCAAATTCCAGAGTGCTACAACCAGTTCTTGTTACTTCTTCTAATAATCTACCTTCTCTTTATAAATTATTGAGAAATTGGCTTTCTTTTAACATGAAAGACAACTATAGTTATCTAAATGGCAATTAGATCACCAAATGCCAAATAAGTATTGAGAATTGGATTTAATGTAAATAATGCAATTCTGAGCATTCATAAACAGTAAGAAATCAAAGGTAGATGGCAAAGCACAAAGATAAGTGTGTTTCTGAATTCACCTTCCATGAATGTTTCTTTCATACCACAAAATCTTCTACAAAAACAAGACCATGGAAAGAACTGGTAAGCTAGGCTCCCATTGGCACACATGTTTTGGAAGAAGAAAAGGTTACTGAGTGTCCACTGTGTGTCAGGCACTGGGCTCAGGGCTTCCACATACATTACTCTTGAGTTTTCATAACAACCCTATGCTGTACTATTAATAATTGATGAAGGAATTCAGACTCGGAGAGTTGGCTATCTTCACACAACTAGAACGAGACAGAACTAGACTGGGAATCCAGCTCAGTCCTGCCCTGAGTCCTTTTGCTGCACTCCTTTCCACTCATCAAAATGCTAAATTACCCTCCAAGATGTGCAAATCCAAGGCCTCTGGGGTTTTTCCAAATCCCCCTCCTACAGTCCATTCAGGTCCCCACTCTGCCTGGACAGCATTAATAGCACCAGATTGTACACTCCCACTGTCTCTGTTTGTGTCTCAATTTTAAGAGTTTTACTATTTTGTCTTATCCTTAGAGAAGTGCTTCTCAACTAGGAACAATTTTGCCCCCCAGGAGACATTTGGCAATGTCTGGAGACATTTTTGATTTTCGTGATTTGGGGAGTGCTACTGGCATCTCGTGGGTAGAGGCCAGGGATGCTGCTGAACACCCTACAATGCACAGAAGAGCTCCTCCCAACACAGAGTTATCTGACCCAAAACGTCAATAGTGCTTCAGTTAAGAAACCCTGCCTTGGAGTGATAATGTGGTTTAATAAATGTGCTTTAATTTCCGCCCCTGAAAATCATGAGGAATAACCAGACAATACATATATGATAACCTTTAGCACATAGCAAGCACTCAGAATCTTAATTAGACAATCTGATTGCACACTTCTGTAGAGTCGGAACCACCTCAGTAGACTCTGCATTCTTCCCACACAATGCACAGGGCTTTTTTCATTGGCACTCAACAAATGTGAAAGAATGTATTCTTTATATTGGAAATTCTCGATTAAAGAAACAAATGCCACCATTATCTAAGAAACACAACATTCTCCCATATTCACTCCTTACCAAACAAGACATGAATGGTACAATTCATGCTTCATTAGAACAGACTACGAAAAGCTACATTGCATGCTGAGTATGTCATAGAATCACCTTCATATCAAGACTATTAATAAGCCTCCCATTAAAATGCTTTATCTTATTTTAACAGAAGGTTAATTAAGAGATCACAATACACAGATCTGAGGAAATCTCATGCAACAGGTTCATATTCTTCACATAGAAAGTCATTTTTGGGGCTGGCCCCGTGGCCAAGTGGTTAAGTTCACGCACTCCATTTTGGCAGCCCAGGGTTTCTCCAGTTTGGATCCTGGGCGCGGACATGGCACCACTCATCAGACCATGCTGAGGCGGCATCCCACATGCCACAACTAGAAAGACCCACAACTAGAATATGAACTAAGTACCGGGGAGCTTTGGGGAGACAAAGGAAAATAAAATCTTTAAAAAAAAAAAAAAACGGTCATTTTTGACCACATCAACTCTCAGGTCTTAAGATGACTTATTCAGGAACAACCTTAAACTGTAATCACAAGCACCTCAAACAGAAACACCGAAAGTCAAATCTCTGAATGAGGACGTCACACTGGTTGACATCAGATCTCAGGTCAAGATCTTTATGTTTTTCACTTTTCTCAGTTTACGCAAGTGTGAGTCAGCTAGAAATCCTACCGCAAATGACCACAAAAAACATTAGCATTAGCATTCACTCAAGCGGCCCTACAACAGGGTAATCTACAATGACGTCTGCTGAGTTTCTGGAGGTGTGGCCCCAGGGCCCTGGACAGCAGAATGAACCCATATACTTCTGTGAAGAGCAGATCCCTGGACTCCACCCCAGACCTACTGAAACAAAATTTCAGACGTAGGGCCTGGAAATCTACATTTTTAATAATTTCCCAAATATTCATTATTCCCCCTAAAGTTTGAGAACCTCTGCCAGGAGTCTCAACCCCAGGAAACTGATTTGCCTTGTTTTTTAAATTTCCAGCATGGGTCTTGCTTCCACACACTATCAACAATTCAATTAGCATACATTCCACATCAGCCTCCCACCTTTAATAAAAGACAGGTAGAGCGTTTTGTTGATTACTTTCGTACAAATATGCACTTCTGGGAAATGCTGAAAAAACTGGGAACAAATGAAAAAGAATCATCAAGGAAAACAGAGCTCAATTCTGCCCGCAACGGTCAACATCTTCTATGTGCCAGACTGCGGACATAGTGATGACAAGACAGAGGAGGTCTCAACCCTTATTCCTCCTTTGCTATTCATTTAAATTGTTTAATATACATAAACAAAGAAGTAAGATAATTTCAGACAGTGGCAATGCCATGAAGACCATACAACAGGTTGACATGAAAGAGAAAGTCTATGGAGAGGGAGGCGGAGGCGGTGGCCAGCTATATTAGACACAAGGATGAAAAGCGGTTTCCTTGAGGAGATTACATGTGAGCTGAGACCTGAAGGAGAAGGAGCCAGTCATGAGAAGGTTGGGGGAATGTGTTCTAGACAGAGGAACTGTTACTATAAAGACCCTGAGGTGAGAACAAGGTTCTCACAAAATTATTGCAGAAATTAAATCAGAAATCAGATAACAGACATAAAATGTTTTATGAAATAGAAAACTATTTTAAAATATAAAATATTATTTTTAGTAATATATTAGAATAGTTTCAAGTCAGAAGCCAGGCAATGAAGGCCCTCAGGTCTTCGTCATATGAAGAATTAATTAAGCAACTAAGGCTATGCTATATTAACTGGAGAACAGAAGACACGGGTATGTGTTTGCGGGGAGAAGTCTTCTTCAAATATCTGAAGGGCTATGTTCTTGTGGAAGAAGATTTAATTTCTTTTTTAAGACAGCTCTAAGGGCATGGAATGGACTTAAAATGGTAAACGTTTTAGGAATGCAGAATCTCAGCTCAACATGATGACAAATATTTAAAGAGAGTTGTAGAAAAATGAACTGACTAGGAGATAATAAGATCCGTGACTGGAGGTGATCAAGGATGGGCTGAACAGACAGGGGGCAGAGGAATGACTGGACTAGATGACCTCTGAGGACCCTTGCACCCCTTTGAAAACACAGACACACACACACACACTTCCCTCCCTCACAGTGCTCTCTCTCACAAGGTCTACGACACCAAGATGGCCTCTTTACTTCACATTTTACAACCTTACTGAGGTTCCAAGAAAAACCTGAGAGATACTGAGGAATCTACCATATTCCCAATTCACATTGTCACGCTGGGATAAGGTATGTCTCCATCCCTGAAATAACCAATATATATTTCAAAAGGACAAATCAAGAAACAGGATAGACTACCATTCACTTGAAATCTGTGGCTAAGATTTAGTGGTGTTTAAGCCATAAGGGTTAAACAATTATTTCAACTTATTAAAATAATTATTCTATTTTAACAAAAACATTGTCTGGATTCCATTAGGTTCCCAATAGGTGGCATGCTAATAAACAGCCAAAACCTCTAGCAGACAGGTATGTGGCCTTTTGTTGGTTTAGTTTTTAATGGGAGCCATGGGCCCAGGAAGATGGTTTCCTCATTAAAAGTGCTCTTTATTATTTATGTATTCTGTCCAGTAAATAAAGTAAAAAACAGACAGTGAATTACCACTTGACCACCTGGGACCAAAATGCTAAAGATAAGCAAATCTAGGCTTCCAAGGACAGACACAGCTAAACTTGGGAGCTCCCAAGCTTGGGAGCAAGACTGGAAGCAAATTTGAAAAGCTAAACATTATTAAGTGACCTTTATAAAAAATATTTATATTTACACATCCAGATGTACGTGGCTATATACTGACATACTTCAGGAAATATTCTCTTAATGTCTACATATACTTTTTGTTTATTCTATTAAGTATGTTTCTTAAAAACTACTTGTAAATAAAATTATATTATGATTCTTTTAGGACAACTTATAAAAAGAAAGTTACGATGAATCTTTCCATAAAATAAAGGCTATGTCCATATAGTTGTTCATAAAGGTATGCCTCATTTTATGCAATTCAGGAACACCAAAAGCTAGATTTACAAAAAATTTAAATCAAAGGTTTAATACTTAATGTAAAGAAAGTATTTATCATAGAATTTTTTTGTATAGAAATCTCTTTCAAGGGCTATAAAGAATATTTGTTAAAGCACATAAAGCATATATAGTTATACATAGTAACATATATAAAGTATATAAAGTTATGTTTGAGTTAAGATTTTGCTATTTTATTAAACTTTAATCCTTCAAAACTCAGTAAAAACAAGACTGGATTAGTGGCTCAGGGAACCCAGGTGTCCCTGTTCATGAGGCATGTCACCTAATATCATCTGCTTGTCTAGAAACCAAATCCTTAACTGTGTATGGAATTTCAATTCTTTAGATAAAGCATTACAACTCCCCAAAATATTTCTAACTATATTCTCATTTGACTAATGCACAGGAAACATACAATGCCACAAAACAATACATAGGGCTCATAAAAGACACCAAGCCTCTTGTCCCAAAGTCCAAAGCGTTCGCCATGACCATTCTTTGCAGTCTCCCTTCAGCTTGAGAGAGGCCAAAGTTTTGTATCAACCACTAAGAAAATGGCACCCTTTAGAAGAATAATGTTAACAACACAGTGAGTAAATATCTTTTCTCTCTAAAAAGATCTGAGACCACTTGCCATTTGTTTCTTTCTCTTTTTTTTAAGGTGACAGGAAATTAGGGATAATTCTGGATTTTCCAAACATCCTCGTCCTTAATTGAATCACTTTGTTATCTTCTCTGGCAAGAGTGCACAGTCCACCTCTTGGCTTATTGGACACAGTTATGAAGCGTCTCCCAAATGTGTACTCCACAGGTGGGAAGCATAGTACAATGGAGCAGGTCTAAGAAACGGCGCCATAAAGCCAACAGAATGCTACAGAGTTCTGTCTCCATATTGACAGCAAATCAGAAGTAATTTTCTACCTAAATCAGAGCTTAATTCATTAGGTTCACAGCATTTCACAAGTTCAATCCAATTTCTCAAAATGCAATAACACAATCTTCCAACCTAATTATCTTCATTGAAAGTATTTAAAAGCATTTGCTGAGACACATTTCCTTCTTGCGTCAGACAAGATCAATGTCAAGTGAAGAGCTCAGGTAGACTACATTCTGTCTAATAATAGGGGGTTGACATTTTAGGAATAATCATTTCTTGCAAGGGAGAAATATTCCCCTAGCGTGGACACCAAAGGTACCTCCCAATATATAACAGTTTAAATATGTATCCATTTACAATTGTGCTTTAAAAACCAGATTCTCAAGAACACCATATATATACTTTCAACATTCTGGAGAATTAGAAATACTATAATTTGGATGACTTCTACAGCAATTTTAATCAACTAGGAGAAGTTTAGGGCTCAAAGATGGAATTTTTAAAAATAGAACAAGAGAGATAATTTGTAATGGAAATGCCACCCCATATCACTACCACTCAGGAAAATGATGGATATTTCCCTAGAAATAATCATGAGGAAACAGTTGGTTTGTTTTGAAGGCATTTATTTCAATAGCTCATTCACTAAAACCCTGAGTTTTAGTCCAAAAACAGTTCATTTCCATTTCCTTTTGATAATCAGAAGGGAAATCAACCCACATTTTCAAACGACCATTTTTTCAGATCATTTACTGGGGAAAATATCTTTTAAAAGCATTTCTTGAGTGAATTTGTAAGCAAAAATTAGTCAAAGGGCAAAAAGGACTTCTTATTCCTCAGTTCCATCTAAGCTCAAGTTTAACTTTTAATTATTTCCTGTCTTGTAAAGTCACTGCTGCCATTCGGCCTCTGCTTTCTGAGGTAGCCAGTGTTCTCCCAACACCGATCACTCAACTCATTTAACTCCTGCCCTAGGCCAATAACAAATCTACTTTTCCAGCTGCCATACATTAACAGCTTAAATTTCTGAAGTAAATGGCATCCTTTGCTCCTTTGAAAACAGTTCTGGCAGTGATTAAAGTAACAGAAACTAAGCTCTTAAAGAGCTTCAAATATGCAACATCAGAATTCACGTGTCCAACATAAACATTGTAATACACAATGAAGGGAAATGCCCAAATCCCAGAATCCAGTTTAACCAATGGGACCACAGATATGTTTGAAAAGATGGAGAATTAATTAACAAATATATTATTCCATTTTAAATCTATTATGAAGCATATACGAGCAAGAATAAACAGCTCTGCTACTCAGCATTCATGAACCGAGACCACACATACGCCATGTTCAAACCCAATGAACTCACCTTATAAACTTGTCCATATGTTCCATTTCCAACAAGTTCCACCAATTCAAAGATCCCTGCAGGGTCCTGAAAGAACATAAACAAACAATAAAAATTCAAAACAATATTCTAGGCATTGTCTCAATCAGAAGCAAATATTTAAAATAAGCAAATAAATAACTTTAGCTTTGGGGGTTCTCATATGTTAATATTAAATACTATTAAAATGCAATTCAGCTGCAGCTATGAAATTAGTCAAAATCCATTCTGCTTCTATTTCACATTTCTATAAGATGTGTTTAAATCAGACAAAAGGAGACACGACTTCCATGGAAACAATAAAAAAGAATTAATATATTTCCCACTGTCAAATGGAAACACACAGGTCCATCAAGATAAAAGGAATGATTCATCATCCTGAGAGGGTTCTGACTGTTAAGATCTTTCTCTTTGAAATTTCTGAGCGGCTCACTGTGTTGAACCCTGGCAGTTAAGAAAGGGGTGTTCCTATACGGGGGGGCCCATCTCACCCAAGGGAGTCAACAGTTCCCCAGAGAAAACAGAATCTGACAGAACTACATCTCTCAGATTGCTTTTCTTTAGATTCGTCTCCCCTCTGTACAACGCTGCCTCTCTCATTCCCACAGAACCCGCAGGGTACCCGCAGGTTAGAATACGAACCAAATTGGAGTATTACGCAAGTTCTTAACAACAAACCGGTGTCTGCTAACCCTCAGAGTCAGCTAAATGTTAGAATGCCCAATAAATGCCCAATAATTACTGCTATTATGACCGAATTACCATTCCAAAAAGTTGAAAAGAAAAATCAAAGCCTATAAAATTCAACTCAAGGTAGAAATGGAATTTGACCTCTATTGATTCCTAACTGGACAGAAATTGTTTCTTTAAAGGCCTAAATCAAGAATCACAAACTTAGATGTCCACAGAGGCCAGGTAAGTAAAGTAAATGAGTCAAGTGTGGGCCAGCTGGGGCCTGGGGCAAACTGAAGAAGTCCTGTCTCCTCTAAGGGGAGGGGGCAGGGCTGTGACCAGACTGAACCAGTTGTTGTCATGTCAACCTAGAAGCATACTATTGCCAGGTCTAAAGATTTTTTTTAAAGAAAAACTGAACATTTTGAAACAAACAACCAGATCAAAAAAATGGGCAGAGGACATGAACAGACATTTTTCCACGGAAGACATATAGATGACCAACAGATACATCAAACGATGCTCAACATCACTAATTATTAGGGAAATACAAATCAAAACTACAATGAGATACCACCTTAACCTGGTCAGAATGGCTACAACCACCAAGACAGAAAACAACAAATGTTGGAGAGGATGTGGAGAAAAGGGAATGCTCATGCACTGCTGGTGTGAACACAAACTAGTACAGCCCCTATGCAAAACAGTATGGAGATTTCTCAAAAATTAAAAATAGAACTACCATACAATCCAACTATCCCACTACTGGGTATCTATCCAAAGAGCTTGAAATCAATGATCCAAAGAGATTTATGCACCCCTATGTTCACTGCAGCATTATTTACAATGGGCAAGATGTGGAAGCAACCCAAGCACCCTTCTACAGATGAATGGATAAAGAAGATGTGGTGTGTGTGTATATATATATATATATATATATATACACACACACAACGGAATACTACTCGGCCATAAAAAAGACAACATTGTCCCATTTGTAACAACATGGATGGACCTTGAGGGTATAATGTTAGTGAAATAAGCCAGACAGAGAAAGATAAATACTGCATGATTTCAGTCATATGTGGAAGATAACAAATACATGGATAAAGAGAACAGATTAGTGGTTACCAGAGGGGAAGGGTGTTGGGGATGAGCAAAAGGGACAGAGGGACACATATATATGGTGATGGATAAAAATTAGACTACTGGGGGTGAGCACAATGAAGGGTATTCAGGAAGTGATAATAATGTACACCCGAAATTACACGATGTTATAAGCCATTATAATCCCAATAAAATTACTTTAAAAAAAAATAGAGGCCAGACTGGTGGTATAGCGGTTAAGTTTGTAAGCTCCACTACAGTGGCTTGAGGTTCACCCCTTCGAATCCTGAGCGTGGACCTAGCACCACTTAGCAAGCCATGCTGTGGCAGGCGTCCCACATATAAAAAGTAGAAGAAGATGGGGCTGGCCCCGTGGCCGAGTGGTTAAGTTCGCGTGCTCCGCTGCAGGCGGACCAGTGTTTCGTTGGTTCAAATCCTGGGCGCGGACATGGCACTGCTCATCAAACCACGCTGAGGCAGCATCCCACTTGCCACAACTAGAAGGAACCACAACAAAGAATATACAATTATGTACCGGGGGGCTTTGGGGAGAAAAAGGAAAAAAAAATAAAATCTTTAAAAAAAAAAAAGTAGAAGAAGATGGGCACAGGTGTTAGCTCAGGGCCAATCTTCCTCAGCAAAAAGAGGAGGATTGGCGGCAGACGTTAGCTCAGGGCTAATCTTGCTCAAAAAAAGAAAAAGAAAAACTGAACATTTTATTTAACGTGAGATCTCCTAATTTTTAAATGTTAGGCACTGACTCACTTTTAAAAAAAAAAAAGACTTTGAGGGACAAATTAAAAAGACTGAAATCTCTGGTCTAAAAAGCATTTGCCATCTCCAGTCGACACTTTCCTGTGAGCACTGCCATAGATTATTACGGTGGCTGAGAGGCTGGAGGGGGAAGGCCTGAGCTTTGGCTTCAGACAGACCTGGGCTGAACACTAGCTTTGTCTTGACTGGCTGTGTGACCCCATGAGACCCTGGAGAGCAACTTAGTCCCTGAGCAGATGACACGGGGATGACATCTACCCAGCAGAGCTCTGGAGCAGAGTAAGTGAGGGCCCAGCACCCCGCCCCGCACACAGTCAGCAATCTATTAATAGCTAATAGGAGTCATTTTTAAGCTGAGGAATTCCACACCACTAGCAGCATTTCACTGCTAGCAGCTGCTTCAGGGCTACTGTTGATGGGAAGAAGACAGATGAGTTTGATGTAACAAGTTAGAGTTCTTTAAACTTACAGTCTTTAGCAAATAGGCCCAAGAAAAGCCCTTTGCTATTAGCCTTCAAAGATTCCACCGAGAAAACAAATAAAAAACAAAACAAAAACAAAAAACGAACAGTTGAAGCGCTTAGTCACTGAGACAGATTGAAATTAGCATCATTCATTGTTACAAGGCCAAAAGGGCAGGAAATCACACTCCAGACTCATGTCCCGACAGATCTAGAAGTCCAGAAGTTCCAGCCACGCCCCACCCAGTCAAGGTGGTGTGGACAACGTTCCAGATGGAACCAGGGGACGGCAGAACACAGTAAGGGCCTAGAGCTCTGTCGACCGAGATGCCACAGCTAAAAGACACTGTCATGGCCACCTGGGAGGCCTCAGGATGGGAAAGAAAAATCGGGTTTGCTAAACTTAGAGAGGCCCTTAGACAGCAGGTTTTATTACAAACGGAATTAGAAAGAAATGAGGAAAAGAGGGAAAAAAGCACCCACAAACGGTGGCAGCTGCTGTTTGTGTCTAAGCCGTGCCTCCCAGTAGTTTGTTTGCTCAGTGGTGTTTCTGCAACAAATTTCGAGAGAGGTTCTACATTTGCTTGAAATATGTCAATTGTGTTTTCAACACTCATTTTTCTTGACTAAAAAGAAAAAATTAACGAAAGAGAGGAGATGCAGGACCATGACTACTAGCTGCCTTAAGGAGCCTGGGAGGCAGAAGATGGGGGGAGGGGAGGGCAGGAGCAGAAACAGGGTGTAAAGTTCAGACCAGCTTCTACACCCAGGGCTCACCTCACCTCACAGACCCCTCCTCAGGCTAGGGTTTAATGGGTAGGTCTCAAGCGGAGCTGGGCCGCTGACTTCTAGACTCTTTCCCGTTCCTGAAAAGTCCATTAACTCGCATATGGCCCAGCCAATTGGAGCAATTGGAGTGGGGGCGGGGGTGCTCAATGCTGAGACTTTCCTTCCAGCTGCTGAGAAAGACACTCTTTTCACTGGACACACCCAAGGGGCTCAGAAGCAAAGAGCAAAGGGACTACAGAATTTGGTGACCCGCCTTGGGTAGGCAACCAAACTGGAAATAATCATCGAATCAGGGCAATTCCCCAGGAAAGGGACTCTGAGAATCGCCGAGATTTACAGAGGGGGAATTTATTGGGGTGGGAGAATCCATACGAGTGGGAGGGAGAGTGAAGGAAGAAATATGGGACTGAGCAGATGGAGAGTTCATCTGCAATACAGTGGAAGAAAAACTGCCTCTGATGCCACAGGAGCTCTGGGGCTGGGCGGACTCTTCAGAATTATCCCACCTTTAGGCAGGGAGGCCTTTAAACCCCACCTCCACTGACTAGTCATTGTATGCAGGCTATCCCCTGTCCCCATGCCAGAGGTTGTGATCTAGGGTGAAGCAACACTTTTCAGATGAGGACAAATTCCCAGGCGAGAACCATCACTAGCTGCCTACACTCCCAGCAGATGGACAACGAGTGCTTCAGTAGTGGAGAGGGGATCTGAGTGACACACCACAGCATCCAATACAAGCATCATGGCTACAAATGAGTAGCAGCTCGGAACTGGAAGAGAAGTCTATAAGCATCTACTTTCTACAGTGTGCTGATAGTAATAAGACAACATGGCACAATTAGAGTCATGGTATTTGCAAGGAGGGGGTTCTTTGAGACCCTAGAAAGCAGAAGGCAGATGTATTGTTCAGGGACACTTCAACTTAGCACTGACCCTCGGCTTTCCTCTCCCATACCCCCAACCCAAGGACCTGGAGAGCTGGATGTTTGTGAATATCCCTTAGACAAATGCATGCAATTGTTAGCTATGTTCTTATGGAATAGTGATATGGCTTGAACATGGTAAGCTTTCAGCTGTTGCCTCCGCTCTTGCAAGACCCTAAAGTGATTTCTCCCAAGGGTCACCACTGACCTCAATTTCTTATTTGTAATGGTCTCTCCTCAGTCCTGTCCCAGCGGTCTTCTTTGAGGCATTTACGCTGCTGAGCACCACCACTCTTGTGGAAATATATCCCCTCCTTTCTCTTCCATCAAACCACTCAACATCTCACAGAGACTTTATTTCTTCTGTACATACCTTAAAAGTAGGCTGACCCCAAGGTCCCATCCTCTTGTTCACTAAGTGCTAACGATTTTATCTCCGAATGTCCACCATAGCCATCTACTCCACTCCATTCATACAATAAGCCTCACCATTTTTTGCCGAGACTATTTACTTTCAATCAATTCTTTCCTTCTTTCAATCTATCCTTCACACAGATCTTTCTACAATAGGCATTTCTTAATACAACACTCCATACCTCAAAATCCTACACAATGTGGTTCAAAATGAAAGGCAAGGTCCTGTCATTCTCAGGCCCGGCCTTCATTCCCAGCCTGGTGTTCCACTACTTTGTGCCATAACCCACCACCTCAGACCACCTGCCATTTCCCTAAGACACCACCCTCGCTCATATCTCTGTGCCTCAGTTCATGTCTATGCCAAGATTCTTCCTTCTACCGTTCTCTACCAGGAAGGTCCATCCTTGAAAGTGCAGTTTGCCACCTTCCCTGTGAAGCCTTTCTCAACTTAGTGTCACCACCTCTCTGTACCCGCAGCATGTCATGCACGGCTCTGTGATAACCACTTCCATATACTGCTATCCCATCTTTCATTCTCCCCCTTGAGGGATTACAAATGCCCTGAGAGCGGGACTGTAACGTATTTATCTTAGTATTTCCCAGCATTTAGCACAGTGTCCAACACATAACTGCTAGACATAATTATTTACTCAATAAGGCTGATGTCCCCATCCCAATTCTCTACAACATGTGTAGAGGAAGCCACAAAAAATGGGATCAGCATGTGGACCCAAAGGTCTAGCAAACTTATGTCATTTCTTTTTCAACCTAGACAAGCTGTCCTAGCCACTGCCCCCTCCATCCCCCTTACTCACTCCCACTTGCACAAAAGTGTCACATGCATAAGCTCCTCTGATTTTCCCAGCGCTAAGGAAAATCCATAAAACCCGTTGGTGTAAGCCGTGCCTCAGGTGCACTGAGGAGACAGGCTGCCAGGATGCGGCCATGTGCAGTGCAACAGAAGATGCTGTACCTAATGATCATGTTACAAAGACAGGCAAGCTAAGAGACAAGGATCAGCTTAATTTTCCCTCTTGTGTTTGCTTAGCTACTCATAAAGCAGGATGGGCAGCATAGAAGAAGGTTACATACACCAAGGAGAAAAGAGCAAATCATTGACATTTACCAAAGTCAGGAATCCCTGTTGGCTACACATGCCTTTATTCAGATCTTAACCTTTGCCGAGAGGCTGAAAAGGAATTTAATTCTAAGGTAGAATAGTTTACATTATTTCATAATGAAATATAACTACATTTCAAAAGGCAAGCTGTTCCATGAAAGAAAATGTAACTTTTCAGCAAATACTGATAAAGGCAAATTTGGTTAGTCACGATAATAAAAATCACATTAATAGCTAACAGTTCGTGAGTACTTAGATGCCAGGCACTATTCTAAGCATTTTCTATAAATAGCTCATTTAATTATCACAACTGTACCAAGTGGCTTGCTATTGTTATCTCTGTTTTACAGATGAGGACACTGAGGCACAGAGAAATTAAGCACTTGGTCAAGGTCACACCAGCCATGGCAGAGCCAAGATGGGTGTTCAGCTGGTCAGACCCCAAACCCTGAGCTCTTAGCCACTCACTGCTCCATCAGCTTCTTGGAATCAGAATCTCCAGCCCTTGATTTGCCACTTGCTAGGTCTCTAACCTTGGACAAGTTTCATAACTGCTATGAGCTCAGTTCCTTCATCTTTAAAATGGGACAGTATTACTTCCCTCACGGGGTTACTGTGAGGGCTGTGAAAGGGTCTGGATGAGCTCAGGGTCTGATACATAACAGGACCTCAATAAATATTACCCGCCTTCCTTTCCTTTTTTTCTCTTTGAAAAAGAGTTCATTTAATATACAAGGAATATGCCACAGAAAAATTCAGTCTGTATTTCATATATTTTCAACTAACAAAGCCAATAAAAGAAAGCCTATTGTTTTTTAACCAATATCACCACATGCTTAGCAAACAGGGTCAGATATTTACGGACAAAGAGACATCTCTTTAGAAATTAGTGAGACACTTGGGAAGACACATTAACGTTTTGGGCTCCTGGGATGTTGGAATAAATTCTCTGTTCTATCAGCTGATGAAATTCAGGCAGCCTTGGCAGGCTCGAGCCTGACTTGGCAGCAGGGTGGAGAGGTTTAAGATCTAGGGGTTAATATTCCCAGTCACTGAGCTGTACTCTAATTTTTCCAGGTCCTCTGAACGATACTGGATTTATCAGAACACTAAATAACATCTCTAGACTACATCCCAAAGACTGAAAAAGGCAAACCTCAATACATGAGCAGGATGACTGCTTCCTTATCATCACAAATGCTGATGCATATTCTTCCCAACCCCTCCCCCTTCTCTGAAAATGAAATTAAGACTGGGCTTGGGAGGGATCATGAGCAATGGCTTAAACAGACTCTAGACACCCTTCTGCCACACTCCTCTTAAAGACATAGCCACTCTGTGACAGATCTTCCACCTGAGGTCACCAGCTCTTTGGCAGGTGAAATGGACCCCAAGAGAACAGAGACGGCTGCTGCGGCTCCCAGCATGAGTGCCTACCCCAGATTCCCTACTGACATCTGACAAACGACTGTGCTCACTCTAAACCTGCGGGCCTGAAAAAGACCAAAATGTTATTCCTTTTAGAACCATATTTAGCAGCTGTTTTGTTCAGTTTCAACCCTAACTGACAAGCATATGCTTACAAAAGCAAAACAGAACAAAGAAAACAGGAACAGTAGGAGAACTCTCCATATTTATCTTGAGCCGTCAGGCTTTCCAACACCATCGTTCTCCCGAAGTCAGAACAGCGCTAGGAAACACTGCGGACGCAACAGGCCCCATCCCAGCCGGTGCTGCACGAACAGCCAGGCAGCGCCCCTCAAAGCTCCTTTAACTGACCTTCCCTCCTTCTAACGCAGTGAGGGTCTTAGGACCCGAAGGTCATGCCTTCCGCAATGGGGTCCTCTCAGTCCCTGGGTGCTACCTGCACCCTGCACACCCACCTGCTGTCCGAGGTAGAAGCAGGAGGTTCACCGGGCCCTGCCTCCCGGCGCTTCCAGCCTGATGAAGGTGTAGACATGAGCACAGACGACATATACACAGTCAACAAATTACAATTCAATTACAATGACAAGCAGCATGCAGGAAAAATACAAGGTGCTCTGAGAGTATATACTTGGGAGATAGAGAATACAGCCCAGCCCTAACTCTATTAACATACTGCCAAGCCATGCATCTCTACTGGAAAAGGTAATTCAACTAACAAATACATAAAACAACAAAGATAAAACACTGCTGAATTTTCCCACTTGATCATCTGTATAGAACAAATTAAACTATGCGGACCTATCAGAGGACTGGTGCAAAAAGGTTATGGTTCAAGAGGGGATTCTACTCCTTGCTAGCGTTATTTGACCTCTCATATTCTGGTTTCCCCATCTGTAAAACGGGATAATCCCGCTTGACCTGCCTTCCTCATAAGGCTGCATCCTGCACCTCCCCCCAGCTCCACGTGTCCCGCATCATCCTTTGGGAAGGGCAGTCCTGCCATTACTGCCATTGCTGCTGGTGTTATTAAAAGCTGTCCAAGGGGCCAGCCCCATAGCCTAGTGGTTAAGTTTGGTGCACTCCACTTTGGCAGCCCAGGTTCAGTTCCCGGGCACAGACCTACACCACTTGTCGGCGGCTACACTATGGTGGCAGTCCACATACAAAAACAGAGGAAGATGTCAGAGCACAGATGTTAGCTCAGGGTGAATCTTCCTCAGAAAAGAAAAAGAAGTTGTTCAAGGTGACAGCATTGGTCAATAGTAGAGCCAGGATTCAAATCCAGATTATTGGAAGCCAAATCCATCATTACTCACTTCTCAACAAATGGCCAGTGCTGAAATTAACTTGCTATTACGGGAATGAAGAAGGTCATGCGGTTTAAGAATGGAGCCAGAGAAGGGCTGGTGACCTCAAACCAGGCAGATGCAACCAGCCAAGTGGCTGGGAAACCAGAAGTCGAATGTGCCTTGGGTGCTCTGTGCCCCGGCCTTCCCATCAGAGCCTAGCATCCCAGAGATGGAGACCTAGCAGGATGTCAGATTTCTATCCAAAGCTACAATTTCTTTTCTTTTTCTACTTTGTTATCAGCTAGGATGAATACTGATTACTTTAACTTAACCAATCAATTGACAGTGAGAGACATATAGCTAGTGAGTGAGTACACCACAGCAATGTTAAAGCCATAGACACTACAGCCCAAAAGCCTGATTTTGATCCCAGCTTCACCATTTACTAGCTACGTGACCTTGAGCATGCTATTTAATCTCCCTGTGCCCCAGTTTCCACCACTGTCAAATAGTGATAATAGTAGTACCTACTTCATAGGATTATTTGACCAAAAAATTAATATACATAACACATTTAAGGCAATGTCTGCCATATTGTAAGCACTCAAAAGTGCCAATGACCCTTCATCCTCGACGCAAACTCCGAGAAGGAATGCCTTCTACCGGCTTCATTCGCCACAGTATCCCTGTTACTTAGATCAGCGACTGGGACATTACAGACACTCAAAAAATATATTTGCTGGATGAATCAAGTCCCCCACATCACCAGTTCAACTAGTGACAGGCACAGTGCAGTAAGATCTCTGACATCTGGAGCAGGGACTTCTGAGACCGTATCAACAAACTCCCTCTCCCCACTTTACAGAAGAGCAAGGTGAAACCCAGGCAGGTGCTAGATACTCATAAAATCACAAGTTTTTCCCAACAAGGGTATTTAGGAGATCTGTCAGGGTCTCATCTGGTTAGAGGTAGAATTAGGTCAAGACCCCAAGACCTTGACTTGTAATTTTTCCCTCTGTCCAATAAAACCCTTTGATAAACCAGAGGACTCACTCACTGTCTTTCAAATCGTGGGGCTGGAAGGGAAGGGAGCCGGGGCAGTGGGAGGCGCAGGTGGAGAGGAAGGGAGGCACTAATATTCAATCCTAAATTCCAGGTATTTGAGTTGAGAAGTGAATTTAATTCACGTTCAGAATCGATGTAACAGGACTTATCACACATCCCCAACTCGAGATCATCGCGACAGTCAATTCAGGATCTCACAGGTATACACGAGCATAGGAGATAAATGGAATTTTTCAAAATATATTTTTTCAGTTTGCAGACTTTGCATATTCACACTCATATTTAGCTCCATTCTGAATTATTTCCTTACAGGCGAAAATGAAGAATTCTACAACAACTGATTATTGTCCATTGACTTACACTGGGAAATAGGCATATATAATTAAGAACACAAAAGGAGAACAACCCAGGAAGGACTTATAGCAGGAACTTGAACATATTTTCTGATTTGGGTACACAGGTACTTTAACCCCTTGTCAACACGGGGATTCACCAGCCAGCCCCTCTCCTGCTTCCTGACCGGAGCTCCCCAGCTGAGCCCACAGAGCTGCCTGTGCACATGTGGAACACAGAAAACCCACTGCTGCCTTCAGGGGCTACTTCCAACACATCCACCACCGGGAAAGGCACACAAACTCCATAAAGCAGATGGAGAAAACTCTCCTGGATACTAGGCCACAAGGCAGCAATTGGACAAGGACAGGGATCTCCACCTTCCAGAACTTTCCTCAACTCTCCCACAGTCTGTCCAAGTCAAACATTGCAAGTTGCTCTAAAGGTCAGTCTGTACATGCAGGCCCCCCAACCCTGGCCCCTCCCTTCCATCATCAGGTTGTGGCAGAGATTACACAGCTGTTTCGGGAAACGTATCAGACAGTTTAGAGAGATACAAACATGGGATCTCTCTGGGCCTGTCAGGACAGGGTAACTTCCCAGCATCTCCAGCAACACGAGGTCAAAATGATGGGAACCAGACTTGCAAAGGTTTTGGCATTTTGCCTTTTCAAAGATGCTTAGATAAAGAAAAAAGATAGCCACTGGAGCAGATGGACTTTAAAGACAAGAACTGATTACCTAAATAATTAAGTAAGAAAGATTAGGAAACCATCCAAGGTTCTATTTTGGAAAGAAGAGCCTTAACCCCTCCCCAAAGGTATTCACTCACCACCTGCTTACAGCGGACCAACAACACTAACATTTGCCTGAACACATTCTCAGCATTTCTCCTACACCTACCAGCAACCATGCAGCTGACGACAGGCCCTCTCTATGGGGAGAGGAGGTTAATATTGGATGGTTGGATCCCCTATCACCCTCTCCCTTCCAGAGAAGGGTGGGATGGCGAAGAGCCACATGGGAGCAGCCAAGAGCCCATCAGCATCTACCTGGGCAGGGGCCTGTCATCTGGCAGATGGCAGCACGAGCCCACCCCAGTCATCACTTGGTGTTGCCACTAATGGTACAGATGGCTGCTTAATACAAACTCACATACAGACCGTTTGTAACAGGCCTTCACTGGCATCTGATCTATTTTTTTCCTCGAGGCTTTTGTCCCTACGTCTAGGCTAGCACAAAGGATACACAAGTTGCTTCGTTGGTTGGTTTTACAAGGCAGATGATTTCTGGATTGGGGCCTTTATACCATCTGTTCAAGGGTCTAAAAAGTTTTTTTGGCAGATTCAAGAAGCTAAAGCTGAATTTCTCTGCGTCCCTCAAAGCTTCGTGTTGGATTTCTGTTGTCAAATAAATTTGGGAACACTGGATGAAAAAGATTAGCAATTCAGCTCTTTCTTTACTGCTGGGCCTCCCAGGGTCTTTCATGTCCCTGTTAACCTCCGAGGGAGGGCAAAGCTTCCCACATTTCCCAAACGTGCCTGGCGATTGAACACTTTCCTAAGGGAACTTTGTATCTCTCTAAACACTGGTGTTCTGGGGAGCACAGGATGGAAAACGATAGTGTAAAGAACAATCTTTACCTTCTCATTCCTACTTAACCAAAGCTTGCCAGTGACTGCTCAACACCACCCAACGTCCATTCTCCTGTTGTTCCTTAGTAACAAAAATTTCAATTCCATCTGGGGGGCAAGGCACCCAAGTCAAAAACCACATGCCCTAGCCTCACTGAACTAGGAGTAAATACATGACTAAGTCCTGGCCAATGATAAACAAGCAGAATTACTGTGTGGGACTTGACAAGGGCTGCTCGAATGGAGCTGCCTTAGCTGAGAGAAGCACTCTTTTGTCCTCTACCCTCCTCCTTGCAGCTGCCTGGAAATGAGAAGTAATGGCTGGAACTCTGCAGCCGTTCGTGTGCTCCGCTCTAGCAGCCCAGGGTTTTGCCAGTTCAGATCGTGGGTGCGGACATGGTACCGCTCATCAGGCCACATTGAGGAGGTATCCCACATGCCACAAGTAGAAGGACCCACAACTAGAATATAGAACTATGTATTGGGGGGATTTGGGGAGGAAAAAGCAGGAAAAAAAAGAAGAAGATTGGCAACAATTGTTAGCTCAGGTGCCAATCTTTAAAAAAAAAAAAACACACAAATGGAAGCCTCATGCTAGATTGTTACAGAACAATAAAATGATCCTAAGCCTCTGATGACCATGGAACTACCGTACCACCATTAGACTGCTTATGCCTGGACTTGTGTATCATAAAAGAGAAATAAACCTCTATCCTTCTTAACGCACTAATACTTGGGGTTTTCGGTTTGATGCACCTGAATTCTAAATGATTTGCTTTGAAGTTTACCGGTCAGATATTTTTATTTATGTTTAACTAAGAGTGTTTCTTTAAAGTACTCGTCTCCATCAGCCTTTTGATCTTTAATAGAGGTGGAATCCACTCAGCTGTTCAACAAATATTCCAGTTCTCTTCCTGCTTCTTTGTTACAGGATGGCACTTCCCGTCCCTCTTTAAGCTGGGTGTGGCTGCACTTCATTTGGTTTGGCCAACGCAGTGTGAGGGGAAGTGATGCGCCACTTTCAGACGGATTATCTGCTTACCCTGTGAGGTACTGTGATGACCATGGAAGCACATGTGGACATGAGGCCTTCTCTAGTCCGTGTCCTGGGTAGCGGATGAACAGAGTCCTCTCCTGACCGGCTCTGGACGTGTGGCATGGTCACGAAATAAACTTTAGTTGTATGAAGTCTCTAAGGTTGTTTGTGATCACAGCATATCCTAGCCTATTCTGACTGATAGAACAGACATAACCAAAAGGTGGGGATAGTAATCATCTCACACTCTAATGCTTTATGATTTCCGAAACAATATTTGAGAAGAGCTACTTTTTACTGAGTACTTCCTAGGCCCCAGACACTGTGCAGGGCATTTTTGCGAAAATTATTTTATTTAATCTCTGCATGAATCCTGTAAGGTAGACTGTTCACAAAAGAGAAAACTGAAGCTAAGAGAAAAACTACGTAAGATCAATGTCCAACGCCAAAATGCACATTCTCCCCACTGTCTCCAACCTGCAAGAGCTGAAGGCAGTCCTGGAAGCAATAAAACCCTTAATAGCTGGCTGGTGACACAGGAATTCTGGGAACCCTTTCTTACAAAAGAGAGCAAACAAAAAACAGTATTAAAGCAGTAGAGTTCACTTTTACATGGCGGACCCCGCCCTAGACAGACTAAACCAGGGCATGCTGGGGCTTGTAGTCCCGGCAGCCCATGGAGGCCAGCACGAGTGCAAGTCCTCTGACTGTTCATTTGAGTGCCTTTGAACTCCAAACCTGCTTTTTGAGCCACTGTCAAGGTAACCTAGCAGCTGAGAATAACTAATTGGGCAACATTCTCTGACTGCTGGCATGAACGGTTATAATCTCCGCATCACCGTGGCAACCTGACTGGAATGCTGGTTATTCACACAAAGGAAAACCAGTCTCCATTCAGACCAGAATTGCATTTTGTCTCTATTCCACTTTTCCCATTACAAGTTGCTACTGAAGGAACAATGCCTCTTTTAAGAAGAATGTTTATTATGGGTCTGTGGAAAAACAGCATTTTCTTAAGCCTGGAAAAATTTGGAAAGGGAAGAAAAAGTCATATATCCACAATTGCCACAGGCAAAGAGATTTTATTAAGACAGGCTCTATACAAACAACGGTAAAGGTCATCATGGAATAAGTGACCTATAACCAAGCCACGGAATTCATGGAGATGTCAACAGTACAACACGGCAAGGGATTATTAGTAACTGGGTCACATTAAATTGACCAGTGCCTATTTCCTGGGCACCTACAATGTGCAAACCCCTCTCCCAAACCCTATGGTGGCTACTCTATGCCACCATCCAACACCAGCCTTTATCTGTAAAGCGACAGCGTACCCCTCTCCATGCATCAGCTACAGCCCACTGCTCACCAGGTCCGGAAGATGTCCTGTACACCCTTACGTTTTGTGTCCTTGTTCCTGCTCTCCACAAAGTCCTTTGCTCCCATCTCTGTCAGTCAAAGTCTTACCAGTCCTTCGAGGTCCAACTCAAATCATATTTCTTAACTAAGATCCTCCCATTACACTGCATTACAGCAAACTGCCCATTAAAGGGCATCCCATAGGCGTCCTTGAATGTGTCTGTCTTACTGCCCTGGGAGGCAGTTCTCTAGGGAGCAAAGGCTATGTCTTTATTGTCTGAATCCCACAAGCTGTCTGACAGTAATGCCTCACACATCAGCAGTGTGGCGGCTAGGATGAGCAGCAATTTGGGTATCAACTGATCAGGGTTTGAGTGAGGCTTTGCTACTTCCAGTTGTGTAATCACTGAAATATTACTTATCTCTCTGAGCCACAGTTTCTTCACCTAAAACGGGACGCTACTCAAAGAGCAGTCCATGACCAGCGTCCACGGCACCTGGGAGCATGTTAGAAACACAGAATCTTGGGCCCCGCCCAGACCTGCTGAATCAGAATTAACATTTTAACAAGATCACCAGGTGACTGAAATGAATATCAATGTTCCAAAAGTATTGATAAAACCTACCTAGCAGAGGTGCAGTAAGACGGAGGGAAAGGTTATGGAAAATGCCAGCGAGGAGTGTGATACAACACAGACCCTCACTGAATGAAGAAACTATTACTAATAAGTCCCAATAAATGTGTAAAAAATTGAATTGTTTGGTGTTCTAGAGGATTCAGATATAACAGCATGAGTTTGGCCTCAAGGAGCATGGCTAATTAGTAATAATAGAGGAAAATAAGTGAAACATAAACGAAGGGAAACGAAACATGATGGTTTAGAAGAGCAGATCACTGAACTTGACTTCATCATTTACAATTTTCCTGACATTGAGCAAATCCACTGAAATTCTCCAGCCCTCAGTTTCCTTTCCTATAAAGCAGAAAGAAGAACACCGGCAAGTTGCCTGCCCCTCAGAGTTGTACCGACGCTGAAGTGAAACAAAAGCTTGAAAGAATTTTGTCAAATGTAAAGCAATGGTGAAGTCGGTTTTTACCAGTTAATACAAAAATAAAGCATGCCCATCACAAATTCCCTGGTCCTGAACTCATGCTCAAGGATGGCCACCCCTGAAGGACACACGGAGGCCAAAATGGCATATGAAGGCCACTACGAACAATGTTCAGCCAATCCCATTTTACAGGATTTGAAGATGGAGTTTTAAAGGAAAGAATGAAGAGCGGAAGGGGGCAGCTGGCTCTGCCTTCCTGGGCAGCTGACATGGTAGGAAAGGGGCTGAGGGTCTCTCCTGCTTTGAAAATGCTGGGGACGGGAGTGGGAGGCATGACAGCGTGGGTCCCAGGAGAAAAGGCATGCAGAGTGGACCTAGGGCCTTCTCAGCTCCAGAGCTTAGAAGAGAACCGTGAAGAGAGTCCTGAGGATGCCAGGCTGCCAGGCAGGCCTACCAGGGCAGGAGCCCAAGACGGAATGAGCCATGGGGCAGCCACTCTGAGCAATAAGGAGGGAGCATATGCCAGAGGAAGTGCTCTAGTCCACTTCTCAAGAAGCTTGCTCAGAAAGGAGAAGGGATGGAGTTTAGAAACCCTGCTCAAACCAGCCAAACAGGCAGAACACAACATAAATGCTAAGAGAGCTCAGATGGGTGGAATCAATACAGACTGACACAGCTAAGGAAGGCTGAGAGGAAAAGGTGGGCACAGGCTGGGCTTGGAAACACAAACTGGATTTGCCTAAACAGAGAGAGATCAGTATAGGGGGAAAATTGCTTTTTTAATGGTATTATTTTAAAAGGACACATGTTAATCATATGTATCACTTCTGTCAGGAATAATGGAAGTCTGGAAACACGTCATCATAGAACAGCACCTTTATTCAGCAAGCTTTAGATTATTTCCAGAAACCATGGTTTCATAAGCATTTCATAAGGATGGCTATGACAAAGTGGCAGACACACATGGGATAAAGAATATATAAAGCCACTATATTTTTTAATAAAATGCTATTTGTTGCAGGCAACAAAGAAACAAGTATATAAATTACATTGGTGTAATAATTTGTTTACATCCACCTTCCCCACTCAACATGCTCCATCCTCACAAAGCATGGGCTAGCCTCTCTTCATATTAATATACTCAGCAACTTGCACACTACCCAGGCCACAGAGAATACTTAATAAATGGTGGTTAAGTAAATTAATCATTTTACCAACAGTGACAACAAGTAAACACATATAAGTCATTTACGTTTTCATTGGTGAAAAAAGAGGTAAGGAAGGAAAGACTTTATAGTATATCATGAAGATATGGATACACACTCCTCGAGAGTACACAGCTGGGCCCCAGAGAATCTGTGAAGCCACATTCAAACATGGTGCATCTTCCTGAATATCCTATTTTCCAGAAGGACTTAAGTGTTAACGTTTGTTTTAATATACTAAATTAAACACGGATACGTCTGTATCAATTTTTTTTCCAGTGGAGGCACCATCGTCAACCCCTATCTCTAGAAGTTCAAATTTACTGTCCTTCACCAATAGGGATGTTTTGATAAAAACCTTCAAAAGTATCTTGTTCACCTATACCACTTATGTCCCTAACTTTCAAATACAGTACATGCTTTTAATTTCACCTCTATTCATTCAGAATTTGCAATTACTTAGACTAGAGCTGGACAGTAGTTGAATTTTCTATTGCCCACACAGAGTAGCTTTTAAGAAAAATAATAATGGGTAAAAAGATAACAAAAGGAAGACATCTTTTAAAAAACAGTTCAAACAGTCAAGTGCCATTCACATCCCATTGCCAGCTAACTACAATCAGACATCTCTACTGAAGCAGACACCCTAGGACCTCTCAGGATTGTCCAAAGTTAAAAGGGAATAAGACACTTATGAATCATTATTAAGTCTTACTTTTCACCAATATAAAAATGCCCCCTGTTCCTCCCAATTCTTTGGATTAGTGAGGTTGTTCTATGAGGCAAATAGGATCATTCTAGTTCTCCAAGAGAGAGACGGTCACACTGATGCTAATTAAAGGAGCTGAATATCTTTGTTTTGTGCACTTTCAGTATATATTTCACAATTAAAAGGGTTGAAAAATAATTTAATCACGGGGAAGGCAGCTTCAATGGAGAGAACAAGGGAATAGGCATAAGCAGCAACCCAACCATGAAAATATCAGTTCCCCGTGCCAGGAGAGCGTCAGGGCTCAGGAACCAAGGCTCACCTAAACCCAGCAGGTCAAGGTCTTCTGTGACAGTGCAGAAATTCTCACCTGTTTGTTGAACTCGACTCGATAGTTAGCCACGCAATACAGCACAAAGCTAAGAGTATTATACTTGCAGATACAATACTGACTTCATTGACATACTGTTTGCCAGCAAATGTGTAACTAAAACAACCCTATGGCCACATCCCCAAGACCTGCTATCAGCTCTCACATCTTCCACATTTGTTCCAAATCTTTCTAGGGACAGTTCTTTCAAATCACCCTCTCGTGTGCCCTTCTCAGCCACTGTATTCAAATGCTTTCTTGAGACAAGAAACTTGGGGAGTATGTGGCTAGAGATAGTGTTAGGAAGAAGCAAGATTTGGTGCAGCTGATTAAGTCAAAGAACGAATTAAGAATAATAACAATAGGGGCTGGCCCCGTGGCCGAGTGGTTAAGTTCGCGCACTCCGCTGCAGGCGGCCCAGTGTTTCGTTGGTTCGAATCCTGGGCGCAGACATAGCACTGCTCGTCAAGCCACGCTGAGGCAGCGTCCCACATACCACAACTAGAAGGACCCACAACGAAGAATATACAACTATGTACCGGGGAGCTTTGGGAAGAAAAAGGAAAAACTAAAATCTTTAATTAAAAAAAAAAAAAAGAAGAATAACAATAATTGACAACTCTACACGTTATTAGAGTAAACCTTCTCTCTTGAGTAGAACCATGGGCTTGGACCAAAGCCACCCAGTACTGAGATTCTAACCACTAAGACTGAGGCACGTGACGTTCTAGCCAACATCAGCAAGGGGACACTGGTTCTCCCCTTTGCAGCACCTTATAGATGAAGATGGAGTAATTCTAAGTTCTCCACAGGAGAAATGTACAGTTAAAATGGCTCAGTGGGTCAGAAATTGGATGCCAGCGGAACCAAAGCAATGACTGTACAGTCAATAGTACTGGCAGAGGAGGGGGAGACGGGGCGAGTATTTCCAAAGCAGAGAAAAGATTCCTGCCAGGAAACCCCTTGGCCATTTGATTGTTAATTTTACTTTAATCCTCGCCAGGAATAATAAGAAATAATTAAACAGCCTGTATGGATTTTGGTGATTTCCACATACTATAAAGTATTCCATGCAGACACTGACCTGGGGAGCCGGCAAGCCTGCCCTCAGCCTTCATCTCTCTCTTTTTTTTTTATTTTCTTTTTTGTTATTAACTTTATTGGATTTCCTCTTTTTTTTTATTGAGTTCATAATAGTTTACATCCTTGTGAAATTTCAGTTGTACATTATTTCTTGTCTGTCACCACATAAGTGCTCCCCCCTTCACCCCCTGTGCCCACCCGCCCACCTCCCTTCCCCTGGTAACCAATGAACTGTTTTCTTTGTCTACATGTTTGTTCATATTCCACATATGAGTGAAATCATCTGGTGTTTGTCTTTCTCAGTCTGGCTTATTTCACTTAGCACAATACCCTCCACGTCCATCCATGTTGTTGCAAATGGGATGATTTTGTCCTTCTTTATGGCTGAGTAGTATTCCATTATATATATACCACATTTCTTTATCCAATCATCAGTTGATGGGCACTTGGATGGTTTCCATGTCTTGCCTCAGCCTCCATGTCTTAGCACTGTCTCACCCCTCCCTCCCAGGCCAGGTCTTCATTTCCTCCTCAAAGAGCTGCCTCTTGCCTTGCTGGAGAAGGTACTGGATCTCACTTTACCCAAAAGACCCACTTCTGAAGGGCTAGGCTTAGACTCTCATTTTTATAACAAAAACCTGCCATTGACGCACATGATTAACTAGAGATCCTCTCCTGCTGAAAAACGTTAGGGCTCTAAGAAGAGCTGTCAAGTACACTCAAGACTGTAATTTACATATTTTTTTAAATTAGGTAGGAAAAGGTCAACAGAGCACTGGCGCTGTAGAAATCATTTCAGTTCAAACTTCAGGCCCTGCTACTTACTAGCTGTGGGACTTTGAGTGAGTTATTTTGCTTTGTTGAGTTTCCTAAATATCTTAAGAATGAAGTGTCTCCCCATGTAGTGCACTTCTTCCCCTACCACTTCTGCACACGTACACACCCTCACACACACACACCTGCTCAACTTTACTTTCAGTCAGTCTGTTCACAAGCAACTTCCTTGTAAGCTGGTTTCCACCTTCAAATCAGATTAAGCATCACATCCGCCAAGCCCTTCCTAAAACCCACTTCCTTCTCCCCAGAGTCTACTTGCTCCTCCTCTGTGTTCTCACAGTATTTGTTCTAGAAAATGACTAAAGCACCAGCCATGTATTGTAATTATGTGTTTAAGTGTCTGACTTCTCCCTCTAGACTGTGAATGAGCTCCTGGAAGTAGGTCTGAGTCATACTGGTATCTCTAGTTTCTAACGGTGTCAAAACCCCCAGGAGGTCCTCAATAAGTGTCAAATGAAAGAATGAATGACTGACATAAGTGTGTTCGTTTCTTGAGCACTTACTATGTGCTAAGCACTTACCTGCATTATCTGCAATCTTGACAAGAACTCTATAAGGTGGACATGAGTATTTTAATTTTGTAGATGAGAAAACTGAGGCCCAAACACAGCAAACAAGTGATTAAAGTCAGGATGGACCAACCTACAATCTGCCTACAGAGAATCTAGCACAACACCTAGCACTTATCAGGGCCTCAAAAAAATGGCACCTTCCTTCCTTCTGCTCAAACAATAGTGGGAGTGTGACTTCTGTAATGGAAGTATAAGAAATTAGGTTCACTGGAGTTGGTCAACACTGTAATTTAGGAAAATTGAAACAAAAGCTTCATTTCACCAAAGTCTGCATCAGCGCTCATGAAGTTTTTCCAATCACGCATTAATCATTTCCAAAATATTTTCTCAGTGCCTGCTCTCTGCCAGCTCTGTACTGTGCAAGGATGAAAAGCCACAATCCCGGTCTTCCAGTAACAGACACTGGGAGGTTCTGGCAATTGTGGAGCGCCTGCTATGGGAACTTCTGAGTGCCTCAGAGCACGTATTCTTAATGGGCAGGTGTTACACGCCCATTAAGTCTGCCATTAGGGAACACATTTAATGGAACACAGAGCAACCTGCTCTGTGCAATGTATGTGGCCACAGAACATTCTTTTGGGAAGATAATGTTCATGTTACAACTGAAGAGCAGCCCACATGTGGACTCCTACCACCAGGATAATGAAGTGAATCCTTAGAGAATTCATGAGGGTTTCCAAAGAAATTGTAATATGGCTGCCACCTAGTAAAGTACTGAGCATCAAGAGAACAAAGCCATTCATCATCGAGACTTTACCACACATGTCCTGCCAACCTCTCTCTGGGGGAGTCCCTTGTTTCCACCAATCCCTTATGTCCATCTTGAGGCTGGCAACCTGGTGTGCCTTTGCTCAAAACCCCAAGAGGCATCGTTCACATAGCATCCTATGTGCACGGCACCCCAGAGCACAACACGACAAGACAGGAAAACACCATGAATGGTGTGCAACAGAAGAGGTCCTGACTACCAAAGGAACTGAGGTCCCCATGCACCTTCAATGGCCAAGTCATGATCAGCAAATGCAATTTTCAGGTAACATGTGTGAAGTGCGCTGTGCCTTTCTGGCACTGACTGACCACAGAAAAGCAAAGCCTAATGCCCAAAAGTGCAGGCACACAATCAGCCACATATAAGAGACCCTGAGTAATTGCTCTCAGCGCTTTAATTTAGCTATTAAAATGACACCCAACTGAATATACTCTTGTCACATCTCCACTCAGTGTTCATTAACTTCCATACCATCTTTGAAAGCAACACAAATAGGACTGAAAGTGGATAATAAAGAATAATGGTACAAGATCGCGGCCTCATTTCATGCCTTTTGTCACAGTAACCTCCTCTGATCTCTTCTCTAGGCCTTCAGTTCCCACCATCCATCCCTTGTGGACTGAGCAATTATTGTTTGCAAACTGCCAGGGTCGCCCACAGCCACTCAATTCATAGAATCAAATGCCTTCGTTAGGTTCACAGAAGCTGACAACAAACTGTCACACTGCACTTGACATTTGCTTCTAAGGAAAACGTGATGCCAGGAGATGCTGGTGATCCATCTCTTTCAGGTGAAATTCTGAGAACATCAACCCGCTTTGCTAACCAGCCGAGTGGATGGGTGTTAACCTCACACCTAACCTTTTCGAGATGAGTATGCTGAATTGTTCTACTCTGGGACTGTAGCTATGGAAGGGGCTCAGAATATGCCAGCCCAAAATACATCACTTTGACATTAGGATTATCTTGAGCTGCACACAACTGAAAAGACGTGGACACACCCACACACAAAAAAAATCTCTCCACCCTCTCCCTCTCTACCTGGAAGGGCAGAATGATTCTTACCAATGCCCAGAGATGACTCTAGACTCTTATGGGCTAGAGATGGCACCAGAGGAATCTACATAACAAGTCTTACTAACAGGCCCCTGTCTTCCATTAGTTCCCCCATATATTTACCTTCCCACAGTTTGCCATCTTTGGAAGACTAAAACCCTTTCGCTTTGTCTTATCACTTCTCTACAAATGTACTGCTTTTTTCTTAAGATATATGAGTCCAATTTCTAATGACCCCTTTGAGTACTCATCACTGAGTTCTCCTGTGTGTATGCACAATGTACGTGTGGAAAATAACCTCTGTTTTTCTCTTGTTAATCTGTCTTTTTCAGTCTAATCTGCAGGGCCCCAACCAATGAACCTACGATGAGTAGAGGAAAAAGATCTTTTCCTCTCCTACCTTATATTCTATCAAATAGTTCTTAACCTGTACCCATTCAGGTCTGTGAGCCTCCTGAAGCTAGATCCCAGGTTTGGTGCATGTGCATTATTTAGGGAAGAAAATCCAAACGTGATCATCTGAAAGGCTTCTAATATCTAGAATGTCAGCTGACTCTTCAATAATCCTTCAACACAAGCTAAGTCGATGGTACACTGGCCCCCATTTCATACGAGAAGAACAAATGCTGAGCTGTTACTTGCGTAAGTCACCTGAGGATAGGCATGGGAGTGCCCCCTCCCTGGCTCCTAATCCGCATCTTTCCACGGGATGCCTCCACCGTCTCTAAGACTCATCCCACACAGACCACCTTGGCTGGGATGACTTCTCTCTCATCTATACTCTAAGTCCTAAGGGCAGAAACTAGTTTTCTCTCTCTTGTATCGCGCGTGTGTGTGTGTGTGTGTGTGTGTGTGTGTATTAGAGGGAGAGAAGGTGTGTGTATTGTAGAGATTATAACAATAATCATGATCAGTCAATTGATGCCAAGCACCTTCTCTTTTCAGAAATTTCTGTCAAAAGACACTTGTAGTACAAATTTTTTTAATGAGTGTACATAAGGCCATAAGATGTAAGGAGACAAGACTTGGACAAAACTTTCTAGATGACTGAGAAAAGAACTCCAAGATCCAAAAGTTCTCGATATTCTCTAATTGATAACAATTCACTGACTAAAACTTTAACAAAGTAACAGCTCAAAACCTCCTTTCACGTCCTCACAAAATCAACTAATTCATTCCAAAAAATGTTAAGCAACTATCAGGAGTCTTACAGAGAATACAAAGATCAGTTGGGTGTGGGTCCTGCCATCAGTGAAGTTTTGGACTACACTTTAGCGCGAGAGAACACTGCTAAGTGAGAATAGACACGCCCACAGAACATCTCCCTCCTTAACAGCTTCCCAGAACACCTCTTGGTTTTCCATCCTAAACCCTCCGAGACTGTATCCATCTCTCCATAAAATACTATCTGGCCAACGTGTACAGAGAAAAAAATTATATTTGACTCCAAAACTCAAAACAACATTTTAAACCAAAAAAATGATGTGAGAGAAAAGCTTCAAGCTACACTTGAAACTCAGTTGGTGGAACATCAGAATGATGTATAGATGATTTTGAAAAGCGCCAAATTCAGTCAACAAAGAAGGTGTGGTCTGGGCTGCTGCTGGCTGCATACCTGCGCCCAAAACAATCCTCAAGGATCAGGAAACTAAGGTTCTAGGATTTTATATCCTAACAAAACAGCTGACGTATCGGTATTTTCACTGTGTTTTAGCCACACTTTAGGAAGCTGGTTGGGCTTTGGAGTTTACACATAACATATTAACATTTTTTTGATTGAGGGAAAAAAAGTGAGAGAAATCTTCCCCAGGTAGTTTTTCAAGAACATCTGGTTTCCAGGAAAAATTAATGCCTGTATCTGTGACACAAGGTAGAAAATAGTTAAGGAGCACCCAAAAAAGTAAAAATGAAGCCACAGAAGGAAGAAATTCTTTCTGATAAGCAAGCAGCAAGGAATACTTTGTTTAGGGACCTGAGTTTGAGGCCAGATGTTGAAAGGCAGAATTTGGACAAATACAAAGAGTCGGAGTCACCCAGCAGAAAGACTGGAAAACTGGGCTGTGAAGTTCAGGGCAGGGGGAGCAGGAAGGGCACATGAAAGGCACTAGTGGAGAGCTGGGTGTTTCAAGCAAGTTCTAGTCACAGCGTCTAAACTGGTGGCTGTGGGAAAGGGGAGGGGAGGGCTGGAGTCAGCAAGACCAGAGAAAAGGTAACAAGGGCCCATGGGAGGGAAAGGAACACTGGCACAAGTAATGTGCAGCATTTTCAGCCTAAGAAAACAGCACGTCCTTCGTCTGTCCAAAGACCATCAGCGCTGATTCTAACTTCTTGTTAAGAAAATACAGTTCTCATCCACAAGGATCTTTTAAATGCATTCTTTTGTCTCCTAACAGAGTAAATTTTCAACCATTTTACTGGGCATACGAATAACCATCCTAGTCTGTCCCAATGAAAAAGGTTGCACAACCTTTCTGTCTTATTTTTCCCATAAAAACAGCGGTCTTCTCCCTTCGACACGATGTGGCATGCCCATGTAAGTCACATGTCTAGAAACCATCATAAAAGGACCACTTTATCACCATATCTAAGGGCCGACAGCACTCTCAACCACCTCCCTCAACCCTGCTCTCCTAGCTCGGTGCACTTTCTCGGGTTGCACAAGTACAAACACATGGAGAATGCAAAGAATGCATCCAAGTCTGGCAGAGCTGGCTGCATTCAGCCTGGAGAAGTACCCCCAAAGGGTGTGAACTGAGGCAAAGAAGCCACAGGAGCAAAATGCAATGTCCAGGTCAGTGCAGACCCAGCTGCCCTTGTCTCTTAGACATTCCTGGCTGGAATCCCGCTGAGCAAATGTGGGGGAAGAGCAGACAAGACAGACCCAAGGATTAGGAAATACCCAGCTGCAGCAGGAGAGAGCAATCAACAAAAACTTAAGCTAAGCAAACAAACAGCAGTTTCCCTCCAGGAGTGCCCCCAAGGGCAGTCCTGTAAATTATCCCTGGGTATTTCTTTTCAATTATGCCATGAGCCTCGCTGATTTTTAAACCCTGTCTCTTGAACCATATGATGGTCCCATAGGGGGTCAGTAGGTCCACAAACGCAGCTTCCACTATTTGACCTGAAATCTAAATGGAATAATGTCATCCCTATACAGCAGCTTCCTCATTCAGCCACTTTTGAAATTTTTCCCCCCAAAATTCTATCAAGAGTAATTGTTACACCCACAAAAGGACAAGCGTTCAAGGAAAACAATCAGATATTTTATTCGTAATCTTAATCTATCAACTAAAGGAAGCTATCCAATTTAGAAACCAAAGGTAATGTCCATTTCTCAGGTGTTTGCTCCATTCCAAGTCCACACAGGACTCTTGCAGGAAAGACTCATTCATTCATTCTTTTGACAAATATAAATTAAGTACTTAAGACTGCATTTCATCAATTCTAAAATACATTTTTTTCACATTTTATCATCGCTGGAATTGAGATACATCTGAAAATTAAGGTACTGGTTTCCTTCTTTTAGTACATAAAATAAAACAGCATCTTACAATCAATTATACATGCCACACAAGAACTGCTTAATACTTCTCAGCTGAGTAAAATCATCTTTTCCCTTCAATTGGTCCTTCCCTCTGCCATGCATCCTTGGACACTGCTACCAAAGTAATCTCTCTATAGCAAATTTGGTCATGTCACTCTGCCCCCTTTTTTTAAAAAAAAAAGATTTTATTTTTCCTTTTTCTCCCCAAACCCCCCGGTACATAGTTGTATATTTTTAGTTATGGGTCCTTCTAGTTGTGGCATGCAGGACGCCGCCTCAGCATGCCCTGATGAGCAGTGCCATGTCCATGCCCAGGATCCAAACCGGCGAAACCCTGGACCCCCGAAGCAGAGCACGTGAACTCAACCACTGGTCACGGGGCCGGCCCCTGTGCCCAGCTTTGAATGAGGCAATAAAAAATCCCTTTAGCTGTGGATCATCCTGGAGTAAGAGGACCTTCATGATATGTCCCAGGACTACTTTCTCAGCATCATCTCCTCTTGCCTCTGACCAAATTTCGAGCATTTTCCTCAACGTACCAAATTTCTCTCAATTCCACATAATTTTCAGTATTCAGCTCAAGTATCAACTACCTGAAATCTCTTCCTCTGACACCTCTTCCTCCCCAAGGTTGAAATAAATGTCTATTTTCTGAGGTCCCACAGCCTCCTATGCTTTATTATAGCATTATCATACTCTAATTTGGGCTTCTTTATCTATATCCTCCAATAAACCATGGTTTCTGTGAAGCCAAAGGCTGGGTCCTGCTGCAGAGCCCTTGGGACACAACCCAGCATGGAGTTGGAGACCAAACATCATTATTGAAAGGATGGATGAACAAACCTCATGACATTCTCTTCCTCAGTTCACAACATGACCCACAAGTTCACAAAGTTAATGACTTTTAGGGGTCATCAGCAATTAGGTAGGATTTCACATCTTCTTGGTTACTCTTCAGTCTCAGGTCCGCCTTATCTGAAAAATGACCATTCTAGACTGACAGTCTCTAAGTTCCCTTCCAGTGTACAATTCTGTTATTTATACGCCAGTGAAAACTACCGGCTGTTCTACTCATCTGGCATTGAACAAATACTACTTTCCACCATGAAGTACCTTTTTGAAAATGAATTCTCAGATTGGCAAAAGAGCTTAGCACTCAAGATTCTTAAGGTTGTATGTGTGTTAGGGGCGGAGAGCATGTCTAAAACTCTGGGGGAAATATGTCATTTGAGAATGCACATTCAGTGTAATTTTATATCTGGAAAACAAATACTCTCTTTCTTCAACTAAAGAATAAAAATCTTGACAAAGTGATCTCGGCAGACGGAGACAAAAAAGATACTGATTCTCAGTTGAAGAGAGGGCATGATATTTTTATAAAGTTTATCAAAGGGGGGCATAGGTTTTAGAAGTTCACAAAACACTGTATAGTAAAAGCTAACACAGCATAGTCACCAAGAGTATAGACTCTCGTATTACTCCAGGTTGAAATTCCAAATCTACCCCTTTCTAACCAGCTCTGAACACTTTACTTAATCTCTCCAAGCCTTAGTTTTGTCATCAATAAAATAGGGATTATTAAACACATCTCATAGGTCATTATAGGAATTAAATTAAAAATTTCATCTAAATCTCCTCTAACAATGCTTGGCATTTAACAGGCCCCTAATAAATGGTTGCAATTATTACAACTATTACTAGCGTCCCTTCTCCAATCAAATGCAGAGATCACATTACGTGATCCATTACACTGCATAGGACACTCGAGATGTACACAGGCACTCAAGAAATATTGGAAAATGGTAACGGTGATGATGACAATGATGACCATGACAATGAGATGAAGCAAAGTATCCACAGAATGTCATTTGATTTTTAAAAATTATATAGTGAAAAGCGATATTTTCCATGGTTCAACAGCTTTTTTCTTTTGGATCAGAGATATTCTTACTTATGAAATATAGATGCCAAGAGTGCTTATGACATATGTGCGCAGTTTAAATAAAAATTATAATAAACTGAACACAGTGAATATCCATGTAGCCATCACCCAACGGAAACAGAACAGTACCACTCACTCTGAAATGTGCCGGATGCCCCTTCCTGAGGTGCCCTCTTCTCACCTCCCATGGTAACTGCTACCTTGAATTTTTTGTTTCTCATGTTTATCATTTCTTGCTTTTTTAAAAACAGCTTTCTTGAGATATAATTCACAAACCATACAATCATCTATTTGAAGTGTACAACTCAGTGATTTTTTAGTACATTCACAGACATGTGCAACCATCACCACAGTCAACTTTAGAACACTTTCATCACCTCAGAGAGAAACCCCATCCCTTTGGCTACCACCCCTCTATCCCTTCATCCTCCCCACCCTCAGCCCTAAGTAACTACTAATCTATTTTTTGCCTCTGTAGATTTTTTTGTTCTGGACATTTCATACAAACAAAATCATCCAATATGCAACCGTTAGCATAATGTTTTCAAAGTTCATCCATGTAGTAACATGTATCAGTATTTCATCACTTTTTACGACCAAATAATATTCCATTGTATGGAAATAACAAATTTTGTTTATCCATTCATCAGGTGTCAGACATTTGGTCGTTTCCACCTTTGGTTACTATGGATAATGCTGCTACGATCACTCACATACATCTTTTTGTGTAGACATATGTTTTCATTTCTCTTGATCATATAACACCTAGGAGTGGAATTGCTCAGTCATATGGTAACTCAGTTTAAGCTTCCTTCCCAGAAGACAAAAAGACAAAAGTGCATTAATGGCTTAGGGTGCTAAACGAATCTTTTTAGCCAAAGGTAGACCCTCAATGCCAGCGGCAACTCTTCATCAGCCGTATAAATAGTTACACATCAATTATTCATATATGTCCTGGTACCTACCATCTTATAAGAAAATTGGTATTTTTCTAGCTGTTAAAGATACCCAGTAGCAAGAAGAGAAGTGGACTTCATAGAATCAAGGTGTCCCCACTTCCTGCTCATCTTGGTTGACTCCTCTGACTCTCAGAATGTCATTTTGAAAGCATTTCTCTTTTAGACCCAGTCCACTATTTTTCTGGATGGAAATTTTAATGATGAAACCAGTAAAGGTGGAATATAAAAAGGGGCCAACACTGAAGACCTACCGAAATATCAACCCATTAGGCACAGCCTTTTTCTTTTTTTGCCCTGAGTTAACATCTGTTGCCACTCTTCCTCCTTTTTTTGTTTTTTTATGTGAGCTGCGGCCACAGCGCGGCCACTGACAAACAAGTGGTATGGTTCCATGCCCAGGAACCAAACCCGGGCCACCAAAGTGGAGCACGCCAAACTTTAACCACTAGGCCATCCGGGCTGGCCCAAGCACAGTCTATTTTTTCAGACTTACTTTCCAGCAAGTATATTTATAAAAATTAAGATAAATCTTCCTACCAAGAGTGTGAAATGCCAGGAACATTCTAACATTGTATGATGTCCTCATATGATGACCAGAAAGTACGCAAGGGACGGCAGGAAAGAAATTAAGGATCAGAGGCTTCATTTGAGAGCCTCTGAATGTGGCATCTGGAAAATCTATTCATACCCTCACAAATCACTGCAGGTCTGAAGCCGTCAATACAAGAGTGTTAAGGGCATCTGTCTCTGATTTTCCTACTGAATGCCTGCCTTGTTTTGCACGGTCTGCCGCACTCCCCTTTTGCTAGTCATGGTCAGATTGATGGACAGAGAGGTGACAGACCAAGGAGTACATTACTTACCTTTACGTTCACTACGTTGAGGGGGTCAAGAAGTTGGCCACTACAAAAATGCCTCTGAATTTTAATATGGTATTTCTGAGTGTCATTGACTCACATTATAGCACTGCTCAGAAAGATGTTGGGTAGGCCCCAGGAAGCCAGGATTTTACACACTGTCCGGTGACTGGCATGAAAATATGCCAACTGCTCAGCAACCCATGTGACCTCTATATTCCCCTAATCTTGAAGTGCAATTAGTTAAGAACAGAAAGAAAAAACTAAAATTCCTCCTTGCAATAATGACTGAACTTGCACAATAACAACTTACAAAAAAATCATATTTATACTTGAAACACGAGATATCACTGTAATATATTTATATCTCCAAGGAAATATACATACAGACACAGGTTTGCATAATTTCCTAAAATCCAAATACATTCATACAATCCATATACACCAGACACTAGTATGTAGAGTTTAGAAATGAAACTATTTCCATAACACAACATAAACACTTTTTTTTTTCTTTTCTGCTTCGTTCTATGGTCTAGATTTACAGCATTTACAAAACAAAGCAAAAAATAGTAAAGCAAACTGCTATCTAATATCCCTCTGGGAACGCTAACATTTTTATCTTTTTCTTAACCTCACTGCTAAAGAATTCTCAGACCTCAGATAGTGAGTGATAAGTAATAAAGAGGAAATGCAGGAAGAAAAAGTACAGCGCGATATGTGGAGTTTAATTTATGTTGGCCAAAACACAATTTTCCCTTTTACTGATTCTTTTCACACCAGTCACAGTAAACAGCACAGAACTTTCGGAGATACCAAAATAACTGATGTTTTACTATTAGCACTTTTCAAATCTTTCCTCCTTAGACTGTCACCTTTTGCCAGCTCAAAACAGACTTTACAACTGCAAGTTTCCATTGCATAGCTCCAACATTGCAATATTTTCCCCAAAGAGCTGTGAAACAGGTCAGTGTGCAGAGCTAATAGCATCAAATTGTTATTCCGGGGAAAGAAGGCATACTGTGGAATTGTTAAGATAGCAAAAAAGGACGCCAGCTGCTTGTGTTTAGAAGGAACTTGAGGATCCCTATCTTCTACCTCCACAGTGGTCTGTAACAGAGGGACTGTCCCTAAATAACTGACAAAGGAAGCCAGACTCCTCCTTGCACAGCCCACGCAGTCCTTCATAATCGTACCCAGTCAACTTTCCAGCTCATCTCCCTTCTACCATGTGCCAAATCAGTGTGACCTAAACTTCTTCACATGGTTTATTGAGGTAAATGGATAAACCTTCCCTGGGACGTAGGGGCTGAGGCCCCAGGACTGACAGGGTCACTGTCTATGCAGACCTGTCTCCTTGTATGGCACAGAGGTTGGGAAGTTTGACCTAGATGTCACCTATGGGAATGCATTCATGGTTCTCTTGATTTGTTATGTCACCATCACAATTCCATGGTTTTCCACAAGCCCTTCCCTCCCACTGGAACCTCTTCCCCTCTCTGCAAAAATAAATATTTCTGAGGCCGGCCTGGTGGCGAAGTGGTTAAGTTCGCACACTCCACTTCGGCAGCCCAGGGTTCACAGGTTCAGATTCCAGGTACTGACTGACATACTGCTCACCAAGCCACGCTATAGGCAGCATCCGACATACAAAGTAGAAGCAGACTGGCACAGTGTTAGCCCAGTGACAATCTTCCTCAAGAAACAAGAGGAAGATTGGCAACAGATGTTAGCTCAGGGCCAATCTTCCTCACAAAATAAATAAATAAATAAATATTTCTTGTTCTTCAAGATTCAGTTCAGACAACACCTTTGCAGCACAGGCCCTTCCTTGCCTTCCTGGCCCCCTCAGCCCCAAGAACTAGTTGAAGACTCTCTCCTCTGTGCTCCTACAGAGATTCTCGCCCACAATAAGCCTTTTCCCTGTCTGTCTCTTGCACTGCAAGTGAGCCCCTTGAAGGCTTATTTACTTTAGTACCCCCAGAGGTAAGCACAATGCCTGACAAACAGTACGTGCTCCATTGTGATTCTTCGAAATAATTCAAAACTCATCCAAAGCATGCAGAGAACAGAGAAAATTCAGAACCAGCCTCCAGCAAGTAGGGATTTATTCAGAAGCACATGCCTTCAATTTCACCGGTGGCAAGGATTCTCAATTACGGATTCCTGAAGAAATTCTTTAAAATCTCCTTCCGAAATCCAGCACGTGGTCTAGAAGATCTCAAGCAGATGTGAACAGCAGCAGACAAATTCCCTGGGCCCCTGAGCCTCCCTCCCGCTTGGAGGCTGGTTTAGCTGGAGGCCAATCAATCACCAGAGTCCTGGTCTCACCCTGGAACTCAGCGACATCCAGCATCCAGAAATATGTCCTCAAGAAATCATCAGCAATGCATGAGCAATTAAGTTCAAGGTTATTAAATGCAGCATTATTTATAAGAACACAAATTGGAAACAGCCTAAATGTTCAACAACAGGGGATTAAATAAATTATGAACATCTCAATGCTAGAATACTAGGCAGCCATTAAAAAAATCATGTTGATAAGAATTTTTCATGACATACTAGAGATCATTACAAAAAGAAACAGAACAGACAAAACTATATACAGTTTGATCTCAATTTAATTTACAAAAACATATATATGAGTGTTTGCCCAAATAAGAAGGCTGGAAGGGAAAATACTAACATGTTTAGTGGTGTCTATATCTAAATGATGGAATAATCAGTGATAATAATCTTTATTTTATTCTCCATTCTTTTTCAGTATTTTCCCAGTTTTCTATACTAAGCATGCTTTACTTTCGTATGGAGAGGAGGGGGATGGAACGAAAAACAATCAAAGCGGAAGGAAGTGAAGAGTGCTAATTGATGGACTGTTCTGCTCCGGGCTGCATGTAATTGTCCAGCCAGGTTCTGGGAAGCAGGGCCATTGCCAGTGTCCCAGGATGCATAAATATTAAGGCTTTTCAATGAATGGACACACAGGGTGCTCTAGTTCTGACCCAGCTTCCAGTAAGTTTATCAGACTCAAAAATAGATCTAGGCATTGACAGGTTTTCTTGAATTGGTGGAAACCATACTCTGGGCCCACAATTCTCTTGCCATCCTAGGACTACAACTAAAACCTAAAGCTGTAGTTTTCTGATTTTGATTTACAGGAGTTTTAAGAAATCACACCAAATTCATCCCTGATGTCCTCATTTTCCTCATAGAAAATGCTAGATCCAGACTTGTTCCTGAAAGACATTTCCTTCCCGAAAATACTCTTCCCCTACCCATTTTGCAAATAAGGTAAAAATCTGTTTTATTCTTAATGTTGCTGAAAAAATTACTTTTTAGAAACATTCCAAACGAGGAAGAGATTGAGCGGGAGAACAAGAAGAACTAGCAGTAGACAGTGTCACAAAGGCAAAGGAAGAAAGTCTCCTGAGCACCACAGGCCCCCAAGAAGCCAGTGAGACAGAGCCCAACGCACCCTCTGGATCTGGCGTCCAGTGAGCGCTAATGATCTTTACCTCAGGGACTCAGGTAGGACAGACCAAAGTCAGAATTATACAGGGTAAAAACTATAAACTATTCTTTAAGGGGCTTGTCTGAGAACGGCAGGAGAAACCTAGGCCCGTGGTCACAGGGTCAAGAGAAGAATCTGAATGTGCCTCTGAAGTTACAGTGAAAGACATAAGGAACAGGGAGTCCAGGAAAATCCAGGACAGAGGGAATAACAGTGGAGCAGGTCCAGTCCTGGCAGAAAAAAAGGAGGGGCCAGGAACCAGGGCCTAGGTGAGGATCACTCTCAAACCAAAGGGCATTTTGTCTTCTAAATTCTTACCCAGGGAGCACATCAGAATCTCCTGAATCAATTTTAAACCACTACACACCTGGACCCCATACCGCACTTGCTGAACTGTCAACTTCGGGCACAGGGACCAGGCTGTGTATTTTTTTAAAGTTTCCACGTGATTCCAACACACAGTGCTTGTTAAGAATCACTGGTTAGAAGGGATGAGAGGATGGGTACAGAGGGAAACACATTCATAGGCATTAGGGCAGGAAACTGAAGCAGGAGGGAGGTCAAAGTTCTTTCAACAAGCGGTAAGGTCATGCCGAGAGAGGAGGCAGGAGTAGAGGGCTCAAGGAGCAGTGACGTCTCAGCGTAGTCTCTGGACGGTGCTCAGAACAAGGCATCTTGGGGCAAGAGGTGGGGCCACCACTTTAAGGAATGTACAGGAGCACGAATGTACACCATGGAATCATTTTTCCCCTCAGGGCTCAACAATGCAGAGACCAAGCAAGAAGCTGATGGTCAATGAATCTAAATGTGGGAGTTTCAGGGGGAACTGGCATAAATGAGCAAGGAGGCAATTTAATATCAACCTCATAGGGCTGTTGGAAGTAAATAATGCATTTAAACACAGCCCAGTGTCCCACACAAAACAAGAGAACCATAAATGTTGGCTGTATTGTCATTGCTGCTAACACTATTATTAATTTCTAGAACCAAGCAAAGAGATCCCTGTTTCTTAGGGACCTGTAAAATATAAATCAGCAGTTACTCCTCAATTAACAGGAAAATTCACAAGCTATGTGGGGTGCGAAACCCCTCAAACAAGAGATGCTAATGACCATATATTTCGATAGGTTTCCATTTATACTTACTTTCGAATAGCTGGTGGTTGAGCATTCTTGTGATAATGACTAAAGATAACCGGTAGCATTTTTACCATAAATATGGCAGTACAAAAGACTGAAAAAAAATGAATGGAAAATAATGCTTTCTTTAGAAAGCCCATGTGAAGCTGTTTTAGGGTAAGACATTCTGAGCTTGTGTATTCCATTATGGCTGCCCCCACCTCAATTAAAAAGGATTTTGTGGAGGCTGGCAAAGACACATGCAGAACAAAATTAAGAAAAGAAAGTGAGGCAGTTAGTCTAAAGACAACTAAAGGGTAGGGAAAAATATGTTTAGTGCCCAATGGAAATGAATGGAAATGCAAAGAGCCCCTTTTCTTGATGCTAGTGGTGGGTCTCAAGTCTGGCTGTGACCCACCTGGCTGTGAATGCACAGAGAGAAAGGGGATTGGGAGCATAAGTGATGGGTTCCAAAACTAAGCGGAAATGCTAGTCTTGCTGTTACCGAAGCATGAACATTTTTTCCTTTATAAACTGACAGTAATACAATAAACAATGTCTACAATATCATCCTTGCAGCAATGCTTAATTACTCACCTTATTAAAAGATATCCTTATTTCATCCTCAAAAAATACCCTTAATTCCTGGTAGAAGAGACAAGGTACCGGAATCAAAGAGTAATTCTCCAAAATTCAGGATTCTTTTTTTCTATATTGTTTATTAGTCCTTTTTGTACCAGAGTAGGCAGAATAACTTTGAAATATATCCAGTTCAAACCAATTAATATTCCCATCTTTTGGAGGAAATAAACACACATACTTATAAATGACCTGTATGATCACTTGTCTACAAATACAGTATCTTTTCCAACCTAGAATTCCCATCTTTTGGAGGAAATAAACCCACATACTTATAAATGACCTGAATGATCACTTGTCTACAAATACAGTATCTTTTCCAACCTAGAATTCTTTACCAAATAAAACCATCAAAAAACTGTGAGAACATGATAAAGACATGTTCAGAAACGCAGTGTCTAAAAATTTTCCACCCTTTCTCTGAAAGCTACTCAAAGACATATTCCTTGAAAATAAGGGAGTAAACTAAGAAGGAAGAGAAGACATGGGATCCAGAAAAGGAGATCCAACACAGAGGAGCAGAAGATGGCGTGAAAGGAAAGCCCAGGATGGCAGGCTTGGGGCGCCGGCGGTCTAGACCAGGAGTGATCAAAGGCTCCAAAAGAAATGACTCCTAGCAGATGACAGAGCTGAATACCTGCTGTAACTAAACATAATGTGAGAGGGCAGTTCATACGCGGGCAATAGTGTAGAAATGCGCCAACGATGAGTATATAAGAAACTCAACAAACAAACAAGAGCTTTGCATTACAAAGGGGGGTGAATTCCTTTATATACACACATTTGCTCGCATAAAGAACCAATGGAAGGCTACTAAGAAACTAATAAAAATAGCTACTTAATCAGAGGCGGACAAGAGCAATGGATAGATTAGGACAAGAATAAGAGTGAGACTTTTTAAAGTATACCTTTTATGGTGTGTGAATTTTTGAACCATGTGAATGTATCACCTGTTTGAAAATAAATTTTAAAAAATAAAAAAAGGATGCTGTTTCCATTGAACAGGGATTAATGGGCCTGCAGCTTCACTTGTTCTTGTTTTTCACAGCAACAAGTGCCGACCCAGACCTGGCTTTCTGTGTCGCACACATCTATGGAGATGCATGACAAAAGGTCACAGGGCATGGCTACAGCCTTGCAACTGCAATCAATGAAGATGAGAGAAGTGGAGAAGAATTTCCAATTTACCAAAACATGAAGGTCGCCGCTGGCTTTCTCTATTAGTAGTACTGGCCATATCCCTGTAGCATGACCTAGGTAAGTGTACAGAAGTCAGAAAACAAGCTGTTTTTCATCAGGGCACTATTAGAAGGTTGAGCAGGGCAATTCTTTGTTAAGCTGGAATGCCCTGCTCGTTGCAGGGGGTTAGCACCCCCAGCCCCTGCCCACCGAGGCCATTATGACTCCCCATTCATGATGACAACCAAAAATGGCACCCGACACATTTCCAAAAGCCTCTACCCCTGACTGAGAACCACTGTAAGTGAGAAGTAAAAAGAACAGAAATAAAAAATTGCCAGCTTTTCTCCCTAGCACTACAACTAATTTTCATCAGTTCATTAATTTAATGAATTTTGATAACACATCCCTGAAGAAGTCATGAGCAATCTGATCTTACAAATGCTGCGCTGTTACTAAAGATAGTTTGTGCCTTGAGTTTTAAAAGAAAAAAAAACCTGAGCTAAAGAATATCTGAGGAATTTAGAATCTCTGCCAGCCTTCAGTCAAACCTACTTCACAACTCAGAATGCTCAATATAATTAAAAATAAAAAGTTCACATATATTCTCTCATTGATTATGCTAATTAATTCTCTTAAGAGTTCTGTAAGCTTGGCAAGGAAAATATTATTTTCCCCATTTTCACAGACAGGGAGTCTAAGTCTCAGAGTGGTTAAGTGATTTTTCCAAGCTCATGATTGACAGAACTTGGGGCAGAAACCAGGTATTTTGATTGCCAGGCTGGCAGCTTCTTCACTCCACCGTAACACTTATTCTTGATAGTATTTCCTCTATGCCAAGCCGGTAACACATCCGCTCAATTCAAAGCTTTAACATGATAATTATAAATTTGAAATCCATCATCTTCTTTTTAAATCATTAGGTCAGACACAATGGTCCTCAAAATGGTACAATTAGAAAATCAATAAAGCTGACTTTATAAACCCACGTGGGTTGGAAGAAGTAGGTCCAGTCATTATTCCATCTTACAGATGAAGGAATGGAGGCAAAGAAGGGGGTAAGCAGTGTGTTAACAGTCACACGTTAGTAAGAGTGGGGATTTGAATGCAAGCAGTCTAACTCTGTGGGGAAAACCTATAATCAATTAAACTAAAACACAAATCACAAGTTGGGCTGGCCCAGTAGCATAGTGGTAAGTTCATGCCCTCCCCTTTGGCAGCCCAGGGTTCACAGGTTTGGATCCCAGGTGTAGACCCAAACACCACTCATGAAGCCATGCTGGAGTGGCATCCTGCATAAAAAATAGAGGAAGATTGGCACAGATGTTAGCTCAGTGACAATCTTCCTCAAGCAAAAAGAGGAAGATTGGTAACAGATGTTAGCTCAGGGCCAACCTTCCTCACCAAAAAAAAAAAAAAAAAAGATAAATCACAAGAAAAACTGGTAAGTAGAAGGCTTTAGATAAAGAATGAAATGTTCTCTTTGGCTTTGTAAATAACATTTAAATCAGCATCCTTCAAAGAACTCTTTGTGGATTTGTAAAAGTGATCTCACAGTATAGAAACAATCACATAACTAGTCCTTTGTCAAACTAGCCGGTATTTTACTTACTCAAGTAGTGGGCATTTACAATAAGCTGTCAATTTCCTACTCCAGTAATAATACTTCTGTGGAACAAGGTAACCCTGAAATAATCAGAGAAGACTCTTGGACATCTTATTTGGTGACATGAAGGACTTAAAATTTTTCTACTCTTAGTTTACCAATTTATATCTTGAAAAGACTAAAGAAGTAAATGCACAAAGAACTCCCAAATCCCCATTTAGTAAAAGATTACAAGAAAAATAAGAGATGGAGGCAATACACTGAGTAAAACAGCAGTCTGGAGAAAATAGAGCCATTTAATTCAAACCACTTCAAACCAGAAAAAAAGAAGTTAATGCAGAAGACTGATACATTTTCTCCTTTATAATTTCTACAGAGCATCCCAAAATTCTATTTTTTTAACCAAATTTAATCTCCAGAGGTAAGAGCATGATATCCTGGTAGGAAATATTACTTAAAATAAGAAGTCACAGTCGTCAAATAGCACTAGTTTAGTAGAACACTGAAAGGGTCAAGCTCATGCCTGAAAACCAGACCATGTTGAGGGCAGGCAAGAATTTAAGGAAATGCCTGAGCTATAGCCAAAGAAAGCATTCGTCTAAGTCTTTAGAAGAATTATAGCTTTACAGAGGTAAGAATGGAAAAGGCTGGAGAAAACACAGGGTTAGTAAAATTAAACTTTGTCATAAGTGATGCTTGATGCTACAATACAAGCAGACAAGTATATTGGGTCTATAATACTAGGACCACAAATACACAATCGAGTTAAAAACTAGGTATTCAGTGATCAATGACCACAGAAGAGCTAGAAGAAAAAAAACACAGCATCTACTTGTAGTGGTTCTGTGGTGGTCCCTGTTGCCAGCAGACAGTCCTTAACGGCAGAGCTTTACGGCTGTTCCACTCCACTACCTCCCTAGACGACGGAAATCTGAAGGCAGGGCTCATTCTAGGAGCTGCCCAGCAGGGCTCTGGAGCCAGATCAATACAAAGTCAGGGACTGAGAAGAACCCAGAGCTCTGAGGGGCGCAGCAGACGCTCCACATGCTCAGAGCAAACATGGTCCAAGGCTCTCAAGAAAAGATCACACAAATTAACTAGCCAGAATAAGAGACCATGTCCCCATTTTACAGATGGCAAATAGAGGCATCCAGAAGCCTGATACTCCTCAGTTTACTGAGTTGACAGTGCACACCTAAGATAGCAAGCATAGTGATTGCTGACAAGGATCATAACAGATCCCGTAAGACTCTACCTAGAGGAAAGGAGGCGAGAGGCAGAACAGCAGTGGAGGACACGCTCCCAGTCGTGCTTAGTGGAGGGAATGCACACGAGGAGAGGTAGAAGAGGACAGGAAGAGACCGCTCCAGGAGTGGTCAGGGGAGGCAAGGTCAGGAGGAGTTCAAAGGGGACTGGAGAAGGGGGACTGGGCAGGAGAGGGTCTCCACTGGTGTTTAGTGGGTCAAAGGGGACAAGGAAAAGTAGAAGGAGCTGTTGGGCAGGAGAAAGAGGAAGAGAGAATTAGGGTGGCTTTCTACAATGGTCAGTGATGGAAAGAGGTCCAGGAAGGTGGGCACGGGGGATGATGACAGTCTTGGTAGGAATGTCATAAAAAGAATGCACGCATCCATCTAGATGACCTTCAATAATGCTAAGATTCTATTAACTCTCCAGAGCCATCTGTTCCAAATTTAGAAACTCTTCCACTCTTAAAATAAAAACTACCTTGTTGCTGTGGTTCATTTTCTCCCATTTTAAATGGAGTGCAGTTGGGGAGACAGTTGACCGCCATTATTAAAATAGCAATTTACAGTGGGTTCACAGCGCCTTAAACAGTCTGGGAGGTAAATACTCCCCCTCCTCTGTTCTACACTGGAAAGGAGAGACAAGCCAGGCACTTAAGCAGTACCTACTCCCCACAAACCCACACTCAGTAAATGCCCTTTAGAAGGACAACAGAACTTCTGTCTCCGTTTCCCAGGGGAACGGAAACATCCAAGGGTTTATTGTTTGTAACTTTAATCTAACAAGTGTTTTGAGGTTCTTGCTACAGGTTAGGCTTCCCTAAGTGCCTCGGGAAAAACACCAGCATCTCGTGGTAAGGAATGCACAAGAGCATCTCAGAGCTGTGAGCTGCGCCCATCTGTGTCATCAGGCTCCCCCAGGCATCAGGGTATCATCGAACAGTCCAGAAAGGAAGGAGTTCAGGTGCCTCATGGCTGCTTCCTGTCTCTAATCCCTTTGGTAATTACGGTTCTGAGTCAGCTGTCATAACCCGCAGTGAAAGACACACCTACTCCGAGCACACATTCTGATATAACAATGCCCATAAATGGCTAAAGATAAAAGGGAAAATCCTAACAGTATGACGGGAATCATAACAAGATACAATTTCCATAAAAATCATTTTGGTGGGAGCTTCTTCTAAAAAAAGGGACAAAGGAACATAACATCTCCCACATTATGTTTATGTTCTGTACCTGGTATAAATTCTTTGTCTTCATTAAATAGAAAGGAGAGAAAAAGTCCACGTAGAAAACTGAAATACTACATTAGGGGTTTTTTCCACATTCAATTTAGGAAATTTTGCAAAAGTGGATCATTTATTTAAGGAAGCCCTAACTTTCTCATCTTACTTAACAAGGAAAGCTTTAGCTTCGAGGAAGAGAAAAGACCATAGTGGTTCATTTAGCCACAAAGGGAAGCTTCAACAAGGGTGGGAGTCAAAACTTGTCAAGGAAGGTCCCTACAACAAGGTGGCTTGGGGAAAGGGCTATCTGACTCATTCTGCCACTAAGGACCCTCAGGCCTCAGAAGACCCAGATTCGCTACTCTTTGGGACAGAAGACACCGGAAAGCAGGCAGATCTGAATCAAACCCGGGCTCTGGTACTCATTAGCTGCCTCACTTGTGTTACTTTATCACCCTGAGCCCCAGTTCCTTCAACAGTTAGCTGAGAATGATACCAGTACCTACCTCAGTGAGTTGTTGTGACAATTACATGAAGTGACATGTTAAAGAATCTGGTACACACCAGACATACAATATGCGCCTTCTTCCACCTCCCCTCTGGCTGAACCCCAGACCAGCAGTATAGCAAGCTAAACATCTCTAAATACCATTTTCCTCGACTGCGAACTGACGAAGGCTAAGGTATGTGAAAGCTTTAAATTGATATACGAATGTTAGGAAATATTGTTATCAGCGCCAATCAGTACTCCTCCCTCCCAAGTGAACCTCATGGAGTAAGAGTAAGAGGTATGTCTCAGGCAGTTTCTTTCTACCCCACCTGTTTACTGCTGGATGTTGAGACACTTTTATATTAGCATCCCCTGAGGAGGACTAAACCGTGCTTTAGAGTTATTTTCATTTTCATTTTGTGCATTTAATTAATGCTTTTATTTCTGTGCTCATCCTCTGGGGTAAAATTTGAGAAAACCAGAATTTGAAATGCTAAAGACAAATCTCAGCAGCAAGCAACTTGATATTTGCTTAGCCTTGCGCCAAGATCCAAAAGGATTTGGCTATTTGGAAAACAGGTAGTGGGATAAGAACAAAAAACCAAGCATCAAGAACAAAAGCACTGTGAGTTCCTCTGGGGTGAAACTTGCCTTAGAATCCTCAACACTCAGCAAGGGCCCAGCACTTTCTCTGTCTGGAGAAACAACACAACTTCAATCTATCACGATCCATTAAGGAAAAGAAAAAGCTAAACACTAAATCTGAAAGGCACTAACATTTATCTACCGATATTTCCACTGACTAATTGATTTATAGAAGGGCCACATGCAGACTATAGATGTATAGTGTCTTCAACTCCAAGCTCTTTAAAATAAACCGACCAAAAACAAGGGTTGTTGAGAAGATGATGAACTTGATGGACGTAGACAAAGCCTGGGATGGGACCTTATCCTATGGTCTCCTAGACACCACACACACCACACGGGGTTTCAGAGGAACACCAGTGCACCCCATCACTTTGAACTGTTTTCTCATTCGGGATGCCAAATGTTAAATAATCAAAACCACAACCATTCTTAGTACAAACAGCATATTTTGTCTCTCTCCATTTTCAGTACAAGCACTATTTTTCTTAATTTCTAATCATTTTTACTCTCTCCTTTCTGCTAATTTCTAGGTTCTTCCTACCTGTCCCAGTGTTTTTTCTGGCCAATGCAACACTAGCTTTGCATGGACACCATGCCAGAGGAATGGAAGTTTATATTCACCACAATTTTGTACAAAGGAGTAAGGTGAAGTTAAAGAGAAATTAGAATCCAGATGAGGAGCAGCAATTTATAGAGGGTTCTTTGGTCTCCTAGGAATCTTAAAAGAAACCTGACAACATCAGTCTAAAGGGGTCCCAGTAGCTGGCTATAGAAACATAAATACACAATTCTAGATAATCACAAGCATCTTCTCTCCTCTGACAGTGAAGAATAAAATGTCTCCCTGTTCTAGTTACCTAGCGCTAGACAAGTAACCACCCCAAAACTTAGTGGCTTCAAATAATATCTTATTATCTTTCACGATTCTAGGGGCTCTACTCCCCAGGTGAAGCTAGAATCATCTGAAAGCTTTTCACTCACCTTCTGAGTGAGTTGGCACCTTACTGAGATGGTTGGTTGACATCTCTCTCTCCATACAACCTCTCCAAACAAATATCTTGAGCTTCCTCACAGCATGGCTGTCTCAGAGAAGTCACACTTCTTACATGGCATCTGGCTTCTCCCAGAGTAAGTGTTCTAATACACAGGAAGTGGAGGATGCAGTCTCTTAAAGCTTTTGCCCAGAAAACTGGTACACAGTCACTTCTGCCATATTGTATATGGCAAAGCAGTCATCGAGCCCACTCAGATTCAAAGGGAAGGAGGTATCACAGACCCCACCTCTCATTTGAAGCCAGCATTAACACACTACACTCAGATATCCTTGTGTGGTTTCCACCACAAAGGGCTGATGGCAGAGTGAGCTCCAGTGGATCAGATTTGTGCACACGGAGATGCCCACTCCCCCAGGACATCATAATCTTACTGTTGGGAAATAGAAAGAGGTAATGGTCAACTGTGCTAGTTAGCTATTTATAGTGTTTCCATTTTACTGGCAATCTCCAAGGTTGGAGAAGTTATTAGAAAGAAAAAGAAGTAAAAGACTTGGCTTTGGTCACTGACACTCATCAAATTTACATATTTATTGCATGCATAATAATGTCTTCTGGGTGAAAAAAAAACCATTAGTATTTTCATGGAGGTGCAAAGGTTTAATTTCAAATTTTGATCATGGAAAGACTCTACTGCTCATCTTCTTGTACTGGTCTTCCAAGCGGAAATGAATGGATAATTAGTCAGTTACTGGACAAACAGATTTTCAGAACATTAGCAATGCAAACTTGTGCTTGAATTCCTGTTGTGAATATTCATTTAAATGAGCAGGAAAGCTTCAGGTTATTTTAAATTAGATCCAGAAATCAATATGGCTAGTACTGGAGAATACATCTGTATATAAAACTGCTCATTAAAGCCAGGCAAGAAAGGAGGACTCCTGGAAAGGCCAACTTAGCAATTACACCAAAGCTTATCCCCACCAGTGACTCGTTAATGAGTATCTCTGGTGTTCTAGGCCCTAGAAGAACACACAAAGGACACGGCGAGGAGTTTTCCGTTTCAGATGACTATTAAGCCCTGCAGGAACTGGCTCTCTCTGAATCCTTTGTCTGCCCCTTTCCTGATAAATGCAACCAAGTAGGTGGCTTTTTTGTCTTGCTTGTCTGGTTTTATAACAGCCTGTTTCAAATTTGCTGAGTGACTTCTCCTTCAGAAATCTCAAACCATCAATTACTTGAGTTTGTCCTTGCCCACAAAGTCAAACTAAGGTAGGGCAGCTCTGATAACTTTCTCACTTTGGGGAGAGGCTGTTCTTCCCTGGTGAGGACAAGGCAAGAATGACAGTGAGGCAAAGGCAAGTTCCTTCCTCCTTCACCATCGTTAGGCATCCAGAGTCCAACGTGGGGCAGCAGCCACGTGCAGTGGGATGAGTACAGAGAAGAGGGTGAGCAGTATCGACGTGGAAAGTGAGGTAAGAAAATCCCGGGGCAAAAAACAGATAGCCAATTAGGGTTTTCAAATGAATGCGCACAAACTGGAATCAATTTTCAAAGGTGTCCCTCTTTCCTTTGTGCCAGAATTTAAGCCTTTTTCTGAGCCCCAGAAAGTTATCGCCAACAGAAGGATTTGTGACAGAAAATGATTAAAAATATTAATCATAAAAGAGGGATTAATTGAGCCCTTATAATATGCCAGGTTGATACCAAGACTATGTCCATTTTACAGATGGGGAAAATGAGGCACAAATATATCTAACAACCTACCCAAGAGCACTTAGAGCAAGCAAGAGGGCAGAGTTGGCCAACAATAAAGTCTATACTCTAACTAGCACAAGTATAGAAGAAGAAATGGGTTTTCTGACTAGACAAGACTAGTGTCTAATCCCCAAGTCCACCAATTACTGTGCTACTTAATGATTTTAGTTGTTTACCCCTCTGAGCCTCAGTTTCCTCACCAGCAAAACAGAGATATCACTTAATTCTTCCAGTTGCTGTGAATTCCCAGAACATAGTAAGTTTTCAATAAATGATAGGTATTTTTATTATGCAGGCCATGTTGGCTGACGTGGTCAAACCAACGAAAATGAACCACAAGAATGAGAAGGAAACGCGTCAGGAACCAGGCCCAGCTCAGGAGGAAAATTGTACCTTAGAAAGGGCTCCCTCTCCACGGCCTTGAGTCTCCGCTGTAAACATGGACTGAGCATAACTCTGAGAGAGTTTGTATAGTCTGTGTTCCTAACTCAAGGAATCGACATGCATTCTCCTTCTCCCTTTTACTTAGAGATACATAAGTATATAATAACATCACACAAAAATATTTTTTGACTCATATCCAATCTTTTCTAACTCCAATAAGCTCTAACATCTGATTCCAAATTAAGTCCTCTTCAGACACAGCTCTGATTAAATCACTAGCTGGCTTCAGGGCCATCTAAGGATCTTTAATGCTACTGGAATAAAATCCAGTCTCCGGGGTCTGGCCTCTTCTACCACACGGCAGATTCAGGCTTCCAGTCTCATCCAATCTCCCCTCACGCCTCATCCAGAGCTCTCCTTTGAGGAAGGACAGTTCCGCTTGTCTTAGCGCACTCATCCCTGGACATATGGACCTTGCTCATTCCCGCTGTGTATCTCTGCACGGGCCGGTTCCCCTGAGCTCTAGCTCCTGCTCATTTTCTCCCGTTCAAGTCCCCTCGATCTTTAAGACCCCACTAAAGGGCCTCCTCTTCCAACAGGCCTCCTGATACGGTATGAATGTTTGTGGCCCCTCCAAAGTTCATACGTGGAATCCTAACCCCCAAGGTGATGGTAGTAAGAAGAGGGCCCTCAGGAGGTGATTATGTCACGAGAATGGGCCTCATGAATGGGATTAATGCCCTTATAAAATGAGAGCTCCCTTGTCCCTTTTGCCTGTGAAGATGCTAGAAGTCTGTGACCCAGAAGAGGGCCCTCACCCAACGGTGCTGGCACTCTGATCTCACAGGAATGAATTTCTGTTGTTTATATGCTACCCCAGCCTGGGGTATTTTGTTATAGCAGCCTGAATGGACTAAAACACCTCCCACAACCAGTTCAGCCCCCAGAAATCCATTCTCTTCTTCCTCTAAATTCCTATATGTATAGCATTCTACTCCCCACTGGATGTATACAGGGTTCAGAATTGCTATGTGACTTCCTTTAGAGAAAATTCTTCTCTCCCCAATGATACCATATGCAGCTTGAGAGAGCATATATGGTTAAGGGTGTAGGTTTGTTGTCCAGCAAATCTTAAGTCAAATCCTAGGTATGCAATTTTCAAGCTATATGTCCTTGAGCAAGCTGCTTAAACTCCCTAAATAGTATTTTCCTCCCCCTGTAAAATGAGATAATAATATTAGTTACCTCCTATGGTTTGGGGCAGGATTCATACCAGGCACAAAAAAGTGTTTATAATGTCAGCTATAATTATTATCAATATCCATTTCTCACACATTTTGCTATCCCTCACAGTACCAACTATCTAATTTATTTATCTGTCTACCTACCTACCCATCCATCCAACCATCCATCCGTCTTTCCATCTATCTATGTTAGCCACTCAATGAATCTTTGCCGATTGCCTAATTTAGATGCACCAATCCTTCTCAAATTACCATTTCCCCAAGAAGCACAGGCTGTTTCTAGTTTATTAATCCAGCATTGAAACTCAGGAAGACTCTCCAGATAGGCTCTCACACAGAGCATGCTGATTTCCAGGAGGCTGAAATGGAGTGAAAAGTGATCATTTCCTTAGTTCAGATATGCTGGTTTGAAGAATAGCTGAATAATTCATTAGGTCCTTTAAAGTGCACTGATCAGATTTTGCTCTTTGAGAAGTATTTTACCTTGAAGTAACTATTTGTCATTCCCCTTTCAAACGAGAGGTAGATAACAGACTGCCTCTGTTTAGCGAAACCATAATAAAAGTCTAAATGATAATAATACCTTCGACTTGCAGACTGCATCACAGTTTATAAAGCACATTCATCTCCATCATCCCATTCCATCCTTCCAGCAGCCCCATCAGACAACCAGAGGGCTTATCTCAGTGTGATAAATGGGAACGCTCAGGAAGCTTCAAGAGCTTTCCCACATGCCAGTTTGTTGGTTCAAATCTTCCAACTCCTAGTTCAGTGCTCCTTTTACGACACCACAGGATTTAAAACTGTTTGCACATCCTTACAAAGAGACACCCAGCTGGAAAGAGTGAAACCTGCTGCTAATTTGAATTTTGGCTGAAGGATTTGTATTATCACCTTGGAGATAGGAAGGTAATGCAAAACTGTTGAACGGTATTTAACGCATTTCTATACTGCATGAGACTAAGTGAGAGACCTCTGTTTTCACATTTTCAGGGTCTTTCGTACTTGTTTTCCTAGCGATAAAACAGGAGTGTACAGCTAGCTCCAGCCTCCAGGGATTTCCTGTTACCATACTCAGGTGGACCACATTTGCATATTCTTCTTCATCCAGTTTTCTACCAAACCTTCACTCACTGCCCTCCAGCTGCCCTCCAGCTGCCCTCCAGCTGCCTGGCTCTTCCTCAGACTTAGAGTATGTTCCATCTGAATACCTGTTCAGGGGCTATTCCCACAGCACAGCCCGCTCCCTTACTTCATTCACACTTCTGCGCAAATATGACCTCAGAAGGGCCTTCAGCCCATCGTATCCCATTAACATCCCCGCACACACTCTGTAACCACTTTCCCTCCTGCTTCATCATGGTACGTATCACTGTTTCACATTTTACAAATTTTGTATCTCTCTGTTTATAACCAATCTCCGCACTAGAACGTAAGCACCGTGAGGACAGGGCTTTGTAAAGTTCACCACTAAATTACCAGAACTTAGAATAGTGCCTGACAATAGGAAACTCCCAATAAATACTGTTGAATAAGGGAACACAGCCTGCAAATTTCTCTGTTTAAAATCTCTACTTCCTCCAATTTGAAAAGATTCTTCTACATGAAAACAAAAGAACAAAAAGAAATCTCACAACTAGGACAAATCCAAAGAAAATTAGTGCCATGGAAGCGACACAGAAAATGTGGATAGGATCGCTGGGACCAGAACAACCATGATTTCAACTGTTACAAATAGGTTACATCATTGGAGCTAATGTCATTCAGTTGATAAAAACAGATTAATGACCAACACTCCTCTCCCACCCCCAACCAAGTGGCCTCCCATTGCCTAGGACAATTCCATCACATGCCTCAGGCTATCCTTTTGGAAAGAGGTCCAGGTTATTTCTTGAATTTTGCCTGTATGACAGTAAATTGGAATTGATCAAGTGGGAGTAGAACAACGTGACATCACGTGCTCCAATCTGATGCAATAAGAAGTACTCAACATCAGCCATGAAGTATTCTTGCTAAAAATATTTAGCCTGAATGCAATTATGAGAAAATCATCACACGTCCACAATGTGGGATATTATAAAGTCAACTAGCCAGGACTCCAAAAATGTTAATGTCAGGAAGGAAAAAAGAGATAGGAAAATTCTCATTAAAAAAAAGAAAGAAAGAAAGAAAAAACAAGGTTGGATCTTCAATTGGGGAAAACATAGCTACAAAACTGAGAAACTGGGAAAAGTTGAATATGGATTGCACAGTTTACAAAAGCTCCATCACCTACACTCATTTACCTACTCTATTTGAAGCCAAGATCCAATTTCCCATTAGTCACCCCTACAAGTAATCATCATGCATTTTCCACACACATCATGTCTTTCTCCAGTTACCGGCATCTGATCACAAAAAGATCTATATCCTGAGTTCAACAAGGCTTAGCCTCCACAGAGTATCTTTAATGCTAATTGGAGGAGACAGGGTTGGTAAATCTTTATTTATAAGATGATTACGAAAACCGTATTTCCTAAGCCTACCTTTTGCACATCTATTACTCTCTTTGTGTATTTCTCCTTCTCTTTCTCTCTCTCTCTCGCTTGCTTTTTTCTTTGGCCATCAATATTTAGCAAAGTTATTAAATACTACTTCAGCCACTAAATTGTAAATTCCTTGAGAGTAGAAATGATACCTGGCTAATCTTTGCATTCCCCAAACCTAACACAACACCTCACACAGAGGACATAGCACAGAAGTGGTTGTTGAATTTTAAAGATTACTATAATTTAGACTATGTAATGACTATTTATGTGTTCGAATTTTTTTTTTTTTAAGATTTTTATTTTTTCCTTTTTCTCCCCAAAGCCCCCCAGTACATAGTTGTATATTCTTCGTTGTGGGTCCTTCTAGTTGTGGCATGTGGGACGCTGCCTCAGCGTGGTTTGATGAGCAGTGCCATGTCCGCGCCCAGGATTCGAACCAACGAAACACTGGGCCGCCTGCAGCGGAGCGCGCGAACTTAACCACTCGGCCACGGGGCCAGCCCCTGTGTTCGAATTTTTAAATGACCCTGAATCTCTCCATGCCACAAAATGTACTGAGGAACTAACACATCTTTCAGATTTTGCAACTTTCATTCAACTGCCAAGCCTCTTACACATTTCATGAAATGTTTAACAATAAAACTACTCTTCACATCTCAAAAAATAGTTTTTGAAGAAACTGGAAAATCAAGATATTCTTTCCATGTATAAAAAATTCAGTAAGCGATTCACTAAGTCAGTATCACACCTTATTTCAAATTCAGATGGTATTAAGAGCATTTAGGAAGATCTTTTGAATGCTCTTACCTAACTCTGCTAACAAGGCTTGTTCACCAAATTGTCCTCGCACATGATTTGTGCACCTTTCCTCATTCACGTCAACTGCATCTTCACTCACCCTCTTCAATGAGAAATTTTACAGTTGCTTATTTCTTTAGTACTGATTAAACTGATCCGAGTATTGTAGAAGGTGTTATAACATTTAAAAATCATTTAACTTAATGCTTTTCATCTCACACCTTGCTTTTTAATTTCCATTTCCATTTGTGAATCTTGACATTTGTAAATGTCCTGGGTCCTCAGGCTCTGAGACATTCACATTCTACTTTACTGAAATCAGACTGCTCACCGAACTTCAACAATTACAATTCTTTTATGCTAACACTCTCTCATGTGGATCTCCAAGGCCACTACCTCTGCTGGGACTTCATGCACCCCCTTCCTATAACCAAAATGCTCTGCAAGGCCACATAGCATATCCCAAAGAATTACCTGACCTACTTCTAGAATGTCACTCCAGATAGATTTCAGCCGGCAGCAAACAATACACATAGCATCTTTACCTCAGCAACTGAGCCTCATTTCTAACAACCGCTCCCTCTTTGAGAGGCTAAGCGGTGGAAATCACCCCCTAGGAGAAAAAGAGACCATGTGTCTGGTCCAAGTCCAGCCACTGCCCAGCTGCACAATCTTGGGAAGTGAGTCTCTTAGCTTCAGTTTCCTCATCCTTAAAACAAAGCAGTTCGACTAGGTCACCTCTCACTTGCTTTTCAATTCTAAGATTCTGTAATTCCACTGAGTGTCCCTATATGAGACAGAAGATAGAACATGATTATCAAATTTCAAAAACACAGCATAAACCTTTGGGTAGCTACCTCAATGTATTTTGTACTCTGGCAATGTCCAACAGGACCTCCAAAACCTTAGAGATTAAAACATGGCCCAAATCATATGACCCAGCAAATCCACTCTTGGGTCTATACCCAAGAGAAATGAAAATAAATGTCTACACAAAACTTGTACACAAATGTTCATAGCAGCATTATTCATACTAGCCAAAAAGTGAGAATGACACACATGTTCATCAACTGATGAATGGATAAACAAAATGTGATAGATCCATACAATGGTATATTATTCAAAACGGAATGGAATACTGAAACATGCTACAACATGGATGAAGCTTGAAACTATTGAAACCACTATGCTAAGTGAAGGAAGCCAGTCACAAAGGACCACATATTATAATAACCTATTTATATGCAATGTCCGGAATAGGCGAATCTATAGATACAGAAAGTAAATTAATGGTTACCGAGGGCTAGAGTGGGTTGGGAGTTGGAGGGAAATGGGAAGTGACTGTTAAAGAGTAAGAGGTTTCTTTTTGGGGTGATGAATATGTTCTAAAATTGATTGTGATGATGGTTGCACAATTCTGTTAATTATACTAAAATCCATTGAATTCATACGGGTCAATTGTATGGTATATGAATTATGTCTCAATAAAACTGTTTTTAAAAAACAAACAAACATGGTCCCAGATTACTGCCTTTGGATGAAAGAATAAAGATCTTCGAAGGAGCCCTGGGTTCAAATCCCAACACCTCCACTCAACAGCTGTGCGACCTCCAGCCAATCCCTTAACCCCAAATTCCACCAATCTGTGAAATCGGGAGAGCGTTGCAATCTCTCTCAGTTGTGTGAGAATTAAATGAGCTAATGCACAGTGTTCACAATATACTAAGCACTTCATAAATGATGGCTGTTGATGATATTACTATGATTTCATCAGTAGAAGACCAGACTATCTATTTTTGAAATGAATTGATTTCAAAGCTCGGGCACTCAATTTGACTGCAAGTCTTTGGCAGCTAGTACATAAACAGACATACTCATTTTTCATTTTCTGATAACGGAAGTCACCACTTGCCCATAGGCTGACTATCCAATGACTGTGTTTTTGACTCAAGAGGTGGCAGGTCAGTAAAATCAAAATGGCTTTTAGCATAGGTAGTTCCAATGGAGAATTACTTCAAATTTCCAGGTGGTCAAAATACTTCAATGTCTTATACCCAGAACTGGTTCTCAACATTTGCTGACTGATTGCCTCATTCATGCCTGACTTGTGAAGATTTTTATTTCACCCAGCATTTAATAAGTGTTGGTGAGATAGGCCCAGTGCCGGCCTCTGCGGGTGCACAAAAGGAACAGAGCTGGTCCCTGCCGCCTTCAGGGAGTTTGCAGTCTAGCATTCAGTCCTAAACTGATCTTAAAATTTACTGTCGCTTTAATTTTGCCACTATTCCAGCTCTCCACGTGAAAAATAATAAAACTGAAGGCAGGGAGTCAATCAAAAAGAGTAGCAACACTCAAGGTGGAAGCCACCTCTCCAGGCATTTCCGAGGTCCAGCTCCACTCTGAGCCCAGAGAAAAGAACTCCGCACCAAGAGTTGAGAGGTCGGAGTTCTAGTCCCAGCTCCACCACTGAACAGCCATGAGGCCAAACCAGTTCACCCCTTTGTGCCTCTGTTTCCATCACTAAAACATGAAGAGCCTAGCCTAGACAGTACACTAAGTTTTCCATCACTTAGGACAACAAAATGCTTATACTAGTTGCACATAAACTTTTTTCCAGCTTTACTGAGATATAATTGACATATATCATTGTATAAGTCTAAGGCGTACAATGTGATGACTTGATATATGTATACACTGCAAAATGATTACAATCAGGTTAGTGTATCCATCAGGATAAAATAGTAAATTGGTACAACATTCCATCCAAAATGCAGAACGCTCCCACAGACATGCACATACCCCAGAAAACACAAAGTGAGCCTGCATGGTAGAAATGACCCAGGACAAACTAACTGACCCATGTGAGAGGTGTCCTCTGGGGAGACAACCTACCAGCCTATCATCTAGAAAACACACACTTCCCTCCACGGCCTGTGCATGGTACTGTGTGTAAAGTGATGCTGTGGTTCAACTTTGAAGCATATTCTCTGTCTGAGGTCACATTACCATCAGTCCTTTTGGTGCCCATGGTTGTGCACCACAAATACACACACATACATCATCTGGTTGTACACAAAAATATACACACACACATTTACATATACACATTCAAATATGCACACTGTTTACAACTGGGCCATTTACTTTTGTGAATTAGTAAATTAGATTCTAAACATGAAGATAATATCTATATAGCTTTAAAAAACTAGCTAAATTTTGTCCACTTTAACTCAATAATTTATTCCTTTTAAACTCTCTACTTTCTCAAAATACCTTCTTTTGTTTTATTACTTTTTTTAAAAACTACTTTCAGAAAATGTGAACATAAACTTACTGTTGGTAATTAAACATTCATCAAATACTTAATATGTACCAGAAATTGTGCTATGCACTCAGATACAAAGACGAATGAGTAATGTGGGACCCTAGTCAGGCTTAACCCTTGAAGAGCTCACAGTCCAGTGAACTGTGGTTAAAAGAAAAAACACTGAATTTTTTAATATTTTTTTCAGCTTTATTGAGACATAATTGACATATAACATTGTGTAAGTTTAAGGTGGACAATGTGCTGATTTGATGCACTTATAGAATGCAAAATAGTGACCACCGTAGCATTACCTACCACCTCCATCAAGTCTCATAATTATCTTTTCTTTTTCATGATGAGAACATTTAAGATCTACTTTCTTAACAGCTTTCAAGTGTATAATACAGCATTGCTGACTATAATCACAATGCCACGCGTTAGATCCCCAGAAATTATTCACCTTCTAACTGGAAGTCTATACCCTTTGACCAACATCTCCTCATTTCCCCCACTCCCCAGCCCCTGAAAAAAAATATTTTTAATCAACGAAACTAATTCTCTTCATTGATATCAAGGAGCGAGTTCTCGTCAGTGCTCTTACACTTCCCAGATGGGGTGGCTTTGAGCAAATGAAATCTTCGGAACCTCGGAATCTTCCTCCACACAAATGAGAAGGCGGACTGAGAAGCCTATGACATCCTTCACAAATAAAAATATGTGATTCTAATTGCCATCTTTTAAGCCAGGTTGAACTTTCTCTCTGTGTTTATAAGGTTCCATGGCTAAAGTGGGAGACATTTTGGCCAATGTGCAAATCAGTCAATGTGTGGCACTGCGTCAATATGTGAATAGTTATTTATTGCATAACTATAGAAAGCTGTGCACATGTTACTAAATAGAGGACTACAATCACCAGAATCATTTAAAACCAAACTCTTCACATTAAAAAATAATCTGAATTCATATAAACTGATATATTGTACTTATGTGCACTCCCATTCAATTTATGTATGATTAATTAGTGTGCTTTAGAAGAAAGCAATGAAATTAATATTTGCTTTAAATATGCATGCACTAATTTCACAAACCACAATTTAAGCTACCTGCCAAATATCAAAACATGGTATACAAACTAACAATTCTTCTCAGATAGCTGTTAGTTATGTCACAAACAGTAACACTAATTCACACATATAAATGCCAACTTGTTAGCACCTCTTTGGCTAAATATAGACAAGTATGCACAATTTGACTATCTACAACTTCTAATTTTAACAAATTATATTTATCACTCATACTATATTTATTACCCATACTTACATGATATTTACCCTTAATTCTATGCAGATGAGACCACATAGGTAATTTTTTCCACATTAAAAAAAAAGTTTTAATGTAAACAATATGTGTTCTACTTATCAAAAAGAAAGGAAGAAACGACAGCACTCTGAATGTAAAAATGCATATTTTTTAAACATCAAAATCACCTTGGAATACATACAAAACTATTTTAAATAGCAATGACTTTTATTCAGGTCTACTTTGCCTCAAATCTCTCCCCACTTTGACTGGAGCTCCATTCTCACTAGAGCCTCCAAATCACCCTCTTCTCCTTAGTACCTGTCCATTAATTCCTTCTCACCATATCCTGCCACTGTCAACTCTTCACTGCTTTCCTTATAAGGCCACAGACTCCTCAAGTCCAGCCACAGGTCCCCGTGACTGAGGAGGGAAGAAGTTAAGGTCCCTGGAGTTGGGGAGGACAATGAAGATGAGATCTAGGTGCTAAATGGTCATTTACCTGGACAAATAATTCACTCAAGAATGATAAAGACAGGTGCAGCCACCATGGAAAACAGTATGGAGGTTACTCAAATTAAAAATAGAACTACCATATAATCCAGCAATTCCAACTCTGGGTATTTATCAGAAGAAAACAAAAACACTAACTCAAAGATATATGCACTCCCATGATCACTGGCAGCATTATTTACTATAACCAAGATACGGAGACAACCTAAGAGTCCATCAATGGATGAAGAGATAAAGAAAATGTCATATATATACAGTCATGCACCACTTAATGATGGGCATTCTGAGAAATACATTCTGAAAAATGTGTTATTAAGTGATTTTGTCACCGTGAAAACATCATACAGTATCCTGAAGGGGCACAAAATTTGCCACCCCAAAATGTGTCTTCAACATGAGGATTATTTTAGGCTGATGATTTTTAAGAAACAAAAGACTCAGGAAGTTTTTCTTGCTACCTCCCCTTTAACTACCTAGAAAAATTCAGATAAAGATAATCCATCTCAAGAAGCAACCTTAGCATAACAGAACTAGGTGGTAGACAGGGAGGAACCTAGAAAAGCCTGTTTGTTGGGCTTCCTTCTGTGTTCTTCCGTTTCTGTGTGGCCAAACAAACACTTGCTTTCCAAACATTTGCTCCTTTTCACCTGCCTGTGAATTGCTTTCCTTCCCTTTAAAGTCTCTGAATCTCCCCAACCCCAACATCTTCTTTTGTCCTTAGCTGAGGATGTTATTTAAAGTGAGGGCTTCAGCCATTTGGTGAATTACTTGGTTTTCCTGGGTTTCTCCCATGTATACATGTTAGTAAACTTTTGTTTGTTTTTCTCCTATTATTCTGTCTCATGTCAATTTAATTCTTAGACCAGCCAGAAAAACCTAGAAGGGTAAAGGAAAATTTCCTCCTCCTCTACAGTACTTACATAAACCTAGACTATATGGTAGTACTCTTATGGGAACACTGTATAGACACAGTCCATCACTGACTGAAATGTCTTTATGTGGCACATGACTATACATACAACAGAATATCATTCACCCACCAAAAAGAAATCTTGGCATCTGTGACAATGTGGATAGACCTTGAGGACAAGGGAGAGACAAATACTGTAATACTGTATGATCTCACTCAAATGTGGAATATGAAAAATAAAAACAACGCTCATAGATACAGAGAAGAGATTGGTGGTTACCAAAGGCAGGAGGTGTGGAGATGGGCAAAAATGAGTGAAGGTGCTCAAATGTAGAAACTTCCAGCTATAAAATAAATAAGTCATGGAGATGTAATATACAGCATGGCAACTATAGTTAACAACATTGGATTGCATATGTGAAAGTTACTAAGACTTAGTTTTAAAAGTTCTCATCACAAGAAAAAAATTTGTAACTATGTATGGTGACGAATGTTAACTAGACTTATTGTGGTGATCACTCTGCAAAATATACAAATATCAAATCATTATGTTGTATACCTGAAACTAATACAACGTAATATGTCAATTATACCTCAATAAAAAAAAATACAGTGAAGACAATAAACAAACCAACAACCAAATAGAAAACATATGTAAGATCTTCAAAGATGAGTGGAAATGACCATGGTCTTGACAGATAGCAAACAAAAGAGATATAGTACGATAAAGCATAAAATTTGAGAGCTGGATTAAATGATCTCAAAGATGTCATCCATTGCTAACATCCTTTCATTGGTTGCTTGGTCACTCTAAGGCGGCCCCAAAGGCATCTCAAGGATCCCACTGTTGATCTCCTGGAGATTCTTCCTTAGACCGCCCAGACAGATCTATTTCCACACCTTCCTAGCCCTCCTAAAATCCCCAATCACCTCCTCTCTTTCTCAGTGGATAAGCTGGCTTCCTTCTTTACTAAGAAAAATCAAGCTGATCAGAAAAGAGATTCCTCAGAGACTCTCCTTTCAATCTCAGCACCTACATTTCTTCACCTATCTTCTCCTGAAGAATTTGAGAAAAATTCTTGCTGACTCCTAAGATTAAATCTTCTCCCTTTGATCCCCTTTTCGTAGGTATGTTGGAAAGGCTCCATCATCTAATAGCTTGAATAAGTTTATGAATACCTCATGACTGTTTATTAACCTCCCCAATACTCAGCTTTCTTAGCTATGAAATGGAAGATAACGCCCACTGTGCAAGGCAGTTGTAAGATTTAAATACACTCACATATTAAAGCGTCTGCCACAGAGTAGGGTGCTTAACAAATAGTAGGTATTATTATCACCCTCTAAGGCCTATCTCCCTCCATTACCCTGCACACTGTTTCTCACATTTATTAAAAATTCGCTTAGAACCAACTTTCCAAGAGGGATTCCAGACACTGGGAAGATAGCAATGAACAAAACCAAAGGGAAAATCATTGCCCTCATGGAGTTTGCAGCCTAGGAGGCACAGAGAGACAGGCAATAAATAAAACAGAGAAGTAAATTATATAGTTTTAGAAGATGCTAAGTCCTGCAGAGTTGGGATTGATGAAAGCACGTCCTGGGAGGCTCCACTTAAAGGATGACGTGTGCGTGACCAAAGTACCTGAAGGGGCGAGAACTAAGCAAACATCTGAAGAGATTCCTGGGAGGGCTGAGGCAGAGGTATTCTGTGGGGTTCGGGGAAAAGCAAAGAGGCCAGTGTGGCTGAAGCCAGCGAGCAAGGGGGAAAAGAGTAGATGAAGGCAGAACAAGGAGGGAGATGGCGTGGAGGGTGCAGGACTGCGCTGACAGGGCCTTGGAAGCCACTGGGAGGAATTCAGTATTTACCCTGAGTGAGTTAAAGAGAAGGAGCCCCTGCTGAAATGCGTGCAGTGGCACGATCCGACTTACCCTTTACTAGGAGCACTCTAGATGCTGTCGAGGACAGACTCAAGGTCAAGCAAGGAGGAGGGGGATCAGTTAGGACACTATTTCAATAATTCAGGAGAAAGGTGATAGTGGTTGGCTGATGTCAACAGAGATGAGAAATAGTTGCGATTCTGGATCTATTTTTGAAGGAAATATAGTACCAAGAGGATTTTCTGATGGATCCACTGTGCAGTGATGAAAGAGGGAGGAGCCAATGATGACTCTCAAGGATTGTGTCCTGAGAACTGGAAGGACAAAGTGGCCCTTTACTGTGATGGGCAAGACTGCAGGGTGCTGCCTTTATGTGCCCTTGACCATGGCTTCCTGCATCCTATCGTCAAGTGCCCAAAGGTCCTCCTCACTTTAAGAAGAGAGAAGAAGGCACGTTAGCTTTCTGCCATCCTAATCTCTCCTAGTGCTTGACGCTGAATTTCCTGCACAATTGCGCTGCAACCACTGCTTGCACTTCCTTAAGGACTCTCCCCCACCTCCCTACAAAAGGCTCCTCCCCATCCCTTCCAAACAACACTCTTGCAGGACCCCAGGATGTTCTAATCATCTAGCCCAGCAACCAGAATTCTCTGCTGTAACCTTCTTACTTCGCTGCAGCATCTGACAGTGCCTAAGTACCTCTGTCTTCAAATTTTCACCTCGGTGGGAATACCTAGCGTCCCGACTTACTGTGATGGCTGGGGTCACTCCTCCCATGTACTCCTCTTTCTCTTTTCGTGTCTCCTCCATTTCTTCTGTCACACACCACATCCTCTGAACTCCCCTCTGTCCCTCGGAAGTTACACTACCAGGACCTTACACTCACAGCCAGTCTGACTGCTCCCTTCGTGGGGTCCCTAGCACCCACTTCAGTGCCTGGAACACTGTTGACTGAACAAATGAATCAATCCATCCATCCATCAGTCATCATATCTCTATATTTAGTTATCACCTGTCTCCCAAGCTCCACGAGCTGCACATTCCTGTTAGACGTCACGCTGCCTGTCAAATGCATCGAGCCTACACCAAACCCTCCATCTGGACTCTCCCTCCACAGAGCAAGCTGCTTTACTCTAACTCGCCTGTTTATTTTAAGGACATAACAACCCCCGTATAAAAACTTTTATTTCCTCAAGCATACAGAGAGCCTCTCTTCTGCCCTCTTCAATTCATTTTACAATGCCAGCAGCTAAATTTTGTGAAACACTATTTTGATCATGTCGCTCATCTAATCAATAATATTTATTGGCTCCAAATTGGCTTCAGAAATTGAGAGAGGGAAAGGGAGAGAAAGGGTTTAGGGGGGAAGAGAGGGAGCAAAAGAATATTAGCACGGCCTGATTTGGGTTATTTTTGCTTTTTCTTTTAAATAAACTTTCTATGAGATAGATTTTCCCCTTCGAAATTCTGATACACTCCACCTAGCCCCTTGACTAGCCAGCCGAAGTAGAATGCAACCCTTTAACTAAACATTAAAGACCTCCAAAAAGCTAGTCTCACACTTACTGTGGTCATCATTTCACAATACATGTAAGCCAAACCATTGTGCTGCACACCTTAAATTCACATGGTGGTGTATGACAATGATATCGCAATAAAACTGGGGGCGGGGGGCAGAATCCAATCTCTACCAACAGGACCATCTTATTCCCTACAAATGTCCAGCAAAAACCATCTCCCCCTTTCAGATGGTCTCTCTGGTCCTCAACAAGCCTTACACATTCGCCCTCCAAAACACGGCTCACACAGTTCCCTCTGGTTGTTCGCTCCTCCAGCTTCTCTTCTGTGCCCTGTACTGCCCACCCATCAAGGTCCTGCTCACATCCTATGTTGCCCCAAGAACTGTACACACACATCCCAACCAAGGGTGATTTGCGGCATTCCTCCCCCAGAAGTCACTGTGCTTACCACTCCTATGTCACTTATAATGCTGGTTCTCAAAGTGTGGCCCTGGAACCAAGAGCATCAGCATCATGCCAATTAAACAATATGCAAAATATCTAGAGCAGTATCTAGTACACAGCTAGCTGTCCCTGAAGAAACGAGTTTTGTGATACTGTTTTCAGTAGCAGCATCACATTGAACATCAAGTCAATTTTGCCCCCTAATTTTAGGGGAAAACAATTACACTAAACCACAAAAATTTTTAACATGAACCAAGAAACTAAATTAATATTGTTTTAATCAAGAGCTTGTTTAAATCCTTTTAATTCAATATTAGATAAATAACATAAAAATAAATCCTTTTATCTAATACTAAATAATTTAATATTAAACAAGTAAGCAGAAAATTGTCTTTCTTATATTTTTTTATATTTCCTTTATATTCCAACTTCAGAAAAATAGTTTTGAAGTCTTGAAGTTGTACCTTCATGGTGAATACAGGAGAAAGGAGCTTACTAAAAATATTTGCAACGAAATTTTAAACAAGTTGTATGTTACAGAAAATGAAAAGTAGAACCAAGTAAAAATGAACCAGGTTTAGCGTCATCCTTTCAGGAAATTCAGTAAGAATGAGTTATACTTATTTCATAGCTCCACCCTACTTGTCTTGGCTATTTAGACAACAATACGTTAACAGAGCACAAATGAACATTTGTCACTTTGATAAAAAAGAAAATAACGATTAATAGTAAAAATGTCTTGGAATAGTATAATATGTTCCATTTATTCCCTAGATCAATAAACTCTTTTTTCATGTGTACTGTGAAGATAACGGTAGCTGCTAGGCTAGGTCTTAGCATATTTTTGTATACTTAGCCTTTTTGGAGTTTTATCACCAAAATGTCCAGGTTTCCAAACCAGTACATTCTATTTAATATTAATTTTTTTTAATGAAAAGAAAGACTGTAATAGATTATGCCAAAATAGTAAGAGGAGTTACTTCTGATTACACATCATTCTTTTACTTCCTCTTTATTGTTTTGTAATACCCCATTTTTTTCAAAGAGCAAATATTAACTTTAAAAATCTAAAATAAAATAACTTTTAGGGACACATTTTTGTCCTTGTAAGCCAGAGTACTACAATAGCTCATTTCTTCATTTAGGAGAATTTTTGTGTGTGTGTTTTTGATATGTATCATCTCATTTAACCCTCCCAATAACACCATGAGATACGTAAAATCATTACTCCCATTTTATGGATAAGAAAACTGAGTCACAGAGAAATTAAGTGCATTGTACAGGATTCAAAAACATGCAGAATGACAGCAAAGCTCACTAAAGTCACGCACTGGAAACCCACTCTGGTAACTTCCACTCTGCCTTTTGGCAGCTCCCAGGGCCAGTTCATTCTCTCTTTTTGAGAATGCATAAACAGACACACAACAGCAATAACAGCAGATCTCCGACACCGGGACATTATTCCGCTTCCCTTATTCTGTATTATGTCCTGATGACCCAAAAGAAAACATACCAAACATGTAACACATAAAAATTTTAGAATGTACCTGCATAGTGTCCTCAAAAAAGAGAAATGCAAGAGGAGATGACCTTCTTAAGACTGGAGCCATGAGCCAAAAGGAAAGAAAAGACCGAGATGAGGACAGAAATGAAAAAAGAACACAGGGAAGGCAAATACACAAATGGAAAAGTGGAGGCAGCACAGAGCAGAACTGACCCTGTGGAAAATCATATCCACGTGATGAAAGACAAAGACGAACCACCACCAGACGCAGCTTGATAAAAAATGATGAAAAAGGAAGACGGGAAAGGTGCTATGCAGGGAGCAGAAGGAACAGACATCCAAACTAAGCAAAGAGATATTCCACAGGAAGAAATTCCACAGCAAGGAACAGAATTAGCAACAACAGTAAAGGTGAATATTCACACATGAACCACAACCAGCTCCCAAGAGCAAAAGGCACTGAATTCCAAGCAAAATAACTCAAAACAGACCCCACTTGCGCCCAAAAAAGTAATTTCAAATATTTTTCAAAACTCATACAACTAACCAGGCAGAAAATCAGATTAACTACAAAGTAATAATCAAACTAGCCCCAAAGGGCTCTTTTGCGATATTAAACACCACAAGCCAAGGAACCATCTACAAACTTCAGTGAGGAAAGGGTTGTGGTAAAATGACTGTATCCCCAAATTACTGTTCATGAAAAAAGGCAAAAGAAAAATTTTAAGCTAGGTAAGAACTCACATGACACATACATAAAATTGCTAAAAAAAAAATAAAGTATACATTCCACTTAATTGAAAGATAAATCAAAAGTGAACACTCAAGAATCTAATAGAGCCAAATATGACCAATTTAGTATAAAAACTAATTTAATGCAAAACACAAAAAGCATCCTTGAAAAACAATGTATTGTTTTTAATATCTTCAACTTTTAATTCAAAATTTAATCTTTGAAAAAATAAGAAGCATATACTATTAAGTTGAGATCAGATAAATAACATATATCCAATTTATAATATCAAATTGAACTAAAGACTAGGAAGTGCAGGAGAAGCCTGGGACGAGTGTAGAGGAAATAAGGTTTCACTCAACTCTTTATTAGTCAACAGGGACATTAAAGGATTCATTTCATTATTAATTTGCATAATTAGAGAACTACAAGTTTAAGTACATATTTAAATTGGATTTTTGAAAACAGTCGATATAGAAAAACAAAAGAGACACTAAGGAAGACGGAATTTAAAAACTGGCATTAGATAAAATATATCATTATGGCAATAAAACCAAATTAAACTCTCCCTTTAAAAGAAAATTCTCAGATTAAGTTCAAAAACAAAATCTTATTATACATGGTGCTTTCAAGAGCTACAACAAAATAAATCCAGACAAAGTCTTGAAATAAAAGGAAGATCAAACACATCAAGTTAACACCAAGACACAGTCAAGAAACCAAAAATAATTCCTAGGAAAAGCCATTACCTGGAACAGAATGTTTTATATTAATAAAAATCATAATCTACTATGAAGCTGTAACTGTTAAAACTTTTATACAGGAAATAATACAATATAGACATGTATAACGCACACAAACACAAATGACAGAAACACAAATCATACGAGGAGGCTAGAAAGCTATTCTTGTCTGATAATTCTTCCAGGTGAAATTTAGAATCATTTTATCAAATCCTAAAACAAATTCTTGCTTGATACTTTTATTGGAATCCCATATTAACATGGGAAGTATAGACACATTTACATTACAGCGGTCCCCCCATCAGCCCACGATGCCTTCAAAGACCCCCAGCAGATGCCTGAAACTGCAGAGAGTACAGAATTCTGTATGTACTATGTTTTCTCCTATACATACACAACCATGGTAAAGTTTAACTTATAAATTAGGCACGGTTAGAGATTAACAACAATAAAATAGAACAATTATAATATACAGCAATATACATATGGGAACCTGGTCTCTCTGTCTCAAAATATCTTATTGTACTTACTTACTCTTCCTCTTGTGATGACGTGAGATGATACAACGCCTACATGAAACGAGGAAGCGTTTGGCATATCAGAATTGCCAGCATCACTACTCTTGTGCTTTGGGGCCATTATTAAGTAAATAAGGGTTACTTGAACACAAGCATTGTGATACCACGGCAGTCAATCTGATAAACGAGACAACTACTAAGTGACTAATGAGCTGGTGGCACATACAGTGTAGATACTCTGGACAAAGGGATGATTCATGTTTTGAGTGGGACAGAGCAGGATGGTGCAAGATTTTATCACACCACTCAAAATGGAGCACAATTTTAAATTTATGAATTGTTCATTTCTGGAATCTTCCATTTAACATTTTTAGGCCATTGTTGACTGAGTGTAACTGAAACTACAGAAAACAAAATCATGGATAAAGGGGACTCAGTGTACTAAGTTTTCCTGTCCAGGAACATGAGAAATCTCTGCATAAACTCAAGTCTTCAGTATGTCTTTTGTTAAGATTTAAATTTTTCTTCATAAAGGTCCTACAGAGTTCTTATTAAGTTTATTCCTATATATTTTACATTTTTGGTTATTATTGTAAAGATATCATCTTTCCAATATATTTTCTAATTGGTTGTTTGGCTGGCTAATAAGAATGCTATTGATTTGGGTATACTTACTTTGTATCCAGTCACATTACTGAGCTATTGTTCTAATTTTTTTCAGTTGATTCTCCTAAGTCTTTAAGATATCATCAGTAAATAATGACAACATTGTCCCTGTCATCTACTACCTATAACTCTTGTTTCTTGTATGCCTTGCTTTATTTCAATGGCTAAAATTTCTAGAACATTATATATTATTGTTGGTTACATATCAATATATCTTAACACTGACAACCTTGTACGGTCCCTGCTTTTAAAAGAAATCTATATCAGTTAGGATGTTTGCAACACAAATAAAAGAATACATAACTAAAGCGGCTTAAACAAGGACTAAATTGTTAGCTAATATAATATGAAGTCTGGAGTCAGACCAGTTCCAGGGCTGATTAATTCAGCCACTCCACGATGTAGGGACCTGCATCGATTTTTCTGATTCTTCAGGCTTTCCCTCATGGTTTCCAGACGGCTGCAGCAAATCTAAGCATCACAGTCTTACAGACAATATCCAAGTCCAGGATAGGGAAAGTCTCATTTTTAAAAACCCATCTGTAAAAGTGAGGAAAACCTTCCCACGACCACCCTCCAGCCCCCTCATTGGTCCAGTTGTGTCACATGACTTGCCTAAACTCATCTTCAACAAAAAGAATGGAATCTAAGTGACTGGCTTAGTCTATTCCACCTCCTCCTGGCTGGGGCTGGGGAGGCAGGTCCACTTCCCCTGAGAATGTGACAGGGTAAACACCAAAACAAATTCAGGGCTTTAACAGAGAGAAAGGAGATGGAAATGACGGATAGGCAGGTAACCAAGTGTCTACCACAGAGAGAGCATCTGATGTTGGAAGATTAGGGATGAGGCGGGCTCTTGGTTTTAGGACACATTCTCTATCAAGTTAAGAAACAATCCCCTTATTCCTACTTTAATAAGAATAGTTGGTTTGGGTTTTTTTAAAATCAAGAATAACTGCTAAATATTACCCGTGCCTTTTGATCCCTGTCGAAATGATTCCAGAGTTAATATCCTTTGGACTACTAATGTGGTATATTGTATTAATAGTAATTGTAATTGTAATAATTAGTAATAGTAATTGTAATAATTACTCTAGATTAATATATTAATAGATTTCCTGAGACATGGGAGAGATGCAAAGGCTGCTTCCAAGAAACAACTCATACTTTATCCATATCAATATTTCCCATCAATGGCGCTCCCACCACAGAATCACTGAGAATTGCTCTAAGGTATTTCGGCTCCCTGAAACATCCCATGCCCCACCTTGGTCTACTTCCGCCACCTCTCTTATCCCTATTCAGCTGGCCATCCACCCAGGTGCTTCTATTTTATATCTGTCTCTACCACTACACTTTGAGCATCTTGAAGGCAGAACCTATGCTTTGTAAACCTACACATACTCAGTCATTTACACTACCCCAGATTCAGAGTGGGCTCTCCAATTATTTGAAAAAGTGATGCTGGTGTTGAACATGTTGAAAATTTTATCATCCATTTGCAATATGGCAAGTAGTGTCCTAAGTACTTTACATAAAATATTTTTCTTTAATTCCTTCAATATCCCTACATGTATTATTATCATTATCTCTACTTTACAGGTGTGGAAAAAGCCTAGAGAATTTAAATAACTTGTCCCAAGGGGCAAAGCTTTTAAGCGGCAGTGCCAGGACTGAAATCCAGAATCACATTCCTAATGTCAACCTCTAAGCCATGCTGCTTCCTGTGACTCTGAAAACAAAAGAGATAAAGCCATAAGCTCATAAACCAGCCCAAATTATGTCATGGTCACCTCTCATATAGGTCACTCTCAGTGGAATTGCCAAAAAAATGTTGTGGCTGACGTCACTGCCAAGGTGTGCTCTGGAGAATCCTAACCAGACGCCAGAGGCCACCATCATTCATTTACGTTCCATGATTTTAGAAGGACTGAGAACAGGTTGAAGACGGGAGCGTTTCAGCACAGATCTGCATGGGAACAGGCAGCGTGTCCGCCTCGCCATCCTCTCCCATCCTCACATGGAGCCCATGGTGCATGCGGCCCCCTCTGGATCAACTGGCCAAGTTGTCAAAACTCCACACACCTCGAAAAGAATGATATCAAGTACAGCCGTACAGTACCAGGTCCCTCTCCTTTTATGACCGCCCCAAAGCCTATAAAAGCTTCAAATCTATTAATTCTATGTTTATAGCAGGAATTCCTATCCATTATTACCCGAGAAAGGAAGAATCAATTTAATACACTTGATTTCAAAGATTCTATCCAATGAAGCCAGAGTCCAATACAGTCATATCAGCTAATTACTGTAAAGTGCAGCAGTCTGCATTTGTAAAAGAAAAAAGCATCCAGCCTCAGCAGGTGATACCCAGTAGAGAACACAGAGACATGATGAGAGCCTCTGTTGTTGAATTGTATTTTGCAGATCCAAAAAAAAAAAGGCTCCCTCTCCACCTCGCTCTGTTCCCAGAATTCCATCTAACTTCCATGGGCCTTATCCCCCTAGAGCTGTAAGAAAGGGACCACGAGAGCCAGTGAACACTCACCAAAGCTAATCAATATTTAGAAGCTAAAAATAAAATAGAAATAGACAAATGTCAGCACAGGCAAAGGAAAGGGGCTTTTTCCGTGTACCCCCAAGACCTAGTTCTAGGCTAATACCTGTGACTGTTTCTGACATGCACTGGGATTTACAGTAGCACGAGACACTCAAGCACCTCAGCCTCTGAAGAACAGCTCAGCCTTTCCTTCTGTCCCAGCCCAGCCCAGCCATGTGCAGAACTCCCTCCCACAGCACACAGTGAGGAGAAGGAATCTCCTGCCAAGCTTGGTCCCATCATTCCCATCTCCTCTTAGGTAACTGAAATCCATGCATCATCTATCTGCTGACCACACGGAGAGGAGATCTTGGAACTTCATCCGATGCCCCTGGGTTAGGGGGAGAGAATCTCTTTCACATACTTCTCAAAAGTAAACTTAGAAAGTTCCAGATGACTTCATTCAACAGATATCTGAGTGCCTACAATGTGCCACAAATGACAGGTGCTGAGGAAATCCAGGGGATTGACAGCCAGCTAATGAGCTAGCTAGCTACCCACACCAGGATGTAACACAACATCCTTTACCCTGCCTTCCTGCGGACTAGCAGGTGAAGGTGCCCCACACACAGTGCCTTTTTAGAGTCTATGGAACAAAAGTGGGAACCTAACTGCTGTACCTTCACAGTGACTTGTCACCAATAAAAATTCACCCGTGTCTCATTTACTGGACCTGTGCTTATAAAGAGGTTTATAGTCAGTTGTGTTAAGGAACCACTTTAAAGTCTGAGGGGAGATAGAAAAGCAATAATTAAAGCCATTCCACCATCTCAGGCCCCCTTTCCGCTTCTTCCCACTGAATTTCATAGGACCCTAGGAGGTTTCTAATAATGCCGACATGAAGTCCCACAGCTGCCTGGGACAGGGGTTTTTCAATTTCTCAGGAGTCACTGCACTTTCACAATTCCTCCTCTTAAAGGCTGAAAACACACTAAATGTACAGGCAGTCCACTATCCATTCAGCACACAGTGGGGCTACAGGATCCAAACAAGATAACTCCAAGAATGGAACTTACATGAATTATGTGTTAGACATACTATAGGACACAAATGTAAACCAGATGCTGTTCCTGCCCTTAAGGAACTTATAAATTAAAGACAATTACGGCTATACGGACAAATAATTTTAAAACAAAACAGAGCTGCAGGTGATACTAAGTATGAACAAAACAAGAAAGAAGAACAAAGTAGATATTAATGGTAACAGGGGCAGAGGGATGTCCTAGATGATGAACCACGGATAATTGGTAGAGTTTCCACAAGGAAGCGTCTTAGTAACAGGAGTTTTCATGGATTGATCAGGGCCACAAAAGAAAGAGGAGGTGGATTTTACCCAGATCTGTCCAACCGCCACTCATGGCGGGATCAGTATTCTACCCTGGACAGAGGGCAGGCTAGAGGTCCAGGCTCAACCGCAGCTTCATTCCAGCATCAGCAAGTCCACTTCCAATCAAAATTTCAGATTCCCGAATCCCTCCAGAATCAGGAATACACGGCCCTGGAGAGCAGACGGTGGTTCCACCACCGGGGAGGTATTTCCACTATATATTTAAAAAACGGGAAGTAGCAATACCACAATGCTTACATTTTATACGTTTCAAAACCAGACCAACGTGGGTTCAAAACCAGGCTCCATCATTTTCAATAAGTCACTTACCTAAGCCTCAGCTTCCACATCTATAAAATTAGAAGAGTCACAGTACATATCACAAAATGTGACTGCCTTAATAGAACCAGACTTCTAAAATCATTACCCCAGTGCCTTGCACATGGCAAGTGGTCACAAAAGATATTAGCTATTAATATTGGGATTACCATTATTATTATTATATAAATTTTGCTCCAGATCAGTGTCAGGTACAGCCACATGTTGGTGTAACCTAAGACCCGGTACCCTGATCCCATCACGTTCTGGGAACTGCAAAGCTGAGCACCAAATCTCTGCCCTAACCCAGGCAAGTATGAGCCACCAGCCTGTGCCACCTGCCTGCCAGCCCCTCACTCAGCACCTGGCACGAGCAGCCCCAAAAGCTAAACATGTGCTCAGTCTCCACTGGTTTCATAAACATTCTACCGTGTCTCTGAGCTGCTCAGAGGGAAAAGCCATACTCTCCCCGCCTCCCCAGGCTCCCTGGGGTACCCCAGATGCAAGAAGCCTGCAGACTGCTCCTTACGGTTTTCCTGTGCATAATATGACAGAGTCCATGGTCTTTCTCTGTCTCTGCTTTTGTGACATGCGACACCATGCCAGCCTGGGGGATGACCACAGTGATGACTGGCTCTGAGCCCCCACCCAGTTCTGCTACTTGTGGAAAGTTCCCACGCCTCTTCCCTTCCCCACATTTCCCAGAGGGCGCTCTCGTGGCCGTGGTGGCTACTGTAATTTCCAGCAACTCGTTCCTCCTTGAGGACTGACCTTTCAGTCCCCCACTGCCACCCCTAGAGCTCAGCTCCTCGGCTCCCACAGATCTGGAGAATTCCGTTCCTCAAGTGATGGTGGCTCCTTTTAGCATATCATCTTCCTCGAGTCTCTACGCAGAAACAAATGTCATTGAATTTCACAGAAAGTAGCAGAAGACATCTAATCTTCTGAGTTAAAATCAGAAGGATGAATAGCTGCTCATCACAGAGTTGGTGGAGCAAAGATGGGGGATGGGGAGTTCCCAAGCAGAAGGAGCAGCAACTCGCTCTACTCTGCCTTGCAGCCAGACTGGATCTCTTGTGTTCACACTGTGTTCAGGGCCCCGGCACTGCTGCTAGCTCTTAGTGGGTGCTCAGTACAAGAACAAGAAGCCAAAGTCAGTGAGGTGGATGTAGCAACTGCAGTTCATTACCGTTTCTTAGTACGCAGACCACCTGCATGTGGATTATGTCAAGGCCACAAACCTGCAGATTTGTGGGCCGCAGGCTTAATTACTGAAATAACATTTAAAATTTAAATCCCTCTAGTTGAGTCTCATGCAGTCCTACGGACTAAGCCAGGGCAGCGAACCTCAAACTTTTGGTCCCTATACCCTGTAGGAAACACATTCTACATTGCTACCTAACACACACACATATACAAGACAATATGTACACAGTAACATGTTTCTACTCTAATCTAATTAATTTTTTTCAAAAGCTGATTGCAACCCATTAAACTTACTTCACAACTCATTACAATTTGAAAACCACCAGGTTAGTGTGTAGAGAGGGAGTGGGGTGGTCACGGCTGATACTGTAAAGAAGTAGGGAATGGTTAGATCGTGGAAGGCCTTGCTAGATTAAGGAGTTTAGCCTGATGCTGTAAGTCATGAGAAGTCACATTTCATTAATAATTAGATATGAGGATAAACAAAACATAGGTCCCGCCTCTATGGAGACTGCAGGCTCCTCTTGGGGGGCTGGTAGGAGGGTGGGGGGAGACAAACAAAGAAATTATTTGTTAACTACAAGGACTGGAGGCGACTTACTCTAGGCAGAGAACAGCATGCGGAACAGCACAGGGTGAGTCACAGCGGGAAACACTGAGAACTGAAAGCAGCTCAGTAAGGAACAGTTTCAGACAGCAACGGTGACCCCAGTCCCGGCTCCAAAGTCCTCCCTTTTCTGGAAGGAGAGATAAGTTATCTGGGCCGCCTTCTCTGGAAGGAAGTGACCGTGATTACGTTCATAAAATATGAGAAGCCCTGCAGAATAAGGGATGACGTGAAGCTAAGTAGAAAGCAGAAGAGAGGACCGGAGTCCTCGTCCTCCAAAGCGCTGAAGAGATGGCCTTCCTAGAAGTACCGGAATAACCTCACTGGAGGATTTGCCCTCATGGTGCATGGACCTCACCCAACCGTGAAGCAATGTCTCCGGGATATTATATTTTAACAGCCTTACTGAGGTATAATTTACATACCATAAAATTCATTCATGTTACCACCATCCAATTTTAGAACACATTTCGTCACCTCAGAAAGATCCGACATGCCCAGTTGCAATCACTCCTGTTTTCATCTCCAGCTCTATGCAACCACTAACCTATTTTCTATCTCTATAGATTTACCTTTTCTGGACATTTCATATAAATAGAATCACACAGTATGTCATCTTTTGCATCTACCTTCTTTCACTCAGCATAACATCCACGTTGTAGCATGTATCAGTCCTCCATTCCTTTTCATTGCCAAATAGTATTCCACTATATTCCACCACATTGTGTTACCTGTTCATCAGTTGATAGACATAATAGCCACTTTCTGGCTATTATGCATAATACTGTTATGAACATTTATGTACAAGTTTTTGCTTGTTTTCATTTCTCTTGGGTAGATATTCAGAACTGGAAGTGGAATTACTGGGACACATAGCAAATTTATCTTAAACTTTTTCAGAAACAGCCAAACTGTCTTCCAAAGTGGAGTCACCATTTTACATTCCCACCAGTAATGCATGAGGGTTGCAGTTTATCTACATCCTCAGGTATATTTTTAATTCCAGATTTACATTTTTGATGGCATGAAGCATAGCCTGAATAAAGTTTTAACTAGCAGTTGTGTGAACCATGGAGTTCACAAGGCCTTGTAATTTATTCACATTCCAAATTTCACTGAAATTTAGAGAAGAAATTATCAGAGATGTTCATTTGAAATATGCTTGAAATCATTTCGTATCGAAATGCAATACCAAACAACCATGTAGACCTAATGGTCATGGAAAATTGGACCAAAACATCTGCCAAAGGGGAGTTATCAAGGAAGCAAGCGTGATAAATGAGAACGTGTCTCGCACACCAAACACAGTCTCCACAGGGACAAAATCCTAACTGTGAATCCTGCCAGCCAGCAGCAACTTACAGAAGGCAGCAACCACAGCCAGGAACCTGGAAAGAAGGTCAGGGAACTATTTCTTTAAATCTGATGCAACTTGCACGGTATCAGGTGATGAGTGACAAAGCAGAGACCCTGCTTCCAGAAAAGAAAAGAAACACACCTGGCCTCAAGGGGACAGAGAATAGTCACAGGAATGCCCCCGCTGCTTTGAAAACCCCACATACCTTTTACAAACATACTCACAAATTAAAGGAGCAGGTGGGCACCCGGACAACTGGTGAGAGGTTTGGTTTAGAGACCACCAAGCTCTCAAACTCCTTCCACTCAGACTTTTCCAATCTAGAGAACAAACCCCCTTTGTGGGGCTTGGATCTCTCTCTCCCCAACATTGTACTTTGAGGGTCCTATGTATGTCACTAATGTGTACAATCTCCTCTCTTCACAGACAGGTTGCCTCCTAGGGAGGGATCCTTTTTGTTCCCAGCGATGAGGACCTACACTAATTACCCACTAGCACTTTTTCTGGTGCAATCAGTTAAGTGGAGGTTTAGGTACCCAGCTGGTCAGGTTCCAGGAGATTTCCCCTGCTAATTTCCAGTCACTCAAGAAAAACAAAGGAGTAACTAAGATTGGGTTCCCATGATTTTAAAGAAACACTGTTCCTCCTGCTCCCCAGCCCCCACGCCCTGCCAAAATATGTAGACTTCTGTATTCACACTTTTACATCTGTTCTTCTCCAAAAATAAAAGCTGTTCATATTCAAGAAATGATGACTACAACAGCAGCGCGAGTTACGTCTTTAAAATACTCACAGAGAACATAACTATTGTTGGGACCAAAGAGCCTGTGCAGTGTTCCTTCCCAGAGTCGCATCTGGGTCTTGAAGCTCCAGGAGAGCAGTCTTTCTTTTGTTTATTTGTTTGCATGGAAAGAAAACTGAGTTCTCTCTGACTGGTGCCGGAGCTACCAGTTTAAAGAAAATAGAAAAGGAAGCGTACTTTTAGGAACAGCAGACACTTGACTTTGACCTTATCAGCTATTCCATAGTAGGACACCAGCACCAGAATCCTCCAGGCTCCACTGCTACCCAGAGTCTCCGGCCTCTAACAGAGTCTTAGGAGTTCAACTGGAAAACCACAGTCCCATCCAAGGATCCTTTCAACTATGCAAATGGAGGCAAAGAAGCCATTGCAAATTCGTCGTTTCCTCAGGGCCTAAGATACCACCACTGCTAGACACGAAATTGTCCCAAAGTTGGTCTCAGGTAGAACTTTTCTGAATGATGTAGTTAATTTCACTGCCCCATCCAGAGAGTAATTAACATTCCTGATTAAAAATGCTTGTGCAAGTCCCTGATACTTGAACGATACTTGGAGAATGTTGGATCTGCCCTCCCAGTCGTCAATACTGCAAAACACTTAACCGTACTTAACCAGATAATTTTTATATCCAGTCTAATGATGATTATCTAATCACCTCTTTGCCCTTTAAAATACGTCTTCCAAGAGGGGTCTTTGAATTTGATTTTTCAAAAGCATCTTCCCCAGCAGTGAGTATGAAATAAAATTTTGATATATGCTCATCATTAAGTTGTGTACAAAGTTGCCTTAATAACTATAATCATCATCAACCTCCCCCAAATAAAAAAAATCTGCAATATAAGCAGTGGGTTCATCTAAGAACTGCAGATTAAATGAGACGGGACATCTTTGTGGCTGGGTAAGAGACGTTTACAGATTGTTGTTACAAGGAAAGGCTGTGGGATTTCTCAATAAGGAAATCCTTTAACCTGCTGTCTAGACTCCAAGTCCATTCCATTTTCCAAGTCTCAAAAAATAAACAACCTAAAGATTTCAGGCTTCAAACAAAAGCAGGCCTGAAAGAGTTTGTGAATATGGATTCTTTTTTTCATCTTCTATGCAAATGTCAGCAGCTCTTGGGACTTTAAACTGAATCCCTACAGGTCCATAGGAAAAAACAGGAAATTAAACACCAGAAGGATGCCTCTTCTTGATCATGGGGGTGGGACTTTTCCGTCCCTTGAATAAACTTGCTAATAATAATTTTTTTTTAATTGCCCATGCAAAGAATAGTCCAGGATTTTAAGTTGAAAGTTATAGACTTTTCCATTTCAAGTATTCCTCTTTCTTACAAACAATTCAAATGCATATAACATTAGTGTGGAATTTTAAATTCCATATTCCTAAAAGTATATGCCTTTCAAATTTGAAGCCATATGCCTGACGAAAAAGTTGCAGCAATTTTATGGAAATCACTATGTCCTTTCCTACTCTGCAATATTTTCAGGCCATACCCAAATTTCTGTGGATATGTTCTGTGTGTTTCCAAACAACTTGTATTTAGGAAATCATTTTCATGATTATTTCTTCTGATTCATTAGGCACTAAGATCTATGAGGACAGCGTTCACGTGTGTCTTCATTACTATATCTTCAGCATCTACAACAATGCGAGGCACACAGTAGATGCTCAATAAATATTTTCTGAATGAATGAACTAGAACGGAAGAAACAAGAAGAAAGAAAATTGTCTTTTAAACAGTTAGGCGGTTTACAGTGGTTCTGAAACTCTAAAGCGCATCAGAATTACCTGGAGGGCTTCTTAATTTACAGATTGCTGGGCCCCACCCCCAGAGTTTCTGATTCAGTAGCTCAGGACCTAAGAGATGATTATGAAGCTGTTGATGCGAGGATCTCACTTTAAGAACCACTGTTTAGGCAGTTAACCTGTCAACCAGCTCTTAGAAAACCTCATGCACAGGATAACATTTACTGAAAATCTACCAGCTGCAGAATCCTCTGCTACCTACTGGGTAAGCCACGCAGGTCCCCGCTCCAACACTATCGAAATTGCCAACATAGGACATACATGCAAGGGGACAACACACAGACACATGTCCAAAACAGCAAGAAGTCCTTGTACAGTCGAACTAAAGACGTTTCATTTCTCCAATGCATTTCTTTATGACGTATCCTACAGTGCAGTTTAATCTATTTTTCTCAGATAGAAATTACTAAACCACAATGCATAGCCATTCTTCCTTGCACTACCCCACTTCATTTCACTTACTAATGGGAGTTTCATCCGCGGCCAGGGCACAAAATGTAGTGAGGGAGCCCATTTTAAAGCTTATTTACGTTGTTCATATTTTAGTATCTGTAAGGACCAGAGTGATGTTCAGCACTCAGTCCTCAACGATGAGAAATCAAGCAGAGGCACTGAGGAAGTGCAGATACAACCTAAACCCACCACCAGGCTGAACAAAAGGATGTACAAAAACACTCCAACAGAATCCCAAGCTCTAACTCTCCCATCACTGCAGATTTTTAAAGCACAGCTAGCATTAACTTTCAAAAGCATACTTTTCCCATGACCCTGTTCTGGATTTCAGTGCATTTATATCCAGATTATAATCAGGGAATTTAATTAGATAATGTTTGCAAGTACTTTGAAGATATAAAGTGCTCTATAAATGCTAAATATTATTATTATTATTTAAATACAGTTTGCAATTACTGCTCACAACCTATTCCACCCACCACACTGCTGTAATTTGATTACAGGCAGCTAAAACATAAACCTAGAAGTAGAAAGGATGAAACCATGTCCATGTGAAACTCTGGATTTTTACCCTAGGTATAAACAATTTACAAGCATCTTAAATGGAGGGTTAGGTTATAAAATCTAGTAAATCAAGGCAATTGGCCTCTATAAGAATGACAACCACAAAGTTGTGTCAATTTTAATAGTTTCTTACTTATAAACCAGGTGGAAAGTAGATTGTGGTCCAAAACACAGGGCTCTCTACTCTTTCGGTTGCCAGCTCCATCTTCCATTTCCTACACTGTAATCTTAAAACATCTACATTCATGTGAAAAAAAAGTGTAACTCAAGATTTTGATTTTAATAATAATCTGGCAGATAACAGCTTGAGAACAGCCTCGGCCATAACATGTCCTCTGGCCCATCTTGCTATCTTCTGTGATAATCACATATTCATTGGTCTCCAATTCTTGAAAAATGGAAACCTTTGAACCTGATTCCACAGAACTTCCAAATACACTTGTTGGATGATTTTCCAAAGAGAATGACAGATTAAATGTACACATCCCTTATACATGATGTACAAGGAAACCACTGCTAATCCCAAAATGGTTCATATTTTATGTTTTCAGCTTTTCAGGCAAGAAAAAGAACAATTAACATATTCAAAGCTGACCTGGGTTATTTGAAAAGCAAAATCATAAGGAAGAAATACCTTGTAAATAACATTTAAAACACCATTATGCTCATCAAAGAGATCTTGTGCCCAGAACAAAAGGCTTCTGGGAAATGTGTGAACCCCAGGGAGATAATACATCAGATAATTCTGAAGTCATGACAATGTCCATCCGTAAGTCAAATAATGGCCAAGTGAGTCACTATGGGCGGTGGCTTTGGGGCAGGTCAGTCGTAAGCTCAGCCATTTAGTAGCTCTATGACCTTTGGTAAATTAACTGACTTTTCTAAGTCTCATGTGTTCATTTGTAAATGATACACACCTACCTCACAGGAAATAGGCAGGTAATTTGACAATGTTAAGAGGCTTAAAGCTCATTCATGCAATTTCATTGTAAACTGAACTAGCAAGTTATTCTAAGGAAACTGAGATGTACAAAGACTTATGTGTAAGGATGTTTATCGAAGCACTATTTACAAGAACTGAAAAATTGGAAATAACGGAAAGCTTCATGGAATCGGTTAAATACATTGTGATACAGCCCCACAATAAAATGCTAAGCAGTCATTAAAAATATACAGTTAGAGGGGCTGGCCCCGTGGCCGAGTGGTTAAGTTCGCGCGCTCCGCTGCAGGCGGCCCAGTGTTTCGTCGGTTCGAATCCTGGGCGCGGACATGGCACTGCTCGTCAGACCACGCTGAGGCAGCGTCCCACATGCCACAACTAGAGGAACCCACAACGAAGAATACACAACTATGTACCGGGGGGCTTTGGGGAGAAAAAGGAAAAAATAAAATCTTTAAAAAAAAAAAAAAAAAAAAAAAAAATCAGTGTTATAAAAAAAAAAAAAAAAAAAAAAAAAAAAATATACAGTTAGAAATTTGAATACTGACTGAATATTTGAAGAAATTTAAAATCATATACTAACTTTTTAGGCATGACAGTATTGTGGTTATGTATTTTTTAAGAGTGTTTATCTTTTAGAGATTCATACTGAAATATTTACAAATGAAATGATATAATGCTTCAAAATAATATAGGGGAGGAAATGGATGAGGGTGTAGATAAAACAAGACTGGTCACGAGTGGGTAATTTTTTTTTTTTTTTTTAAGATTGGCACCTGAGCTAACAACTGTTGCCAATCTTTTTTTTTTTTTTTGCTGCTTTTTCTCCCCAAATCCCCCCAGTACATAGTTGTATATATTTTGGTTGTGGCTCCTTCTAGTTGTGGCATGTGGGATGCCGGCTCAGCGTGGCCTGATGAGTAGTGCCATGTCAGCACCCAGGATCCAAATCAGCAACACCCTGGGCCTCCGAAGTGGAACTCTCGAATTTAACCACTTGGCCATGGGGCAGCCCCTCGACTGGATAATTTTTAAGTTGGGGACTCATTATACTACTCTGTCTACTTTTTTAAATAACAGTTTTACTTAGATTTAATTCACATTCCATAAAATTCACCCTTTTGAAGTAGACAAGTGATTTTTAGTATACTCATAGAGTTGAGTGACAATCACCACTATCTAATTTTAGGACATCAGCAGTCACTTACCGCTCCCCCTCTCCTCCAGCTCCAGCAGCTACTAATCTACTTTCTGTCCCTATGGATTTGCCTATTCTCGACATTTCACATAAATGGAATCATATAACACATGACCTTTTGCATCTGGCTTCTTTCACTTAGCATAATATTTATTCATGTTATAGTGTGTATCAGCACTTCCTTTTACTGCCGAATAATATTTCATTGTACGAATATACTACATTTTGTTTATTCATTCATCAGTTGATGGACATTTGCATTGTGTCCACTTTTTGGCTATCATGAATAAAGCTACTATGAACATCTGTGCGCACATTTTTGTGTGGATATGTTTTCACTTCTCTTGGGTATATACCTAGGACTGGAACTGCTGGGTCATATGGTGACTCTATGTTTAACATTTTGAGGAACTGCCAACCTGTCTTCCAAAGTGGCTGCACCATTTTATATTCCCATGAGCAATGGACAAGCATTCCAATATTCTTTCTACTTTTACATAAGTTTAAAATTCCCCATGATAAAGAGTTTTAAAACTTATGCCATAGAAAAATATTAATAGCATACAAAAAGGCTGATTATTAAGTTTGAAAAACAAGTTCCAGATAAGAGATACAATATAATCTCAATTTTTTTAAAGCTATCTATTTAGCTATGCATAGAAAAAAACTACTAAGCCATATACCAAAATATATACGTGGTTATCCTTGGGAATTCTTTTTGCCTCTTCCCCATCTTCCAAATTTTCTGCAATGATCATGCGTTGATTTTATAACCAGAAGAAAGGGCTTTATTTTTAACTAAATTTTTAACAATTCCGCAGTCTTTATTCCCTTTCCCGATCTACATTTTCCGGGCCCTGTAGCCCCAGAGGTCCTCCTGGTGGGGATTCCTCAAATATATGATGCCTTCATGAAGCTTGCTGTCTAGTAGTGAGTATAATCCAAGACAGAAAGTTCTGAGTGTTCTAAAAGAGGTGTGAGATCAGTTCTGAGAACGTTTACAAATGGGAGGGATAATTTCTATCTGAGAGAAATCAGGTACAATTTTGCAGAAAAGGTAGCATTTGAATCCTTACTGTTAGGATAGTAGGTACAGAAAAGGAGAATAAGGTAGGGCATGCCCTCAGAGCATGGCGAGAAGGAAGTTGTTCCCTGTGGGAGCAGTGAAGGAGTGGTTCCTAAAACTGCAGCACGGTGGGAGACCCAGCAGAATCAGAGCTGGTCTTGATGCTATGCTGGGGAGTTCAGCCTTTGGTCTATAGGCTGTGAGGAGTCAAGAAGGTGGAGAATAAGGAACACCCAGAATGCAACTGTGTTTTAGGAAGACTAACATGGCTGCAGTGAACAAGGGAAACTAGTTGGGAGAGGCCGGCGGTGGAGCTGTAGGAGGCAAGTCTTGTCATGGGTGCTGCCAAGGGAAGAGCAACCAGAGCAGCTGAAGGGAGGGATGGAGACAAGGGGACTCAGGCAATTGATATTAAGGAAGGAGTTTTAAGATTGGGGTGAAATAAAATGTGTTGTGAGAATTTCAAGGCACCTCCTGGAGATCACTGGAGACCGCCCAGGCATCTAAAAAGCAGAGAGGCATCTTTCTCTAGAGGGAAATAAGCTTCCAACCAGAATGGAAGAAATTACAAGCGGGTTTCATCCAACATTTTCTATTTAAGTCCTCCCTCTCTTTCCACTAGGAATCTTATATTTATATGTGCAGAACAACATTTCATTCAAAAAATATCACCCAGATTTTCTTGGAATTCTCAGCACTGCTAGTGCAGGCCCTATTCTAGAGAGCTACTTCCCCCACAGAAATGGAAGGACCAGTCTGACAGGAAAGCATCTTTCAGACACAAGTTATCCCAAATTCTATCAGGAACACAGACTCAGAGAGAGACTGCTTGTGCTCAGCGGGCACAGCAGCCATGACTGCGTCACGGTAGCTGAGAGCCGGGTGGACATGAGAACTGGAATCAATGAAAGAAGGAACGGTGTCAAAACACGAAGGGCACAAAAGATTAATTCCAGGGCAGAGGCACAGAAAGAAGAAAGGGCCAACCAGCAAGGCTCAAAGTTACAAGATTTCTAAGAGTCTTACACATAAGGGGGAAAAATTTGATGTTTCCATGAAGGAAAATTGTTGGGTATTCTTTCATCCACAAAATACTGCATGACCTAAGTAGATAATTATGCAAACAGCAAACCATCACTTATATTAGCTTTTGCACTAAATTACAACAGTTAATAACGAATACTGAAAATGATTATGCATATTTCTCTGATGTTCTGATATCTACCACTACAACCTATTTTATTATTAAGCAATGTCATTGCAGACAAAGCACCTGTTTAATGAATCTCTAAAAACCAACAAATGTATCTGATTTAAAAACTGCTATGTGGGGCCGGCCCGGTGGCGCAGCAGTAAAGTTCGCACCTTCTGCTTCTCAGCAGCCCAGGGTTCGTAGGTTTGGATCCCGGGTACGGACATCGCACCACTTGGCAAGCCATGCTACGGTAGGCGTCTCACATATAAAGTAGAGGAAGATGGGCACGGATGTTAGCTCAGGGCCAGTCTTCCTCAGTAAAAAAAGAGGAGGACTGGCAGTAGTTAGCTCAGGGCTAATCTTCCTCACAAAAAACAAAACAAAACTGCTATGTTATTACCATTTTAAGATACTGTTATCAATTAATGCAACTTTACTAAACTGTCACTTCAGACCAAATTTAATTAAGTGCTCTGGGGTAATGAATTAACAATGTTTCAAGATTTCTTTAAGCCCCACGAGACCTCTGACCAGAAGGTTTTAAAAACTGGACCAGCAGTGTCTCATTTCAGGTGCCCACTCCCTCCCCCTGTCCCCCGCACACCACACACACAAACTCTGAAAAGGCACCGGCATAATAAACATGTTTTTATTTGAATAATGGTTAATCCATAAAGAGGTGAAAAAGTTAAAGAAAAAGAAGGTTTTAATGAAGAATGCTGATAATTGATGCTGGTTTAGAAATATGTTAATCCCCAAAAAGCTTCCAGACTGGGCTCACCTCATATGTAATGAATGCTGATACTGGGGCAAGGTCAACCTAAGCCAACAGAGAAACGTATAAGGCCATATTTGCACAAAAGGGAAAAGGTACTCAGAGAGGAAGGGGGTGGGGGAGGGTGAAAGGGGTAAAGGGGCACACATGTATGGTGATGGATAAAAACTAGATTACTGGTGGTGAACACGATGCAGTCTATACAGAAACTGAAATATAATAATGTACACCTGAAATTTACACAATGTTATAAGCCAATATGACCTCAATAAAATAATTTTTTTAAAAAAAAGAAAAACTACTATTAAAAAGATGTAGGACCTTCTGATATCTTTTTCTCAGGATCACTTTTGATTAGGTACAATCATTGGGATCAAATGTTGGTGGAATCAAGTTTCCCATAAAATTCTATTTAATTATGAAATAGCATATTCTTCTAGTGCTTTATGGTTTTCAAAGCATTGCTAGAAATGCTTTATTTGATTATTGAAATCAGCTTGTGAGGAAGGCAAGCACTTGTGATCACTACCATTTTTAAGTTAATTATGGCTGAATGACTTACCCAAAGTCACAAAACTCATAAGACATGGACATAAAATCTGGTGCTCAGTACACTCCACCCTCCCGCTCACTCATTCATGCATCTATTCATTTATTCAACTAACTGGGACGAGGGACTCAAAGACGACCAAGACCTAGCCTCTGGCCTGAAGGAACCCACAGTTTAGTGAGCAGGCAGAAAGAAAACCCCATACCATTTATAACACAAGTGTAGCAGAAAGGATGTGTGCAAGTCTTCCAGATGAGGAGAATTCTTAAATCTAGGTTTTGATGGAGAAAGAAATAGCTAGGTCCAGAAGGGAGCGAGGAGTAGGGGGAAAGACAAGCAGAGGTCATCTAATTCTGTTCAAACAGAAAAGTGAGTGCGAGTCCTGGCAGAAACTTAGGGTATGAAGTCAGCAGTGGCGAATCTTGGCCTTGACTGTCTTACTCTGTGGGCCAAGCTGAGGACAGCCAAGGCGCTCAGATTCAGATATATGCTAATCTCCAAAAAGCTTTCTGGGCTGATTTCACCTCGTATGGAATAAAGTTACTGGTGGCAAATTTCATTTCTTTTAATACTGTGATGTCTTGAAAGGAAGAATGACTCAAGCCCTGGGTTTGAATGAGTAGATTGTTTTCTGTAGCCTATGCATGTGTGTATACACACATTTCATACACCCACATGGATAGTTTATATCCACAGTACTATATATAAAATAAGTATCCACATAGATTATACAAAACATACATAGAACTCTATAAACCTCACATGCAGAGACATCTGAGTAATGTGTATGTCTAGACTGACCCCGTGGGACATGTTCAGAGGGAGATGGGTTACGGAGAGAGGTTACCATGCAGGACAACCATCTGTCCTAGATTATTCAGTCATTTGCCTGCAGAGGAGGAATTGAAGGGGACGGAACAAGATTAATTTCAAAGGAATCTTACAGCTCCTTGGTTTCATGTACCACGAGCTTAGTGCACGAAGCAGTTTCTCCATTCTCGAGAAATAAAATTCCATGACCCTGTTGAAATTATTCCTCTCTGCCACTGTTTTTGCTCAGGCAGAAAATGTATCATTGATTTCTGAATCAACCACAGGCAATGTGACTTAGAGAAAAGAGCACTGAATGAGGAGTCAGGAAACCTAGATTCTCTCCCCAAACCACCCTTCTTACTCCCCCCACTCCCAAGAAGGTGGAGGTTTAACTGTGTGACCTTGGGCAATAGGCTCCACCTCTCTGGGCTTCAGTTTCCCAGGGATTAAATGCAAGGAGTGGCTAAGTGTTCTACAATTCTCTTCCCCTTCTAAATCTATGAACTCATCCCCCTCCCTCAAGACTTGGTTTATCTCCGGAGCTCTAAAAATCGGGACTAAGGAAACTGGATTCGGATCATCCTTTTTCTAACCAAAAAAGATCCTGTTTTATCTTACTTTTAAAAGCTGCCCAAATCTTGCATAATTTAAATGATCAGTGCCGTCACTGGTTGCTCTCGTTTAAATTATGCATTGTTGCTATTTGGAGAAAATTTAGACTAGGTCCAGTCTGGGATCACTGGCCGAGAACAATAAGCCCCCAAAGTGAGAAGGATGAAGGCCTTTCCAGCCAGGATCTGCTTTTCATGCACTGAGCGCAGGGTTGACAAAAAGAGCCTTGATTGTGTACATTAAAGAGCCACCGAAACAGCGAGGCACTGGTAGGGGTGCATCACATTCTCCCAGAGGCCGCTGACCTTGGCTGCATTTCAGGGGTCAGGCATCCTCAGCAGGCAGGCTTCACTGAGAATTTAGGAACAAATGAGACCTTTCATCTAGATGAGCCCACCTCTCCTAACGTGGGAAGACAGACAGACATGATCTGCCCCCTGATCTGTGGAGATTACCTACATGGCCTTTGGACCCACTCCCTCCAGGCCTGCACACCTCACCCACCACAAGACAGGTGGCAGACCCCAGCCCGCCAGGACGCAACTGTCTCCACATTGGCATTGAAGTCTTTCAGCCAGCAGTTCCCCAGCTCCTGAGCCAGCTGTAGCCCTCCCTCTTCCCACACCTCCTGCAGGGAGAAATACAGAGGCAGAGCACTAAGCCCAGGCCACAAAGGGCAACGCCAGTGAATCCCACAAAGATGTCTTTTCAAAACACAGATCTCAGGAGCACAGTCGTCCTATGAGTGGACAGCACTCCAGGCTGGCTGGTGAGCCCTCATGGAGGCTCACAAGCCTGTAGGCTCTGTGCTCGGCATCTCAGAAAACCTTCCCAGGAAAAAAGCCCATGAGAGACCCCTCCAGCCCAGCCCAACTGAAAATCACATTAGAGCGCTTTCCATCAGAGTGGTGTGGAGATTCCAACTCAGGGAAATCACAAGGCTTGCCCATTGTTCAGACTCCATCCCCTGCCTTTGCCACTTTCCCCTACCCTGAAGTCGGGGCCATCCATCCACCTGATTAACCGGCTGGCAGCAACTCCCAGCACAGAAAGTAGGGCAAATGAACACAACAGTCTGTAAGGCAGGAAGCCACAGACTTGGCCCAAGCACCCACCCTGTTACCAACCCCCACCCCCAGCTGCCCAGGGGTCAGTGGGTTCTGAATGTGGCATTTTGGGGCCAGGGAAATAGACACTTACTGTACAAACACATGAATGGGCTTTCGCCGCCCAACTATCAAAAAAGCCAATTTCAAATGGCATCTCTGTTCCTTCTCAACGCCTTGACTGCCTTGCAGAAAACTCACCTCTTGGAAAGAAGGATTAAGGAGAGAGGGAGGGGGAGTATAAAAGAGGGGGGAAGGGAGAGACGATTGAGGAGACTAAAGAAAAAGTACCACTTTGACCGTAAAGGTAGGTCTTTAAAATAACCGTAGAGAAGGAGGCAATGTCAGGAGAAGTACTGAAGATTCAGGCACACGGCGCCGAGATTTAGCATCAGTCTAACAATGTATTCCTCAGGAGGGCGTGTGAACTTCCGAGCTTCACCCATCCTGCCCGTCTCCGCGCTGAGAGCCACCACCGACTCGGTCTCCGACTCTCCATGCCTCAAGGAGATGCAGTGGCTTCTTTAAAATTCAAATTTATTTTTGGTTCAAGAGAGGAAGAAGCTGTCCTTAAATTGGTGTCCGATCCTTCTCAGACCCCTGCTGCCACCCCCTCCCCTCCCCCCTTCCCGGCAGGCAGCATCTAATTCAAAAGGCAAGAAAGCTCTACCCCTTCCTTCCCCGAAGGAGTGTGTTGGGAATGGGGTTGGGGGTGGGGTGGCGTCGAGGCTGCACTGGGATTCCTGGTACTCTGATCTCAAAACAACAGCAAAATGGATTCTGTATCAGTGATGCCTCAGTCGATACAATGAAACGACGTCGGAGTCAATTCACGTGAAGGTAAATGCAAACCGGTGAGGCCGGGGCGGGGGAGGGAAGTGCTCTCTACAAAGGACTGGCCGCAGACGCGGGGAAAATACACACACACACACACACACTCCCGGGAGTTCCGGTCTGATTGGGGAAAGGCAGAGAACACATCCCTTTCACCTGCTTAAGTTCAGCCATAAAACTGAAATGTCACAGCCACAAAGTCAGAAAGCACAGGCATGGCTGAGTTAAAACCATAAATAAAGGTGAGTGGCAGACCGGCATTTAAGAGAGCGCTGAGGGGGAGTCGGGGCGCAGAAGGCAGAAAAGGGGGAAGGGGAGGCAGTTGCCATCTATGAGGCGAGCACAGCAATAGCTGCCCCCTTGGAGCGGCAGGTTCGCCTTCGCGGGGACAGCCAGGCTCACAATACCATCTTGCAGGTAGCTGGAAAACCTGAGGAGCCAGTACCTTTATTCACGCTGTTCTTCTTTTTGCAGAAAGGGACAGAGGGGTCTCGCGCCTTGGCACAAGACGACTGCCCGCGGCTTGTGTATACACATACACACACACACACACACACACACACACACAGATTGAGCCTTTCATTTTAATGCTCTTCATCGGTCTAAGATGAAACTGGCATAAGCTCCACGCGCTCTCGGGGGAGCCTCGGCTACAACCAAAGGGGGACACGTACCGCACAGCCCCTGCCGTGGGGGCTCAGCCAAGCGCACCTCGGCAGCCCCGGAATCAAAACCAGAAACCATGTTCCCTCCCTATCGCATTCCCCCGCCTCTGCCCACCAGCCCCAGCCCCCGTCCACGCACCGAGCCCATTCAGTCTGACCCAAACCACTGGAAAGAAATCAGAAAACATGTTCTGCTCACCCTCAGAGCCGAGAGATCGATTTCATCCAGGCTGCGAGCCGGGGAGTCGCTCGCCATGTCTACTTCTTTGCCGGAGAAATGGACCAAAACCACCCCGAAGCTTCTCCCTTGGAAATTCCACCTTGGTCTATTTCACTCGCGTCCTCATGCGGGTGTCGCGCCAGAGGCCCCGGGCCCAGCCTCCCCCGCCCACCCCCGCCCGGCAGTGCCGGATCCCGATCCTCCGCGCGTCGGTCGGCGGGGTCCGGGAGCCCAACCTGCGCGGATCTCCAAGCCCGGAGCCGCGGTGCGTGTGGGCTGCGCGCCCTGATCGGCTAAGGGCGCTCGGGCTGCGTGGGTGTATTTAAATGGGACATGCTGCTTTGCTTGTGCGTGGATGACGGCTGCATTGGCTGTTATAATGAGACACATCAACTCCTCCACTCAGCTGGGGGGGTGGGGGTGGAGAACCACACAGAACTGTCTATCACCGCTTCCTGGGAGGAGTAAAGGGGGGGGGGGGGAGGCGGAGGAGGCGTGGTTTCTGCCTGGGGAGAGGCCGCGCTTCCTGACCCGGTCCCTCTGCACCACCGTGGGTGGGGGAGGGGCGTGCACCCTTTCCGCCCGGGCTTTTGCTGGCTAATCCGGCTGGATCTGAAGAGCTGTGCCTGAACCCTGCCGTGCTTATCATAGGGACAAGGGGGCTTTATTTTTGTGTGTCCAATTCATGCGCTGCAGCAAAATGGCCCTTCAATCGCATCTGGGGGTTTCTCCACAGGGTGCAAATGCTCTAGCGCTGAAAAAAATCCAGAGAAAAGAAAGAGCGACGCCCTCCCGCCCCCATTAATTATTTGTGGGGCTGGAGTAACGCGGGCTGGTGCAACCGGTGCATATAAGGACTTGTGTGCTGGGAAGGGGATCCGCCTCCAGCCACGGAACGAATGGGGGAGAAGCGCACTGGCACAGCGCGCCCAGCCCCGCGCTTTAGCAATTTGCAGCGGCCGCTGGGTCGGGTCCGCCAGCTGCCCCCGGGATTCCGGATGGCGGGTCTTGGGGGACGGTCACTCGCCGCTTCGGAGCCGGGAAGGTTTGCCAGAAGCGGGAGAGCTGGGAGATCGGAGCTCCCTTTTGGCATCGCCACACCCAGGACCTGCCGGTGCCGCAATTCCCCACGGAAACGACCGAATAGAAACGAGAAGCTTGTTCTCTGGGTGCAATGCTTCAGGTAACTCCAAAGGCGACACTGGGTATGGCAACACCTCATAGACCTGCCGCCTCAGGACCCTGCGTTTCGCTTTCAGGCAGCGTTTCCGCGGCTGACCTACCCAGACTGATGGAGAAAGTTTGGCTGGGGGAAAAAGATGTAACATACAAGATGTACGGCGTGAGAGCGATTTTGCTCCACCCGCTTTCTCATTTAAAGGCTGAACGTCTACAGTGGTAAACACGACATTCTGTAATCAAGAGTGTGAAGTCATTTCCCCAAACTCCCGGCACAGCCCGCCTCTCCAGCCCTGGTGACCACGCGAAATATGCGGGAAGAAACGCTCAAATTGAACTCTTCCCCAAATACAGCAGTAGCTTTGAAAGCATTATCTGCACCTCTGTTAAGATGAGCATACTTCTGGCCAAGGGCATTGAGGAATTTTAATCGTGTAGTGTGAATATCAGCTTCAGAATAAGGCTTTTGAATGAATGAATGGAAGCCACTGCAGCAAGTTCATCACAACTGCAGACATTAGGAGACTTTCACCCAGCATTCGGTATACGCTGTGCTGTTTCTATTATTGTATCTATTTATGTGCATTGTGGATCATGAAACTTGAAATTGTTCCAACATCTTAACGGCCACAACAGTTGTTTAGGCGTTTTTGCCGTTAAAACGTCAAACGTTTAAACGTGTTATATTCAAAACGCTCGATTTCATCTCTCATGTTTTTACTAAAATCATCCAGCTCGAGGTAGTAAGGAACATGCAGTAAGACACCAAGTAATGTCGAAATGACGTTACAAACTATCATTTCCTGTCATCGTCCTTGTTTTACCCTTCTCTGTCCCTTTTTTACCCTCAATCTAGATGACAAATTAATGTATTGTCTCAATGTTGAAAGAAAATAATTTAAGATCAAATATTGAGATCTATGAACAGAACTATTTTTAAAACTCCAAACATAAGAAAAATGAGATAAAGATTTTTTTCTCCATTTTATACTCCAGATTTTATTTGAAACATCACAAAAGGATCGTTTATTTTGGCGCTAGTGAGTGGTTCAGGCCTTGACGATACCGTTGACAGTGGCACTAAATTCAACCCTTAGATTTAGAATTAGATTAGAAAGCTCTGTGTTCAGTACTGTAATGGGTACTAAGTGGTAGAGGGCTTCCTAGGACCCGGAGAGGATGACGAGAGAGGCAGTGGAGGCAGGGATGAGGCTACAGGAAATACCATAAAAGGAGAGATTACAACAGCCGAGGCACCTCCAGCTGGTAAGGCAAGGAGGACACTCCAGCAGTTTGTGCGGGAGGTGAAGTGACTGGCGACTGGACTGGGAAGGAAAGCAGAGATCAGCTCAGGTGGACCTTAGATGCCCCATTAAGGAACTTCAACTCCATCCTTTAGGTCGAGTGTGCATCAAATTTCAGCCATTTCAGTACAAACTCCTAATTTTTTGCCATGTCTGTGTACTTCCTGGACTGTTATTATTTACTTAATATTTTTCTTTAAATCAGTACTATATTCTTACATTTAATTTAAAAGGAAACATAAATTGCTACTGTAAATGGAAAGCTAGCAACACTTGCTAAAAAAAAAAATAGAAGGAAACCATTAAAATAAACATGAAGGAAAATAAAGCAATCTTATTAAATTCTAGCTAGCTATCATTGCTTGCCCCAGGCTTCTATCCTGGGGCCCACTCTTAGTTTATCAAGAGAGATTAGGAAATGCCAGAAAAGGCATTCAAAACTTAACCTAAGTGAGATTTTCTTCTTGGTGTCATGTGAAGGATTGAAAGAATTGATGTCATTTGTGTGCAGCTTGAAAGTCTGCAGAACATGATCTGTTGTATGTGTCTGTGTAAATATGTAGTTAAGTGTAAAAAGCATGGACACAGGCAGGAAGGGTACGGTTGAGCTTCAGGGTAGTGAGAAGGAAGGAAGAGGAATGGAATGGGAAGTCCCAGAGGAGGCCCCAACAATGATATCTAATTTATTTAAAAAAAAAAAATAGATCTCAAGCTAGAATTGCTAAATGTTTGGAATTGTTAAATCTGAGTTGTTACTAGTGGGAATTCATTATATTGTTCTCTGTATCTGTTTGTATATTTGAAATATTTTTATATTTTAAAAATATTTATAAAAAAGAGAAAGAATCCCAAAAGGGGTTCTGTTCTCCATATTAAGTTCAATGTTATTTAATGTCAAATCCATGTTCCAACTAAAATAAACACTGTGGAAATCTGTAACACTGCTTGTGGAGCTTCTAAAAGCGTACTCCTTACATCTTCTGTCACCACAAATCCCTAGATGTAGCAGAAAGTATATTTTTAAAAATTCATTAGAGTTCTAGAAGACAAAAAAGGCAGCATCAGTGGTCCAGCAATTCAGAGGACTTCCTAGGTTATATAAAGCAGGCAGGATTGAATTGCTAGTAGAACCACAAATCAAAACTGTATGGAGCGGGACCAGGGTGAAAGTTGGGGCAGCTTCCAGCTCAGAAGCAATGGCTACAACGAGCAGGCACTTTCATCACGGCAAGTAACTAAAGAGTGGCACTAATTCACTCCTTCACCTATTCAACATGTACATAGATCATGTGCTCTGTGCAAGACACAGTACTAGGCCCTGGAGCTTTGCCTTTACAGAGGCCAATAATAAACTTGTGAGTAAATAATCGATAACAAAGGTTATTTTAGATGGTAATAAGTGATATGAAGAAAATTAAGCAGGCTAATGAGAATGGGCAGGTGGATGTGTGCACCCCTAGCCCTGATACGCACTTTCTGTGAATGTGGGTGCCTGGGCCAAGGAGACAGGGTCACCCCAAGGAGCTGCTCACCAATTGCCAAGAGAAATGGGAACACGCGTGCACGCGCGCACACGCACACATACACACACTCACACACACACACACACACACCCTGTCCTGTCCTGTCTCCCTTCCCCCTCAGCAGAGAAGCACTCTGCATTTGAATCAGCCCCACAGATAGGCAAATGAGACTTCCAAATGCTAAGATGCGTGGACAACCCAGAATCGCCAATCATTCCTAGGAATCTTACTATGAAAGAGAGGCACCAATGTCAATTAACAAATGATTGAACACCCAAAGTTCTTTTTAACAGAGCAAAAAGAAGTTTTATAGTATATATTTTTTATCCTCAGAGGGAAAATACAAGATCTTACATTCACAAAACAACAAGGTTATTATGAAAACAAACCAGTTAGAGGACTAATTAAGAATATATTTACTGAAATTTTAAAAATGAATAGATTGAACAATAATAATACTTTGCTACAAGTACTCTTCTCAGCATTCATATATTAACATTTAATCTTTATAATCTTATAAAGTAGGCAATATCATTAGCATATTCATTTTACAGAGAAGTAAACTGAAGAATAGAAAGGTTAATTAACTTACTCAAGGCAACACAGTAATAAATGGTTGAGTCAGGATTGGAACTCAGGCTTTTCCTTACCATACTGTACTGATTCAGGCTGAACTGAAGGGTGAATTAATAGACTAGAAGATTGGGCCCAGTTTTCTCCCAGATTGCAGGAAAAAAGTTAAAGCAATGAGCAAAATTCTAAACAACATAGGGAATAAATTTAGAAGTTCTAACATTCATCTAGAATGGATGGAAGGAAATCCTTAAAGAATTGATATAAAATGTTTCAGCATCTTCCGGCTAAAATCTCCCATTTAGTGCGTAAGTAAAAAGTACTACACTCAAACACATCATGATGGAACTTCAGAGCATTAAGGATAAAAAGACAATTCTAACCAGGTCACTATTCCTCATCAGCAACAATGGATGCTGGTAGATAATGGAACAAAGTATTCTAAGGGAATTGTTTCCAACTTAGAATTATCTACCCAAATAAAGTAACACAAGAAAGAATACAAAATAATGACATACTTTCAGACGCATAAGGATTCAAATGGTTGATCATCTCTTAAATTATCATTGGAAAATGTATTCTACCAAAGAATCCACAAAGAAAATGTGTGACGCGAAAGACCATGGTGAGCAGAGGTAGCAGACTGTTAGCACTCACACTCGTTCTCTTTCTCCCTTACTAGCAAAACTCTGATTGTGAGAATTTATCCTTCATGTGTTTAAAGAACATGGGCTCTCCCCAGCCCCGGAGGGAGGGGGACTGTTAAATGGTCTAAAGTCCTCATAGCAATTCTATTCTCTCCTAATGATTGGTTTAAACATAGGCATATCACGCAACACTGACTAAGGAGAAGTCTGGTGGGGGGGTTATAAGAATGGTTTTCCTCTTTGAAAACTGAAAAGAGAAGAGAAGGAGAGAGAAGAGAAGAGGGCCAGGGAAAGCTTCCTGCCTGTGATAGCCATCCTCCAAGGTGGCTCCCTTGAGCCTCACCTCCCGTTACCTACCCTCCTTGTAGAGCCCTCCACATAGAATACAGGGGACATCTGGAGTTGGGTAAGAAGAGACAAGTCAGCTTTTACCTTGATCTCTTGGTTCACCTGCTCTAAGGCAGGGTTTCTCAACCTCAGCTCTACTGACATTTTGGGTCTGATAATTCATGTTGTGGGGGCTTGTCCTGTGCAGTATAGGATGTTTAGCAGCATCCCTGGTCCCTATCCACGGGATGCCAATAACGTCTTCCCAGCTGTGACAACCAAAAATGTCTCCAGACATTGCCAAATGTCCCCTGGAGAGCACAATCACCCCTAGTCGAGAACCACTGCTGTAGGGGAAGCCAGCCACCGCGTCCTGCCGATAGTCATGCAGCTTGCCAGCCATGTGAGTGAGCCTCCTTGAATCGTCCTGTCCAGTCAAGCCTTCAGATGACTGTGATCCCAAGTGGCTCTGACTGCAAGCTCACAAGAGATCCTGAGCTAGAACCACCCAACCAACTTGCTCCCAAATCCCGACGCACAGACACCATGAAAAATAGTAGATTTTATTATTGTTTTTAGACATTTGATTTGTTGTGCAGCAACAGATAACTAACACACTGTCTCCAGATGGGGTTGTCTGTGGATGTGATAGCTGGAACCATGGCAGCCATCTTCCTACTAGGTCAGGATGAGCTTGAGAAAGAAAGCAGAAGATGAAAATCGTTTAGATCCTTAATGACATCAATGAGCCACTAAATTAATCCAGGAACAACCAATCTCTGAACTTCTTTTTATGTGACCTTAAGTTTTCTCATTTTGTTTAAGCCACTTTTAGTTGAGTTTTCTGTTATTTGTGGCCAAATACTTCCTGTTATAGAAAACAAAAATGAAAACTTTGAATTAAGTTTTTATTATTGCTGATTCATAAAGTAAAAAGAAATAATGATCATGTCAAACTGAAATGATCTTATTATGAGGGCAAAGGGAAAGGAGAGAGAGAAAAGCATACTAAGATTTTTGTCTTATTTGAAGATGTGTATAGATACTATCTCTAAACACATACAGAAAATTGTAAGTCAATAATGCCTGATAAGTATAAGGGTTACCATAGAGGCAGATATAAACTGGATGTTTAAGTTACAAACTACTTGAGAGAAAAAATGGCACAAGGATAATGATAAATTCAATCAAATTAAGAAGAGAAAAAATATAAACCAGAATGTGTATTGTAGAGGGCATGTTTTTTGAGTGGTGGGGCCCACTCAGCATCCATTCTGCTTTTGTATACTGTCGTAGGTAGACTAACAGCCCCCCCAAAAGATATCCATGTTCCAATCCCCAGAACCCATGAATATGTTATCTTACATGGCAGGAAGGACTTTGCATGTGTGATTAAATTAAAAAATATGAAACGGGGAGATGATCCTGGATTCGCATAGTGGGCCGGTTGTCATCACAAGAGTCCTTAAAAGTGAAAGAGGGAGGCAGAGCAAGAGTCTGAATTAGAGGAAGAGGTGACATGGAAGGAAGGCACAGAGAAACGCGACATTGCTGGCTTTGAAAATGAAGGAAGGGGGCCATAAACTAAGGAATGTGGGCAGCCTCTAGAAGCTGGAAAGGCAAGAAAACAGATTCTCCCTTGAGCCTCTAGAAGGAAACGCAGCCTTGCTGACACCTTGATTTTAGCCCAATACGACCTCTTTTGAACCTCTGACCTCCAGACTATAAGAAAATAAATTTATGTTGTTTAAAGCCACTGAATTTGTGGTGACTTGTCACAGCAGTCATAGAAAACTAGTAATATTTCCTGTATCCATATTTCCTTCTGAATAATTGTCTCTTTCCCCTTGTTTCAGATTACTGGGGCTATTACTCAGATCTTCAGCCCATTGGTGGCCAAAGGGCGAGTAGGTGTCTGAAATCAGAACATTAAAAGACCCCTTCACAGAAACCTGGAACTTAAGAAGAATGGTAATAAGACTGAAAATGGTTAGTAGTTATTCCTTTCAATTTTGGTACCCTACCCATAAGATATTTACTAGAGTCCATTCTGTTTCTCAGAAGTTGCCTTGTTTCATGCCCATTTCCAAACTTGATTCTCCGTGCTGGTTATCTATTCCTGTGTAACAAACCACCTCAAAACTCAGTCAATAAAACAACAGTTCGTTCTTGAGCTCCCAAATCTATCATCTGGGCAGGGTTGGGGGAGGAGTCTCGTTTGCTCCATAGGGCATTAGCTAGGGCTGGAGAACCTGCTTCCAAAATGGCTCGCACATCTACCTAGCCAGTTTGGTGCCGGGCTATCTGCTGAGTGTTCAGCCAGGGCTGATGGCTAGAAGCTTTGGTTCCTTTCCAGGTTTGTCTCTCCATGGGCTGTTGAGGCTCCTTCATGGCATGGCTGAATTCCAAGAGCGATTATCCCAGGAGAACCAGACACAAGCTGTATCACATTTTATGACCTAGCCTCAGAAGTGATGTGACTTCAATTCTGCCATTGTCATAAATCTACCCAGATTCAAGAAGAAGTCACATACATTTCACCTTTTAACGGGTGGAGTGTCGCAGTCACATTGAAGAACAACATGTGGGATGGAAGATATTGCAGTATTTTTGGAAACTAAAACCTACTACATCCTTCGAGCCTAACTATCAATTCTCTGTCCTCAGTATCTTTGCCTTTTGTTCATGCTAGTCGGAGTTGGTTTCTGCTGATGCTTGCAACCAAAGAATAATATAGCAGGCATAAGCACAAACATATCAGAATAAGTATAAATATTTAAATTTCCTTATTAAAAGACAGAAGTTCCCAGAGTGTGTAAAAAAGCAAAGTGAAACAACCCCAGTAAACTAAGAACACACAAGCTTTTCAAATCTGCCATAGGAAACTGACGAAACTTGATGAGGCCACAAGGTAAAGTTTGATAATTTCCAAAAGGCAACAATCATAGATACCACATTCTCGGACCACATTACTGCGAGATTTCAATATTCATGTCACAGGTTTATCTGAATATCTGATTCACAATTCTTGGACCTTCTTCACCAGAAGGAGATTTGTCTCTAGCTAGTAACTTAAACTTACTCCCAGGTACTCAGCCAGAAATTTAGCATCGTCTTAAGCAGCTCTGCCTTAAAAAATAGAACTCTAATTTCTCATGCTCCAATTACACACCCTACCTTCTAGCATCTTGGCAGCCTTTACTAACGTTACTACTGTTTTCAGCCATTCAGAGTCGCCATTTCTGTTCATTGGTAGCATTCTTCATTCTTTTCCAATGGGTTTTCCCTCTGACCCTTTCTTCCTTCCCTTCCCATGCTGGATCTCAAAGTATTTAGGAGCCTGAAATTCAATATACTGTATTCCATACAGTGTGATCTGGCATGAAGAACATAGTCCCTGGGAGTTGAATTGCCTGAGATCAAATCCCAAAATAGAAAGAGGAAAATAACATGATTGTTTTATAGTTTTTCGTTTCTTGTTTCTGATGGACAGATAGATAGATAGACGGATTTTTTAAGCCTAGTTACCATTGGAATAAAAATGCCAATTGACTACATCTCTATTGTATTAAATGGGTTCAGAGCAAGTTTCCTAATTTTCTAGCACCATTTAAGCCCAAAGATAAACACTACAATTTATCTAAAATACCAGTATTACACTTTCCCCAAATACAGAAAACTATTTTTACTAAAAATTTGGCAAGCCCTTTCAAAACAGCATTTTCTGTTTTCATTCTTTGAGAAAGTCCTAAAGACAAATATGTATAGAGATTTTAATATGCAGCTGTAATCCTTCAATATTTATTGTAAAAGTTTGTTTATAATTTTTTTGGAAGTTGCTTGATCTTCTTAAATCCTACAGCAGTTTTAAGTTTAATTATATTCCAGCTGAATAATGGAGTTTTCAGCTCGCTTTTCCCTCAATATTTTTAGAACCTAACCTCGTGTCTTGCAGCAGTAAGCATTCCATACATGTCTAGTCCATGACCAAACATACTGTAATAGAAATGATGAGAGGACATCTATGCTGACCACCAAGGGTTGACCGGACCATGTCAAAAGCCTGTGGTTTTTAGTTAACTTAATAAGTTTCCACTTTTTCTACATGACTTTTTTCTACAGAACTGCATCCTGTTTAGTTTTAGATTCAAAGCTCCCTCTACCCCACCATTCACAAAATGATTTTCAGTTTTTTATTTCATGTCCATATGTTTGAATGGCATAACCCCACAGGTTAGCCCAGAGCTGGGAGGGGGCGGAGTGGTCCAGCTGGATCTTCACGTGAACTCGTAGGGTAGATAAAGTTTCTACCAGACTTATAAAGCTGGAAGGAGCCTTAGAGCTATCTGAGTCCAACCCTTTCGTCTCACAGATAAGGAACCAAGGTCCAGAGACACTGTGTGACTTGCTCCATGTCACAGAAGTAGCACAGGAAAGGGCTTTGAGGACTGAAGGATTTGTCCTTAAAAAAAAAAAGAAGCAAGGCTGTATTTACTGTTATTGTTTCCCCCTCAGATTCCTGATCCACTGTTCCTCCTACTGTGCCATATTGCGCCCCAGACATTTAAAGTACTATCCACTTGTGTTGTGCTTTTTATCTTAAGGAAACTGTAAAGTACACAACTGATCCTATTTCCCTTAATGTGTGGGCTGCCTGAGAGCTCCAAGCTACATGAGTGGGTTTGCCATGCCTGGTACTGGCTCTAGTGTGGGAAGAAGTGCCAAAAATGGAGCCAAGAGGCCTGCCTGAGTAGGTTCTTTAAGTCAAGAACCCAGGCAACAAAACAAGGAATGGGGAGTTGTTTTGATCACTTGATCAAAGCAGATAGAAGCCAAACCTCATCAGAGGTTTAACATACTCTTTTCATGGAATTACATGGATGGCTCATAAGGTCTATACTGGAAAATGCAGCCTCTCTCTTACGGCACTTAAGACACTATATTGTAGTTGTTGAGTTTTGGGTTTTTATTTCCCACCATAGAGCTGTTGAGTACAGGAACTTTTCTTTTTCAGCTCTGTTTCTCTAGTACCTAGTCATAATGCCTGCAATAAAGTGGTGGTTATTATCATTAATCAATAAATCAGTGTAATGAAGAAGCTGGTAAAGGTGGACGTAACTAGCCACTTTGAAGCCAGAAAATTTTGGACAAATCTTTTAAGCCAAGTGTCTAAGATTTTATATTTTTTATGATTTTTGCATGACTAGTTGATTCTGAGAATAAACCCAAAGCCCCACAACTAAAACTGCTTCAAAAGCTGATAATAGGGGGCTGGCCCCGTGGCCGAGTGGTTAAGTCTGTGCCCTCTGCTTCAGTGGCCCAGGGTTTCGCTAGTTCGAATCCTGGGCGCGGACATGGCACCGCTCATCTAGGCCATGCTGAGATGGCATCCCACATGCCACAACTAGAAGGACCCACAACTAGAAATACACAATTATGTACTGGGGGGCTTTGGGGAGAAAAAAGGAAAAATAAAATCTTAAAAAAAAAAGCTGATAATAAAAATCAGTTGTGGGTGCAACTTTCTCATTCATTCACAAAGAATGTAAATTCATTCACTCATTAATATATCCATTCATCAAAAATGTGTATTGAATACAGGGATCATCAGGATGGTCTCTGCCTGTATAATCTAAACAGTTTTTCTAAAAGCATGGTCCATGGGGCACTTATATCAAAAAGATGGCAGGACTTTGTTAACATGTAGGTTCTCAGAATATTTGGGGGACAGGCTCAGGAATGTTCACCTTTAAACAAGCACCCTCCCAGATACTTTTTTCCATTACCAAATGTTTATTGAGTATCTTTGATGGGCAAGGCCCTTGCTTGGTTAGACCAAAGAATGACGGGAATAGACTATACCTGTGCAAGTATCTTAATACATTCAGGCTGCTATAACAAAATATCACGAACTGAGTGGCTTGTAAACAACAGAAACTTACTTCTCACAGTTCTAGAAGCTGGGAAGTCCAAGATCAAGGTGCTGACAGATTCAGTGTCTGGTGAGGGCCCCCTTTCTCATCCAGGGCCATCTTCGCACTGTATTCTCAACTGGCAGAAGGGGCAAGCTAGCTCTCTTTTATAAGGACACTAATCCCAATCGTGACAGGTTTGCCTCATGACCAGTCACCTTCTAAAGGTCCCACCTCCAAATACCATCAGCTTGGGGGCTAGGATTTCAACACATGGATTTTGGGGGGACACAACCATTCAGTCCATATCAGCCAGAGACAAAATCCAATCTCATAAATAAACATGACAAAACTTAGGTTAAATGCACAGGTGTTGGAAGAGAGGGGTGGAAGGGATTCCGAGACAGAATCTGTTTTCTAAAGAAAAAAAGTAGGTCCCTAAAGCTGGTCGGACAAGTTTCTAGACATTTACAGATGTTGTTGGTGCTCTTTCAGTGAAGGAGACCCTGGAAAGTTGCTAGAATTCTTTGTCTTCTAGTAAGTACATCACCAGCTTCTACAGCCATCAGTATATCACCATAGTTATTTTTATCTACCTCTCCTCCCCCATGCTTTTTTTTTCTTTGCTAAACTATTTTAAAACAAATCATTATTATCGTGTCATTTTAATTCTAAATATTTTAGCATATATCTCAAAAGGGGGAGGGTTTTGAGTGTGGGCTGTGTTTAGTGAGGTGCTTCCACAGCATCGAGTATGAAAGGGGGCAAAAGTAACTTTACAGTGGAGAAATACAGCAAATGGCAAATACTACCTTGGCCAGTTATCAAGATTAACATCATCAGGGATAAGCCATGTTGATAGAAGTCACTCCTGATATGATATAATGAGAAAGGCTCTAGTAAAATTTAATAAAGTGTGCAATTTAGTTCACAGTAACGTGCCAATATCAGTTCCTTCGCTGTGACAAATATACCAGAGTAATGTAAGATGTTCACAATAGGGGAAACTGGGTATGAGATATATAGGAACTCTGACTATCTTTGCAACCTTTTGGTAAATCTAGAACTATTCTAAATTTTTTTAAGTTTTTTATTTTAAAAGGGAAGAGTATAACACACTGGATAACCTAGAAGAAATGGATACTGTCCTAGAAACACACAACCTATGAAGATTGAATCATGAAGAAATAGAAAGTTTGAACAGACCAATAAGAGTAGGGAAATTGAATCAGTAATCAAAAACCTCCCAACAAAAAAAGCCCAGGACCAAATGGTTTCACGGGTGAATTCTGCCAAACGTGTAAGGAAGAATTACCATCAGCCCTTCTCAACCTCTTCCAAAAAGATTGAAGAGGAATTTTGTGAGGTCCAAACTCATTTTGTGAGGCCACCACTACTCTGATCTTAAAGCCAGATAAGGACACTATAAGCAAAGAGGACTACAGACCAATATCTCTGATGCATATAAATGCAAAAATTCGGTTTGCTAGTATTCTCAAAATTAATTAAATGGGATCAAGAGGGATTTATCCCTGGGAAGCGAGGACATTTCAACATACCCAAATCAACAAATGTGATAAACAACATTAACAAAATAAAGGATAAAAATCATATGATCATCTCAATAGATGCAGAAGAGGCATCTGACAAAATACAACATCTTTTCATGACAATAACTCTCAAAAAATTGGGTATAGAAGGAACATACTTCAACATAATAAGTACCAAATATAACAAGCCCACAGCTAACATTGTACTCAGTGGTGAAGAGTTGAAAGTTTTTCCTCTAAGATCAGGAACAAGACAAGGGTGCACACTCTCACCACTCCAAGCCAGCATAGTACAGAGCAATGAGGCAAGAAAAAGAAATAAAAGGCACCAAATCAGAAAGGAAGAAGTAAAATTATCTGTGTTTGCAGATGACATGATCTTATATTTAGAGAGTCCTAAAGAATCCACCAAAAAACTGTTAGAACTAAACAAGTTCAGTAAAGTTGCAGGATACAAAATCAACATACAGAAATCAGTTGTTCTTCTAACATTGATGTTTACAAATAACAAAATATCTGAAAAGGAAATAAAGGGAACAATCACATTTACAAGAGCATCAAAAACAATAAAATCCTAAGGAAGAAATTTAACCAAGGAGGTGAAAGATCTGTACACTGAAAACTATGAGACTCTGCTGAGGGAAATATAAGAGGACACAAATAAATGAAAAGATATCTTGTGTTTATGGAGTGAAAGAATTAACATCGTTAAAATGTCCATACCACCCAAAGTCATCTAGGGATTCAATGCAATGCCTATCAAAATTCCAATGGCATTTTTCACAGAAATAGAAAAAACAATCCTAAAATTCTTATGAAACCGCAAAAGATCCCAAATAGCCAAAGCAATCCTGAGAAAGAAGAACAAAGCCAGTGGCATCACACTTTCTGATTTCAAACTATATTACAAAGCTATAGTAATCAAAACAGTATGGTACTGGCATAAAAACAGACACACAGACCCATGGAACAGAATCAAGAGTCCAGAAATGAACCTTGCATATACGGTCAACTAACATTTGACAAGGGAGCCAAGAAGACTCAATAGGGAAAAGATAGTTTTTTCAAAAGATGGTGTTGGGAAAACTAGATAATCACATGCACAAGAATGAAATTGGACCCCTATCTCATACTACACCCAAGTAATGAATTAAATGCTTAAACGTAGACCTGAAACCATAAAACTCATAGAGAAGAACATAGGGGAAAAGTTCCTTGACATCAGTCTTGGCAATGATTTTTTGAATATGGCACCAAAAGCAAAAATAAATAAATAGGACTACATAAACTAAAAAGCTTCTGCACAGCAAAGGAAATGATCAACAAAATGAAGTGCAACCAATGGAATGGGAGAAAATATTTGCAAACTATCTATGTGATAAAGGGTTAATACACAAAATATATAAGGAACTCTTACAACTCAATAGTGAAAAACCCAGACAATGTAATTAAAAGAAATGAAATCAGGGTCTCGAAGAGATATCTGCACTTCTGTGTTCATTGCAGTGTTATTCACAATACCCAAGCTATGGCAACAACCCAAATGCCCATCCACCAATAAATGAATAAAGAAAATGCAGCATATATGTGTGTGTGTGTGTGCATGTGTATGGCATATAGAGTCAGATAGAGAAAGACAAATACTGTACGATTTCTCTTGTATGTGAAATCTAAAAAAGCCAAACTCATAGAAACAGAGTAGAATGGTGGTTGCCAGGGGCTGGGGGTTGGGGAAAATGGGGAGATGTTGGTTAAAGGGTACAAACTTTCAGTCATAAGAGAAGTAAGTTCTGGGGATCTACTGTACAGCACGGTGACTATAGTTAATACTGTATTATTAGACTTGAAAGTTGTCAAGAGAGTAGATCTGAAATGTTCTCACACACACGAAAAATGGTAGTTCTGTAAGGTGAAGGAGGTTTTAACTAACCTATTGTGGTAGTCATTTTATGACACATACATGTATCAAGTAATTACATTGTACACTTTAAACCCGCACAATGTTACACGTCAGTTATATCTCAATAAAGCTGGAAAAAATAAAATAAAATAGAAATTAATAATCAGAATAAATAAATAAAATATGTAACTCCAGCCTTTCATGATTTTATCATTCCCATTTTAAGTTTAGAATAAATTTGGGGAACAAACGTTTATTGTTTTCAATAAATATTTATCAAAATCTTAGTAAAAAAAAAGGCGAGTAGGAGGCAGAGTGACAATGCCACTATCACATTAAAAAGAAAACTTGTCCCAAATCAGGTCAGAGACAGAACATTTTTACATAATGTAATTCATGACCACCTTCTGCAAAGATTTTTACATTCATGGTAAAATTCTGTAGCTTTTTTCAATGAACTTTAATGAGATTAAATCTTGTTCTGGAAACCAGTTACTGACCCACCCACCGGCTGCCAGTCAAGGGTCCAGTGAACTCAGTCTTCCTTTTTTAACCTGTTACATATTGAATAGCTTACCAGTCTCTTTTTCTGTAAAATAAGAGTGAATCTTTCAATGAGCTTGCTAGGATCTTTTTCCTGGAATGGTAGCAACACTTTATGGCAATAAGGCGTCCACACATGTTCAAATTAAATTAAAATCTTCCCACGTTCAGAAAAGTTTTCTTTAATAGCACCTAACAAAAATAACAATCATTTCCTAATATAATCTAATACCCAGTCATATTGGGCTAGTATATTCAGATGATTCTTTTTTTTAAATTACTCTATTGAGGTTACCTTGGTTTATAACGCTGCGTAAATTTCAGGTGTACGTTATTATATTTCAGCTTCTGTGTAGACTGCATCATGGTCACCATCAATAGTCTAGTTTTCTAATGATTCTTAAGCTCAGTTATGTTCGGGAATCCCAGGCCTCTGTTGGACAGAGTGGAAGAGCTGAAAACAGTCTCTGGCTTCCTTTGTAAAAGGAACATCAAAATCCGTGATCAAGGCATGGACTCCTTAGTCCATGGGTTCTGAACTTTTCTTACTTTATGGACACTTTTGATAATTTTGAAGCTATGGACTTCTCCTCAGACAAATGCACATCTGCCACATCTCAAATTTTTGCCCCTGCTTTCAAGAGGGTTCATGGAGCTCCTGAAGCTCATCCAAGGGTCTCGGACCTGGATTAAGAACACATGCTTTACATGTTCCTTCCCAATTTGTCACTCTGCTGCTCTCACTACACAAGGAGGCCGCTATCAGAGGATGCACAACATTGTTTGTTCCCTTAGGACAGGAACTTGTGCCACTGTCAAGGCCTCCAGTCTTGGTTGAAAAGACACGTGTAGCCACATCGTAGACTAGAAACAGCCATAGATTTGGTGGCAGAAGACCTCAATTCTCCAGGTTACTTTTTCAATACTTCAAGCAGATCACTCTAGGGAGTCAAAGATGGGGCTAAGGTTAAGGTTAGGAACTTAGAGTGCAAGGAACGCCAAAATATTATCATCTCCATTTTACAGGAAACTGAGAATCAGAGAGGTTACATAATGCATCCAAAGAATATTCAGCTTACACATGTTCAGTCAGGTTTCAACGTTAGGTTTGTCTGAGTTTAAAACTCAAGCTTTTTTCAGATTATACTGGTAGTCTTCCAATTGTGCTTAGGAGACCCTCCTTAGAGGGGTTGGCTCCAGTAGTGTGGGGGTAGGGGTACCCCTGGCCCACTGGCTTTAACATATGTGACTTCTTAATTAGAATGTGCTAGGCGTACGGGGCCAGCCCCGTGGCCAAGTGGTTAAGTTCGCACGCTCAGCCGTGGCGGCCCAGGGTTTCACGGGTTCGGATCCTGGGTGTGGACATGGCACTGCTCGTCAAGCCATGCTGAGGTGGTGTCCCATGTAGCACAACTAGAAGGACCTACAACTAAAAATATACAACTAGGTATCCTGGGGCTTTGGGGAGAAAAAGGAAAAAAATAAAATCTTTAAAAAAAAAAAAAAGAATTTGCTAGGCTGCAAAAATGTTTGGAAAACACTGCATTTCATGCTGCTGTTCAGTCTCCACATCTATAACAGAAGTAGAATGCAGATGTCTACTTTATTGTGACAGATAGATAAGAAGAGGCATGTGAAACAACTGTGTAAACTTTTAGACAGTATTCAGATGGGAAATGTTAGTGAAAATACTATATAGCAATGAAATAGTTTTCCCCTTTAAAAATCTTTACTACCCTCAACACACAACCTTGGTTGCACGTTTCATGCACCCAAGAAAGCATGCTGACTTTCAAGTGGTTTGGGGGCACTAGTTTAGACTCGAAAGCTCTACGTAAAGAGTAGTGTCTCTATACATTTTCTTTTCTGCTGAGGAAGATTCACCCTGAGCTAACATCCCTGCAAATCTTCCTCTATTTTTTAGTATGTGGGCCACCAGCTCAGCATGGCAGCTAACATAGCCGTGTAGGTCTGTGTCCAGGAACCGAGCCCAGGTTGCCGAAGCAGAGCACACTGAACTTAACCACTAGGCCACTGGGGCTGGCCCAATATACATTTTTGAAAGTTTAATTACTAATACACTATTAACTGCATAATTAGATTTTAAGCTACCATGAATACATCCTCTCAAATGCATTCGAATTGATCCACCTTCCATTTAAAATCTTTTTTAACATTAATTTATAATTTCTGAGAAATTTCAGATATGATTTTGGGTTTATCATGATTTTTAAGATATTATTATAACTTTAGTTGGAGAGTAAACCTTAGTATTTGAGATTTTGAGACTGGCCTATCTGCCGGTCATTCGCCTGATGACTTAGTGAAACCATGTCACATCGCACATCTGTAGTGGGTGTCACAGGGGAAGGGCCTCCTGAAGTCTGTGAAGCATTCTGAGACAGGCACCCAAAATCAGAGGAGAAAACTACCCCGTTATTGCTGAGCTGACTTGCGGGGTGAAATAACATCTTCCATAATTGAGATATATCTTTCATGGGTGGAAAAGTGTTCCCATATCCAATTTTTTTTTTTTTCTTTGAAAAACAAACAGTGAAAAAACAGCTACAGAAAGAAAATTCCCCTTGTGTGCTTCACACTTCAAAACAATATCACTTTCATCACTGAGTCATCAAAACTTCCTGAGTATTTCTTTTTTAAGAGAAAAGACCAATCACTAACCTATTTTCTTTTCCACCCCACCATCTACAGCAAAAACAACAACTCGGAAATAGTCTTTGGTGAAACTGCAAAGTAGGCAAGGTTTTTCTGTGGCTTTCTTCTACCTTCCTCTCTCTTCGGTCTCCCACCCATAGAATTCCTGCTCTCTTCCTGCACCCCGATGCCTAGGGCTTATGGGATGCTTTGTTCCCCAAGGCTACTCTCCCTTAAAGTATCCAGAACAAAAATTACCCCTTCCTTGCCTTTCTGACAAACCCGACCCCCATCTTTCTCTGCTCCTGACCTCAACTAGGTGCTGCCCTCTGACCTTTCATTTATCTGTGTCTCTCCTTAGCGCATTCTCCAGCATCTGTTCCCAAAGTTCTCCTGCCTTCCAGCCCCCTCCGTACACACTCCCCTTGCAATCTTTCTGTAAGCAACTTCACTGCTTCCTCCACTGACCTGATGGAGGCAGGCAGCTGGTCTGCCACCACGCATAGGGTAAATGGAGTCTCCTGGAGTTGTGCACGGTGAACACAAAGTGACTGAGGCCTGGAGATAGCAAAGCCGCTGTCCCGGATGAGGCCACCTAAAGGGAGAGCCCACAGCTTAACTCCAGTCTGCCTCAAGTTCCGTCTTTGTCTTCATTCGTTCCCCTTCCTGGGCACACACGCTCCTTTCTTTGTAAGGCACACACTTTGGATTTAGATCCATCAGGTTTGGACGATGACACTGCCACTTCCTAGCAGCACGACCTTGGGAAAGGTACTTATGTCTTCTAACTATTAGTTTTTTGATTTAGATAAACAGGATACTAATAACACTTACCTCTAGTGTTAGCATGTGGACTAAATGAGAAAATATCAGTCACAGTGCTGACCTGGGAGCATGCTCAAAGTGACCTGTTGGTACAATTCTTAATTCTAAGGCTGAGATTGCACCCACAAAGTCCACAAAGCCCCTTTTCAAGCTGTTTAGAAATTATCTTAATGCTCCCCTCAGGTCTCCACACTAATTTTACCTTTTCTCCATACTTTTTTGAACTTTTTTTTATCATATTGATAGTTGGCATTCAATTAAAGCAGTTCTGGGTGCCTTATAATGATCAAGTTATTATCAGTCTGCACTCAGAGGTCCTGTGCCCACTCTCTACCACATTTTAGCCTTTGTGTCTCTTAACCTGTGCTCCTCCTCACCCTGTGTTCTTTATCCCTAATAATAATAATAATAGTAATAATGATTACCATTTACTATATGTGTTTTGTGTCAGATACTTACTACATTGCTCATTTAATCTCACTGTGGATTGGCAATATTATTTCCATTGTACAGTCAAGGAAACTGAGGTCAAGAGTTTTCTTGCTGTTTGGTTTTGTGTGTGTGTGTGTGTGAGGAAGATTGGCCCACAGCTAACATCTATTGCCAATCTTCCTCTTTTTGCTTGAGGAGCATTGTCACTGAGCTGACATCTGTGCTAAACTTCCTCTATTTTATGTGGGATGCCGCCACGGTGTAGCTTCATGAGCGGTGCTAGGCCCGAGCCCAGGACCCGAACCTATGAACTCCCGGCTGCTGAGGCAGAGTGTGTGAACTCAACGACTGCCCCACTGGGCCCGCCCCAGGAGTTTTTAAATATGTTACCCAAGATGTCAAAGGTCATCATGTTTAATCCAGGGATGCCTTACTCTGAAACCCATTCCCACCCTTCACCCCGGTCAACCATGATCTGCTTTCTGTCTCTGGACAAGGAATCTTTGTGCATGAGGCTGTGGATTTGCCTATTCTGGACATTTCATATAAATGGAATCATGTAATATGCAACCTTTTGTGGCTGGCCTCTTATCCTCATATTTTCAAGGTCTACTCATGTTGTTGCAGGTATCAGTACTTCATTCCTTGTATGGCTGAAAATATTCCTTGGTGTGAATATATCACATTTTATTTATCCATTCATCAGATGATGGACATTTGAGTTGTTTCCATTTTGCCTATTATGAATAATGCTGCTACAAACATTTGCGTAAAAAGTTTTTGTGTGAAGATATGTTTTCAATCCTCTTACTAGGGGTGGAATTGCTGAGTAGTCATACGGGAGGTGTAAGTTTAATTTAAGAAACTGCTAACCTATTTTCTAAAGTGGGTGTACCATTTTGCATCCCCACCAGAATTGTATGAAGTTTCCAGTTTCCCCACATTCTTGCCCACACTTGTTATTGTCCGTCTTTTTTATTATAGTCATCCTGGTGGGTATGAAGGGGTATCTCACCATGGTTTTGATTTGCATTTCCCTCATGACTAATGATGTTAAGAGCGCTATCTAATTTTGTATTACTATTCTTTGGGTAAAAATACAATGGAAGGTTTAGTGGATGCTGAGTGAGGAATGATCTAGACAAATGTTTCTCCTGTCTTTAATTCACATTGCAAACTTAGTATAGCATTTAAAAAATTAACTTGCTTTTCTGTACTAGCCCAAAAAAAGGCTTTGTCTTGTAACAGGGGTGTGTGTGGGTGTGTTTTTTGGTTTTGTTTTTAAATGAAGAGGTTTAAGTACAAAAGAAATATGTACAAACCCTGGTGGTCTCTGAACCACATGTTCTCAGCCCACCCGCCTTCAGGGCAACTGCGATGGCCGGTTCCTTGTACTTCTTGTGCCGACCTTGAGCACGCACGCTTGGCACAGTCTGGTTTGGGCTTCAGGCTTTCTCCTCAGCTGTAGTAGGCGGCTCACCGGGACCCTAGAGCCCAGAAGTGCAGGGGAAGAAGAGAGTAGGAGGGTGGATTGAAGACTGACACCCAGGGGGAAGCTTCAGTCAATAGAACCGGAAGTTGATGGATCAAGGCAGGAGCTCCCACGCCTTAATGGGACATTCTAGGGGGCAGGCTCCACTCGGTTCCTTAGAAAGGCCCAACAGGAGTGAGCTGCAGTTGCTCATGGCAGAAACCCTTCCCTTCACGAACACTTTGTTGGTATTTCTCCTTCTCCTGTTTCACTTCCCAACTCCCACACTTCTGCCTCCTGGGGTCACTTCAAAAATAAGCTCCTGGCTCACAAGTCCTCCTCTCAGTCTCTGGTTTCAGGGAGTCTGTGGCTAAGTGTGTGTGCTCCTTTAGATCTGTTCAAAACAGTTCCCCAAATCTGATTATTACGACTGTATTAATGATCGAATTGGCACATAGTACATGGGTGGACTCCAGAGGCTGGGAATTCCATGATGGCAAATTGCTCACATGAGGACTTTTTAGGGATTGGTGAGTGGGGCAGTGCCCATCCTTAGGTCTCAGTTGCATTCAGAGCTTTTCACAGCCCTGTCATTAGCTGTACCTTCTTTGACTTGTGGTATCCCAGTTTGGGTTGCTGGCCCTGAGCATTTCACAACTCCCCTGCCTATGTTATCTTAAGTCTGCACTCTTCCCACTTAACCCAGACTTGGCAGCACTGTTTGGCTATCTCTTTACATGTCCTTGTTATCCCCTGACACCCCATTCTGTCCAAACTTCTGCTAAGCTAAGAAATGATGAAGCTGGCTGAGACAGGCTAGAACAGTGACATGCACTCAGAAGCCATGGGTTCCACTCCCAGCCCTGCCTCTTCCTAGTCTTGAGAGACTGGACAACTCACCACCTCTCTGAATTCTATTTCATCATTGTTTTTTTATTAAGATAATTTTTTAGAACAGTTTTAGGCTCACAGCAAAATTGAGGACAAAGTCCAGAGATTTCCAATATACTTCCTGCCCTCACCCATGCACAGCCCCCCTGTTATCAGCATCCCCCCGCAGAGTGGTATATTTGTTCCAATTGATGAACCTACACTGATGCGTCATAATCACTCAAAGTCCACAGTGAACATTACGGTTCATTCTTGGTGTTAGACATTCTCTGGATGTGGACAAACACGTAATGACATGTAGCCATCATTGTGGTATCAAACAGAGTAATTTCACTGCCCTAACATTTCCTCATCTTCAATGTGGCAATAACATGATCGATTCTGGCTCCCCACAGGGTTTGAGAAGATAAAAACTGCTTTAAAAATCAATAAGGCAAGAAGGTCCAGTGTAGTGGTGAGAGTGAAAAATTAGATTTGGACTTTGTGAAAATATCCGAATACAGGAGCCCAGTTAAATAAGTTGTGATGGAATCAACAGAATCTTTGCAATCATTAAAAATTATGTTGAAGAATAGTTAAAGGTATTGGGAAATTAAGTGAAATAATTACAAAACCATAAGTGCAAGTGGAGATAACCAGGGGCTGGAGAAGGGGAGAAATGGAGAGTCATTGTTTATTGGGTACAGAGTGTCTGTCTGGGGTGATGAGAACGTTCTGGAAATAGATAGCAGTGATGGCTGCAAAACATTGTGAATGTATTTAATGCCACTGAATTGTACACTTAGAAATGGTTAAAACAGTAAATTTTATGTCACGCATATGTTACCACACACACACACACACACACACAAGATAGCTAGACGTTTACAGGAAGTTCTTAGCAAGCTCAAAAACAATTCTCATGTGAAGCCATGGTGGTTTCTGACAGTTGGCTACTGTTCTAATTATCAGCGGCATAGAATTGGATGGTCTATTAAATTATTTACCAAAATTTCCATTACCAAGAGAAATGTTTGGTTTAAAAAGAAATGTGCAAGATGAACCTGTTCTTTAACTCCGTCTATCTGCCTATCTATCCACCTATCTATCTAACTCTGTCTATGTCTGTCTATTTATCTATCTGTATACACACGACATGCTTACCTGCTTTTTCTAAATTTTCTGTGATGAATATATATTACTCTTACATGAAAACTTTATTTATAAAAAGTACGAAGCACTATATAAACCATAAGGAAATTTTCTTATTCGTATAAGGGCTTTGGCTTATCATAGTGTAGAATATGCAATTGCTGCTAAAGAAACTCCTCTCAGGTAATCTCCAAGGCAGTGGTTGACTTTAATCTGCAGGCAGAGAAAATTGTATATGCAAAGTTCCAAAAGCGATAGACTACATGGCTCATTTGAGGCCTTGAAATAAGTTCATTATGTTGTAGCATTAAGTCTGTGAGTGGGTGATGTTGAGAGCAAAGGGCTTGGGATGAGTCTGGAGAGGTAACAAAGGGACAATTGGCCAAATTAAAGAGTTTGGACTTTATCCTAGGGATAACAGCGAACCATTAATGGGTTTTAAGCCAGTGATATGATTAGATTTGCATATTAGAAGATTATGGTATTTGCATTATGGAAAATAGACTACAAAGGAGCAATACTGGAGGCAGAGTGATTGACTATGAGACTGTTACAGTCACCCAGGCCACCTGGACTGTATCATCATGGTATAAAGCATGTGGATCTAAGACATATCTAGAAAGTAGAACTGTTGTAGCACTTGCTATTGATTCAATATAGAAAGTGAGAGCTAGAACCATCTAGAATGCCTCCTGGTTTTAGCCTTGGGCAATTGAGATGGGCTTGTGTCACTCATTGAGATAGGAAGCAAGTAGGAGCTTGTTTGAGGGTGAGGGAAAGTAACAAGTTCAGCCTGGGGCCTGTTGAGTTTGAGACGCCTGTGCAGTTGGAAATCCAGAATATGGAGAACTTGGAAGAGGGGTCAGGAGACAGCAGCACTTGGAGGGCAACTGAAACTATCAGAGGAGATAAGATTTCCCAGGAAAGGGATGTAGAGAGAGGTTTTAGTCTTTCTCGGGGGTGAAGGACTGAGAACTGATGAACACTAAGAAAGTTTTCTCCAGAAATATCTTCAAAGAATTTGCTTGTTAAGCAGATGAAAGAAATCAGGATGTAGTTGAGGGTTGTCATGGGATCAAGAAAGGGTTCTTTTTCAAAATAACAAGTGTTGGAGAGGATGTGGAGAAAAGGGGACCTTCATACACTGCTGGTGGGCATGTAAATTGATGCAGACACTATGGAAAACAGTATGCAGATTCCCCCCAAAATTAAAAATAGAATGACCATATGATCCAGCTATTCCACTTCTGGATATTTATCCAAAGAGCATGAAAATACTAATTCAAAAGATACATGCACCCCTATGTTCACTGCAGCATTATTCACAATAGCCAAGACTTGGAAACAACTTAAGTACCCATTGACAGATGCATGGATAGTGATGTGGTGTGTGTGTGTGTGTGTGTGTGTGTGTGTGTGTATACACACTCACACACAATGGAATACTACTCAGTTATAAAAAAGACAAAAATATTGCCATTTGTAACAACATGGATTGACCTTGAGGGTATTATGCTAAGTGAAATGTCAGATGGAGGAAGACAAGTACCATAGGACTTCATTCTTATGTGGAAGATAAAGAAACATAAAACACATAGATATGGAGAATAGATTGGTGGTTACCAGAGGATAAGGGGCCAGGGGAGGGGGAAAAGGGTAAAGAGCTCACGTGTGCAGTGACAGATGGCAAGCAGACTTTTGGTGGTGAGCATGATCCAGTCCGTACAGAAGTTGAAATATAGTCATGTACATCTGAAATTTATACAATGTTATAAAGCACTGTGACCTCATTACAAAAAAAAAAAGAGTCATTTTCAGATGAGAGAGACCTGAATATATTTAGATAAACAAGTAACAAGGAAGTGATTATAGAAACAAGAGAGAGGAGGAATCACCAGAAGACCAAGTCTCTGAGAAGGGACAAAGAAACAGGCTCCATAACATTGCAAAAGGCTGTGTCTTCGGCAGAATTAGACAATTTTTTAAAACAAGAAACAGGAAGAAAGACTAGAAAAGAATGCAGGTGAGCTTATGAGTTGTATGCCCGGAAGTTGAAGGTTTTCTTATCAGACGACTTCTGTGGACACTGAATAGGAGATGAGGTCATTTATAACGAGAGTAGCCAGAGGCCAGAGGTCTGTGAAATCATCCGTGCAGATTAGGGGATGCGATCAGGGAGACCTCACGGGACCTCTAGGCCGTGGCCGCCCAGCTGAATAAGGGGATCAGGCATTTATAGTGGCATCCATCTGGATGCTTCTACTGCAGCAAATTGCATGGTCCTTGGTGCAAATGAGGAGAAGGCAATAGTTCAATTCTTTGAGGGTTGTAGATTTGCCAAAAATTGTGAGTAAAGGACTGTGGGGCAAAGGAGATGAAGAGTCAAAGATGAATTGACCATAGAATGATGTACCAGGTATCAAAACTGTATAGAGAAAAGTGAGGTCAGGAAGGAAATGATGGAAAGAGAAAATGAACATATCTAGGGATTGAAAGTACTAACGTGTGCAGCCAGCCCATCTATGTGGTTCATTTTCTAAAAGGACTTTTGTTTTCATTTTTGTTGTTGTTTAAAATCACCAAGTGTCTTGACGTAACAATGATGTAGTTTGATTACAAAAACTTGGCCAGAACACTGAAGCTAAGAGAAGCCATTTGAAATCAGATGCCTTGCCCCAATCCATATACTGTATAATCACTCATTTGTCTTTCAGATATAGGATCAGAATTAACCAGTGAAATATATCTTTCTTTCTCAGAATCAAGGCCAATATTACTTTTCATGTGTAAACTCTGTGAACTGGGTATTAGATAATGTTGGAGATTTATAAATATTCTTATATGTATAATGGTATTGTAGTTCTGTAGGTCACCATTCTTATTTTTAGGAGATGCCTGCTAAAGTATATGGAGGTGAATTGCCAGCACATCTGCAACTTTATTTTCAAGTGATTTTGAAAAATAATTGTACAATAAAGCAAACATGGCAAAATGATCTAAGGGGTTCTCAATGGGGGAGGGGAAAGAGTTTACTTCCTCGGAGATACTTGGCAGTGTTTGGAGACATTTCTGGCTGTCACAAGTTAGGGGTGGTGGTGCTGCTGGCATCTAGTGGATAGAAGCCAGGAATGCTGCTAAACATCTACAATGCACAGGACAGACAGCCCCTGACAGCAAAGAATCATCTGTACCCAAATGTCCTCGGGCCGAAGTTGAGAAACCCTGTTCTGGGTAGTAGATAGACAGATGGTCCTGGTGCTAGTGCTAGTCTTTCAACTGTTCAAATATTTTAAAATTTTTATTAAAGGAAGTTTGAAACGAAAACTAAAATATGAGAAGAAAAGAAGAAAATCGATCTTTTCCAAGTAGTCAACAATAAATTATTTTTGATGGTGGTCAGAGGTAGTGGATTGTTTCGAGCATGATTGGGGATGCTCTCGGAAACCGTGACTTTTAGTTAGATAGCTGGAAACCATTCTTCATCTTCCCTCAGTCAATCAAACAAAATAGAACACTGTCTTTATTTGATATTTGAATTCTTGTGCAAAATGTTTTAAAAGAGAGAAAGGAAGCAAAAATGAGAAGAGGCTTTTGTAGATCGCTTGCTGTGATCCAGGTATCACGCTGGGCACTTTCTGTACGTAATCCTGTCTGGCTTGGAGTCAGCTGATACAGATTTAAGTCTTAGCTGTGTCACAAAATGACTAATTAGATTCATTCATTTAATCATTCATTTCTCCATTCAACAAAGCTTTATTAGATGCCTGCTCCGATCTAGACACTGTACTAGGCCCTGGGGATACAGAAACAAATAAAGTACACTCTTCGATCTCAGGGAGCATATAGCCTATTGAGGAAGACAGAAAATTTAATACTGAACAATGTGAAATGATCTTTCTTAGAGGAATGGACAGGTTTCTCTGGGAGCACATAGGTGGGCAACCAGCCCTGAGAAGCATTCTCAGACCTGGGATAGTGTGGAGTAAATCAACAGAAGGGATGCTGAGACAAGCACAGAGTGAGTGAGGGGCTAGCAGTGTGGGGAGAAGGACAGAGCTTCCGGCTTGAGACAGGCCTGGAGCCTGTTCTATACAGATGGAAGCATGATAAAGGCCTAGAGGTAAGAGAGAGAGGGTAGAGTGCCTTAGCGTGGTTCTCTACCTTGAGCATGCATCAGAATCTCCTGCAGGGCTTATTAAAACATCCATTTCCAGGCCCCACACTTATAGTGTCCGATTCATGGGTCTGGATGGGGCCTAAGGATTTGCATTTCTAACAAGTGCCCAAGTGATGCTGACACTGCTGGTCAAGGGACCACACTTTGAGAACCACTGTCTTAGAGAAACTGCAGGTAGTTTGGGTAGAATTGGAGCTGAAGGTATGACCAGGGCTTAGAACAGTGACCATGCTAAGGAGTTTGGCCTAAATTATGGAGCCCATAGGGAGCTATTGAAGTGTTTTAACCACTAGAGAATTTAATGCTTAATCTCTCTTAGCCCATTTATTAGTGAGGGCTCTCCAGAGAAATAGAAGCAATAGGATTTGTATAGATACATATAAGAGGAGATTTGTTATAAGAATTGGCTTATGCAATTATGGAGGCTGGGAAGTCTTGAGATCTGCTGTCAGTAAGCTGGAAACCCAGGAAAGTCAGTGGCATAATTCAGTCCAAGAATGAAAGCCTGAGAATTGGGGTGCCCATGGTGTATGTCCCAATGTGAGCCAGAACGCCTGAGAATCAGGAGCACTGATGTCCAGGGGCAGGAGTAGACGGATGTCTCAGCTCAAGCAGGGAGAGAGAACTTGCCCTTCTCTGCCTTTTTGCTCTTTTCAAGCCCTCAACAGATTGATTGATGCCCACCCGCGTTGGTGAGGGCCATCATCCTTACTCAGTCTACTGATTCAAATGCTAATCTCTTCCAGAGACACCATTATAGATATACCCAGAAATAATGTTTTACCATCCATCTGGGTATCCCTTAGCCAAGTCAGTTTGAAACATGACATTAATCATCACAGCCCATATTTCTTCATCTGTAATATAGGAGACTAATAACCATCAAACCATCTCTCAGCATTCTTTTGAGAATAAAACCAAACAGTACTATGTATGTAAATTTAGATCACTGTATAGATATCAGAGATAATTATTAAAATCAACTCATTTATATTTGTCAATTATACTTCAATAAGCTGAAAAAAAAAGTTCATTTAGAGCCAGAAATATTGCCATTTTCTAGATAACAAAACTGATGTACAGAAGGCAGAGGTGGTACCAGCCAAAGCGTCCTGGGCCTGACCACGCTCACCACTGCCCCACCTGCCACTCCCTGCCACTCCAGTCCAGAGGAAGCATTTCCCAGGGTCATAAAAACCCTCCTCTCGCAGTTGTCATCCCCACTTCCTCTCGACTATAACCCATTGAGTGAGGTAGATGACGAGGCTGGTTGTCTCAGTTTAGAGTCTTAGAGAATGACTCACCAAGAAGTTAAACATCTGACCCAGGTGAGTATGGGTAACTGGCAAAGCTGACGTCAGACCATCAGTCTCATGAACTTGCTGTTCTGCCCTCTAGTCCATATTTGAGGTCCAAGAATAGGCTCAAAGTGTCCCTGCAAGGGGGAAGGTAGGCCCTGATGCTGGCTCAGTCAGCACCTCAAACTCAGAAGGAGAACTCAGAAGTTTCATTCTTGGGAAACTCTGTTAAGGAAAGTCAGGTCATTTGAGGAATCAGCATCTTTTGAGTCTTTCTATTAGGAACTGCAGGAAACCTTGCTTTTTTTTTTTTTTTTTATCCCCGTATTTGCAGTTTAGATTTGCTTTTACTTTCACTTTCTCACTTAATTCTCATGGGCACTATTACTGTTCCCTGTTACAAAAGTGAGGTTCAATGACTTGCTCAGGATGACACAGCCAGCAGGTCAATTCCAGATCTTCTGCACTGAACACCAAAATATTTATTTATTTATTTTATTAACTTTTGGGGTTTTTTCCTGAGGAAGACTAGCCCTAAGCTAACATTTGTGCCAGTCTTCCTCTATTTTATATGTGGGTGGCCACCACAGCATGGCTGATGAGTGGTGTAGGTCCATGCCCGGGATCCGAACCCACAGACCTGGGCTGCCAAAGAGGAGTGTGCCAAACGTAACCACCAGGCCACGGGGCCAGCCCCCACCAAAATATTTATGTAAAATAAGTTTGACATGTGACAATTGTTTTCAAGAAACATGATGATTATAAACATAGTATATGTATATATAAGTGTGTGTTATATGCTTTTATTTCCTCATTTTCGCTTGGCAATACTACTCATTTATTTCATCTGCTTTTTGTTTTATTATTTGTTTTCATTTGTTTCCATTTAACCACCTATGATACAGTCATAGAAATTAGAAAGTCAGAATTTGCAACATATCACAATGCACATCTGAAAGCTATATAATGTTATAATCCAATGTTACTGCAATAAAAAATAAATTAATTTAAAAAGAAGAAGTTAGAAAGTATTTTTGGTGGAAATAATCCTTGAAATCTTAGGATTTAAAACAACAGGAAACTGTGATTTGATGAAATGAAATGGAATGACTAAAAAATGTAGGTTTAATGGTGAAAACTCTTCCTGGTAAATAGAACTTTCAGTTGGTCACAGAATCTATCATGCTTTTTTTCTTTTTGGTTAAGAAGACAAAGGTCCTGGAGCTTCTTGAAACATTTCCCACAAATAACACACATAGGCTTTCCATGGGGGCAATCAGAGGGCTCAGGTAAGGTGAAAAGGGAGACTGATCAGCTCCCCCCACAGCCGTATAGTCAAGCTTAGTAAACTAGAAAGCCTCGAGGGTGGGCAGAGACCAGAGTTCGAATTCAGCAAGCCAGCAGAAACAGCCTCTGGAGAGACTTACACCAGCGAGCAAATCCTGCAGGGGGAGAGCTACACAGCTCATTGGAGCATTTTAAGCATTTCTTCCTCCCTTCCTGAGTGACAGCTGGCATGCATGGCAGATCCTTGATACTCATCAATTTTCCCCCATAAAGATTATATATATATATATATACACAAGTTTACAAAAACCTAGGCTGAACAGAAGTTCTGTGTTTTTAAAATCCAGAATCCATTTGTTTTTTAAGAAAAGGGTATTACTCTGCTTGGGATCATAAAACTCTGATGCTGAGACAGAGTGCATAGATCATCTGGGTGAAGCCAAAGACTTACCCAGAGTCATCCAGCCAAGGGAGCAGTCGGGGGATCCAGGTTCCTGACTTCCTACGTTAGTGCTCTCACTGTGGTTCTCAGGAAATAAAAAAGACTCAAACAAGAATAAAATGAAATAATTAATGGCCCGGGGGATATGTTTACAATATATTGTTATGCACAGAAAGCACATACCATAATATACATCATGTGATTCTATTTTTTTGGAGGAAAAAGGGAAGATGTGTGCTGGGTAGAAAAAGGCTAGGAGATGTTAGCAGGCCTGGCATCTCTGGGGGGGGGCGATTAGCAGGATTTGCTCTTTTCATCTTTGAGTTTTTTTGTATTTTTCAGGTTTTTAGAATAAATATGATTTTGAAAATAAGAAAGAAGTTAATGGTATAAACAAAGGATTAAAAGCATCGTAGGAAGGTCAGACAGGCACGTTTCAGAAGTACAGAGACAAGTAGCAGTGGGACTCTTTTCCGGAGGGTGGGGAGCGAGAGGACTTATCTATAGAAGTGGAACGTGGGACCTGAGCTGTGCTGAAGGGTGGTGAGGGCACGTGAATGGATGGACACCAAGAGCTGATGCGTGGGCCACAGGACAAACAATCAGGGCGAAGGAAGCAGTGAGAGCCTCTCTTTACTGGGGAAGTCAGCTCCCTTCCCCACTTCCCGCTCCTTTAACGTCAAGCCGATGGGGAAATATTAAGCTATGAGCCTCTGTGTTCACTTCCCTAGAAGCACGGAATATTCTGGAACTGATGCCTTCTGAAGAAAGTTGATTCCTTATCAGGAGATCTCTCATGGCTACTCCATTCCTTCTTCTTAGCTGACCATGTGGCTGATACTCAGATCTGGCAAAGAGCAGGAAAAAGAAATAAAAATAATAAGTAGATTGATACATGAATGAATGGATGGATGAACTTCTTTGATTTATAGAGCACTTCCTATTTACTTGCTAGATCCTAATTTATGCGATGTATGATTTCTAGTCGTTGGTATTGTTACATTATCTCTAACCTCAACAGGAAGGCATTATTATTCCATTTCAGAGGTGGTAAAACTGAGGCTGAGTTACCAAAGAGAGCAGGTTTAGAACCCAAGGCTGTCAGACTCTAGGGCCCATGCCCCTTCCAAGGCATCTGCCTCTTTCTCTGCACCCTCAGATGGCCCAGGCCTTCTCAGTGGATCCAGGGGACTGCTGTAGAGAAAAGAACACTGCATTAGGAGTCTGTTTCTGGATGCACCCCAGGCAAGGACAACCGTCTAAACGATCTCCAAATGGCCCTTGGCCGACTCTCTCCCATATTCATGTTGTTTGCTGACACAACAGATATTCTTTGCCAGTTTTTTGGGGAAGAGGGGTTTTGTTTTAATATGTTGACCCGACTCAACTCAGGGAGATAGAAAATCTCATGCTTAAATTAGAAAAGATGGAACTTAGAACGCAGTCTGTTTTGGAGACAGGTTTAGGGAGAGAATAAACGATAAGAGAGGAGTTTTCTAAAAGTGAAACCAAAATGGCAGCACCCTGGCTGTCAAACTGTATTTCCTTTTCTCGTTTCCTTTTCATTTCATGTCCCCATCTCAGAAATGATCATCTTTCCTCTGTGAACCGACTAAAGTCAGTGACAGGGCGAACCTCAAACAACTTCCTCAGAGCTCTTTTAAGAGGACTAACCCTAATGTGGTTTCTGTGTAGCTAGCTGCGAGGCTCTTGTGTAAGTAAACAACTCAACTTTGATACCAGAGAGATTGTGGTCAGGGTGGGGGTTGAGGTTGGAAGGGAGGAGAAGCAGGTTTGAGGGAAATTTTAAGTAAGAGATTTCTCTTCAAAAAGAAAATGAAGGCTTGCTTAAAGTTGTTTTCTATTCCACAAATGGTGAGCCATCCTCTGGCATGCTACACAGACCACGCACTGTCCTCTGCCCTCTGCCCCTGCCCTGCCTTCTACCCTTGGCCTTGGTCTATAGGCCTCCAGGGAGTGATGTCACAGCAATTTATTGCCCTGCTTCCTGCAGAAAGATCATTAAGAATACAGCTCACTAAACTACATGAGAAAAATTCTTGTCAGTTCTCTGTTCAGGAGAAGCTGCCCTTCTACCGGTGACTGGTATGTTTTATCTCATGAATGCAGGGCATCAGGGAGCTGATTTACTTTCTTTGTGTTTGCTGCAGGGAAGCTCACAGTCAAATTTGGGATCCACTTCTAGTAGAGGGTGAGGGGCCTCATGGCATAATTTGGAGCACCAATCTTACCTCTTTTTCATCTGATTCCTCCTACAGCTTCTTTTCCTTTCCACAAGTCTCTTCATTCAACAGATTTTTTAAAAAAGTCTTGCATTGCTTGTGACTTTGTTAGCTGCCTTAAATTATTCTGGAACAAGTAGGAACAACTTTATTCATTTCTCCCACCATCTTTGGATCTCTGTCCAACCTACAATAGCATGTCCCCCACTTTTCTTTAAGAACTTCCTGAGCTAGCACAGGAATGGAGCTGCCAGCCAACCTGTTTGCACGATGCGACCCTGCCTGTCTGACCAACTTGACTGGAATTGAGGTAAATACCTGACCCAGGCTGAGCCACACAGATTCTTTCTTCCAGAAATTTGAAATTGAACCTTGACAAATGCCACGATCTGCTAGGCTGTGTACTTGACCATGTAATATATGTACAGCATTGATTCTCAAGACCGGCTACCCGACAGACTCACCTGGAGCACTTTTAAAAAATACTGATTCATCCTGATTTATCAAGGAAGGTGAAGATAGGTACACTGCATGACCCATGAATTCTGTTTCCAGATATGTAGCCAAACAGATCTACTGATTTATTTTGCGTCATTTCTCTAACGAGTTTGTGACTAGAGAATATGAGACCAAACCCTTAGATGTCCCACCTCTCACTGAAAATTGTTACATAGGAAGCTCGTGAAACTGAAGCACTTTCTGTTCACTCAAGTCCCAATCATCTGTGTGTGGACAGACAGAATTTTGAATGAATTGAAGGAATTTTCACTATCATTGGACTTTATTTTTCGATTGTTTTACTAAGTTTCTCTCCCCAAATAGACTTACTTACTTAACATACATTTGTTGAACACATCCTATGTTTGGGGTTCTCTGCTGGGTGCTGTGGGAGAAGGTGGGGGCAGGGGAAGGAAGCGGTACCCAGGTGGACCTGACCCTGTGGAGGCAGGTGATAAGGAACTTGGCAGAGAGAGTCAATGGTCACATTCTCAGCATACAGCAACAAGGAGGGCACCAGAAGCTTGCTCCAAGCAGTCCTAGTGGGTTCTGCTCATCTTGTTTTATGTACAGTAATCTATTACTCTTTCCTTTGTGGAAATTGTCAAGGGGTGCCTAAAGTGGCATTCAAATTATGCCCATGAAGAGGCTAGATGCAGCCAGCCTCCAAGAACAATCTCATTTGAATCTAGATAAAACCTGTCAGATATTCTGCATATTACAACTCCCATTTGAATTCCTTGCTCAGCACCAATTTTCTCAGCTGGCCTTTCTTGTCCTTTCTTTTTATTGTTTATCTACTTTCGAAAATAACAAAGAAATGGAGTGGGAAATGAAGAGTTACTCTGTTGGAAAAACTCACCTTCCTAAATGTGAGTTTTCAATGCATTTAGAAATATTCTATAGGATTTCTGAGCACTCCCAGATATCCCCAGCAGCTAGTGTAACTGACAGAGTTTCGGGCTGGAGAGGAAAACATAAGTCATATTTAATATATATTGGTACTTACATGCCAGACAATTTTGTTGAGAGCTTAGATGCAATATCTTATTTAATACTCAGAACAACCTTTGAGTAATTCAATCTTCTCTATGTTACAGAAGAGCGAACAGGCTTAGAGAGGTAAAGGAATGTGCCCAAGGTCATGCAGGTCATTAGTGGTGGAGAATAGATCAGTATGCAGGCCTGTCCACTAGAATTCAAGGACTTTGTTTTTGATAGCTGCTATATCTGTAGTCCTTCTAGCACTTGGGAGGCACTCAATAAATATTTGCTGAATGAGTGAATAAATGAATGAGTATCTGGCTGCAGAAGCAAATCTCTAGCAGGTGGGTAGAAAGAATCACACAGCTAATGGATAGGCCCCTACCAATCCGTAAGACCGTGAATTCTGGGCTTGAGTTCCATCCGGCACAGAGGTGTCCTCTTTCAGAAATGAGTGGTGGGAGAGAAATAGTATACCATGACCCAGGAGAGCCAGGTGCTAATTTTGGCCCTCTTGTTGTGTGACCTTCGGCCATCATCCCCAAGCTTTTCTGAGCTTCAGGTGTCTTTTCTGAAAAATGAGACCCCTAAGAGTACCTTTAAGTTCTCTTCCAAATCTAACGGCCTATCATTCACAAGAATTTTACACAAGAGAAACTTATCTTCTAGATGAACCCCTCCAAGAACATACCCTAAATGGCGTAAAGAGCTGTGGGAAAAGAAACATTCCCATTTTCCCTCCATATTTGGTACCAACTCCTCTATCTCCCTACATTCTCTGCTGGGATGCTGCACTTTGTGGGATTTTTTTTTTTTCTTTTTCTTTTTTTTTTCGAGAAAGATTAGCCCTGAACTACCATCTGCCACCAATGCTCCTCTTTTTGCTGAGGAAGATTGGCCCTGAGCTAACATCTGTGCCCATCTTCCTCTACTTTATACGTGGGATGCCTGCTACAGCATGGCTTGACAAGCAGTGTGTAGGTCCACCCTTGGGATACGAACCAGTGACCCCCCGGGCTGCTGAAGTGGAGCGCGAACTTAACTGGTGGGCCACCAGGCCAGCCCCTCTTTTTTCCATTTTTCAACTTCCAATTTTGAAATAATTTTTCACTGCTGAAAAAAAGTTAGAAAAATAGCATAAAGGATTCCTAAATATTCATCACCTAGTTTCCCCAAATGTTACCATTTTTCATGCCACAGTGAAATGATCAAAATCAGAAAGTTAGCATTAACAAAATACTATTATCCTTTCACCAATTGTCCCACTAATGTTATTTTCCTGCCCCAGAGTCCAGCCCAGGTTTACATGTTTCATGTAGTTGTCTTGTTTTGTTCTTCTCCCTTAATATGGAACAGAGTCTCAGTCTGTCTTTGTCTTTTGTGACCTTGACACATTGGAAGGGTACTGCCCAGGTATTTTTTAAAGCATGCTTCAGTTTGGGGTTGTCTGACCTTGATTGAATTCAGAGTGTGCTCTTTTAGCAAGAACGCCACGGAAGTGATTTTATTTCCTTCTGAGGGCTACATGGTGTCAATTTGTTTTTGCTTCACCCATGAGCTAACTTTGACTACTCTCTCTGTTTTTCCATATTCTAGACATTTTACCTGAAAAATGGGATAATAACAGCACCTGCCTCACAGGGTTTTTGTGAGGATTAAATGGAAATAAATGGCATATAAAGCAGTTAACACAATTCCTGGGACATAAAAGGACTTAACGATAATAATAATTATTATTGTATTACATATAACAATATATTATTATATTAATATAATATAATTATTATCATCATTATTACATCATCATCATCCTTTTTTATTTGAAAACCATACCAAACAATTAGGAAATTGTTTAGGTAAAAATGCGAGTTGCTGTTGGAGCTGAATTTGGGGCATCTGCAGATGCACATTCTCCCTTTGCATTTGCTGCTACAGCTGTGCCCTTGATGTCAGGAGAATTCCAGCAGGCCCAGAAGGATCACAGCCCTCCATCTTCCTCTGTAAGGGCAGCAAATGTAACCAAAGTGTCATTTGAGTGTTTGGCTATTGTACTCTCAGTGGCAGGGGACGTGTCTATTCAGCCCTGGATCCGGCCTACAAGATGTCAATAACCTTTTCAAGGCCATGAGATTTTAACAGACTTTGAAGTGAAGTTACTCGATATTATGTTTTTGCCTGGGTAAAACATACAATTAATGTATAAATCTGGGTTTTACAAGTGACATCTGCATGGAGTGTTTATTTAACTAACTGCAGACTGATTGACATGTAGGCATGCTGCAATATTTTTCTATTAGTCTGTGAATAGGCAGTGCAATGAATTATTTATTGGGCTAACACATCCTGGTGCTTTTTTGTTTTAAAAAGAACATTCTCCATTGGAAGTCCTGGTCTTGCTTAGTCAATTAACCTTCCCGTGTCCAGATCTTCTCTCTTGAGGAATAGACCATCAGAATCCAAAGCAGCATTTCAGTGTGCAGAGGAACAGATCGCACCTGCTTGAGACCTAGTCCTCTCCTGCTGTAAGCTCCCCAAAGTCAGATGTAGAACGTTATACCCAAAGCAATTGCAAGGGGCATGATGCACAAATACCAAGTTACTATGCTTTTCTGGAAACAAGCTAAAGCCTCTATGGCAAAGGGGAAAGAGAAATGGGAAATCCGTCTTCCCACCAGATTCCAGCCTCACTGCCCTGAAAATAACCAAGGGTGCCTGGGATGAGGGTGCGGGGAGGTCACAACAAGAACTCTTGAAGCGGAAGACACCTTTTCCCTTTTTCCTTTACCCTCAGCTCTTTCTGGTGCTATTTTTTCCCCTGCTCCCTTCCCCCTCAGATGCTGTGCTAGTAGTTCCAGAGAGGCATGATGGCGGTCTGCACTGGGGGGGTTGAGGAGGAGGTGAGGAGCAGTAGGGTCAGATCCAGAGGATACTTTGAAGTTAGAGCCCACGGGACTCGCTAACAGGTTGGTTGATGGGTGTGAAGGAAAGAGATAAGTCAATGATAACTCCAGATTTTTGGCCTGAGCAACTAGATGGGTGCTGGTGCCATTTACTGAGGTAGGGGACCCAGAGAGAAGAGGATATTTGAGAATAGAGGCGCTCAAGAGTTTGGTTTGGGACATGTGATGTTTAAGATGCCTGTTACTGAGCTGAGGAGAGATGCCAAGTAAGCCGTTTGGATACACAATTTGAAATTTAGGGGAGAGTATAGTGAAAAGAACACGAGATTTTATGTGGTACATTCAGAGTTACAATCATATTATAAGACTTTGACAATGTATTTAACCTCTCTGACTCCCAATCGCCATATTTTTCAATGGTGCATTATGTTATCCATATTTCAGTTGCTTATTACTTTGTAACAAACCACCCCAAAATATAGTGGCTTAAACCAACAATTATTTATTACTTTTTTATGATTCTGTGGGGTGGGCTCAGCTGGATGGTTCTTCTGCTGGTTTTGCTTGGATGTCTTACGCAGCTGCGTTTAGCAGGGAGCTCTGCTGGGGCTGGAATAATCTAAGACGGCCTCTCATCCTCCAGAGCCTCTTTCCATGTGGCTTCTAATCATTCAGTAACATAGCTTGTACTTTTTACACGGCAACTAAATCTCAAAAGGACCAATCCTGTGTTTAAGCACTTATCCTGTCTCTGCTTGTATCATGCTTGCTAATGTCCCATTGGCCAAAGCAATTCACATGGCCAGGAGTCACCATGGGAAGGGAATACAGAAGGGCGTGAATACTGGGAGATGTGGCTAATTTGGGACCATCTTCTGAGAATCTGTCACAGCTGACTTGATTGGATCTTTGTGATGACTAAATAAATTGCCTGCCATGTGGTAGATACTCAATAAGTGTTTGCTGTTATTAAGACATAATGACCTTCAAAATCAATCTCCGAGACCCATATGTCCTATTTTACTTATAAATGTACAGGGGAAGAAAATTAACTTGCTTTCTTGTCTCTTTATTATATTCTCCAGCAGAAGTAGAGTTATAGTCCTTTTTCCTTTTCACTCAGTTGTTCTGCCTAATAGATGTTCTGTGATTATGTAAAATCCAGCAAAGATGTGGTCTAATATTCTGATTTTGGAAAAGGAAAAATTCTCTTATATTCTCATTAAAAATGGCTTTGAACTCAAATGAAAAATCTGAGCATCCATGTTCTTCCAATGATTCTTTCAAACATAAAAGTTGTGTTAGTTGAATTTTGTGATTTTAACCTAAGCCCATCGTAAGTCCTTATTTCAAACTATGATTCTTCGCTATTTGATATTTTCCCCTATATCAGTCACGTCAAGGTCACTATAAGTATTTCGATAGTAAAGGAACAAATTACTCTTGCTTCACTCATAGCTCTTCTCCGTCACAAAGATACAGAAAACAATGCATTGTTTAGAAGAGACATAGAAATATAGAGGTGGCATATATGTATGGTTTATTCTGTTCTGGGCACCGGAATCTTAACTGTGACAGTCCCATAAAGAATCTACCAGCCCAAATATCTCTGCATCTACACAGCAAGGCCCAGAAGGATTCTGAAACTTGGGACTTTTTAAAGATGGCAAAATGGTGTTTGAGAATGGTTATACTTAGACTATCAATAGATATACACAAGCATACACACACTTATATATAAAAATTTATGTATAACAACACAAAATACTATGCAGGAGAGTACAGTTATCATTTTTGCAGAGGGAAAATATTTAGCCAGTGGTATTTGGTATTTCTTCTTGCATTTTATGAGCTCTGTGGATTCTGTTTGGATTCTGACCCCAAATCTCGGGCCTCCTTGGACTGAGAGACCACTACTTTGGGGCCCTTAATTCCTACGGCAGAACATTTCTGGTGTGTCTTCTGATATGATCTACAAAATCTTATCTCCCTGCTGTAGACGTGGGCCCCTCTTTCTCTGCCACTGTAGCTGTACCCGATGGTCTGCATCCTGTGTGTGTTTCTGCTTGTGTGGCCTTGGGAACCGTAATTTGTTCTCTTTTCTTTGACAAGAAAAGTAGCTTCCTGTTTAGGATCCAAACACAAAATGTTCCATCCATTGGCAGCAGTGTGATTGTCATAACATGTCCCGTGTAACTCCTCTGCAAACCTCTCTCCGTGAAAGCAGCACGGGGGTGCTCCTGTTAAGTCACAATGCACACGATGTCATCTGGGTAACAGTAGTAGAGAAACACGAAACAAAGTAGATAGGGATCAATTCAGAGTCTCAGAAGTGACTTTTCCCTTTCTTACTGAATACTTGGGGCCACTTTCATAAACCCCATAGTTTTCTTTATCCCTATGAGTCAAATAACTTCCTTTCGTCACTTGATTTATAGATGTGCACTAGGAAATTGTTTTCAAATTGAAAAATCATTGGCCGTAAGGATATACGTTTCTTTGTTTAAGAATCACACAATTCTAGTACTGATTTATGCATTTTCCTAAAGTGAAAGGATATTGATCAATTTTTCATCTTATTTTCATATAAAAACTCATAGAACTATGTGAGCCAGGATAATCTCGGTTATGTTGCAGTAACAACCAACCCTGAATTTCAGTGACTTAATGAGGTTTATTTCCCACTCATGCTACCTCCCAATGTGGGTGGGTTGGGGACCTCTGGTCATTAGGGTCATTCAAGGACCCAGACTGGCAGAGGCTCCAATTTGACTCACACTTTCATGATCATGCAAGCAAGGAATAGAGAATGTGGCAAATTTGCACTGGTGCTTAAAATTTCTTGCCAGAAGTGACATGTCACCTCACTCATATTTCACTGGCCAAAGCAAGTCACATGGCCAGGCCTGTCTTCAAAGGGGGAGAAGTCCAAACTGTTATCTTCCCAGTGGGAGAAGAACTGGCAGATGTGTGATTGGTCCCAGGACTGCCACAGCACTTAAGAAAGAATCCACCTCACCAGAAATGAAAGTAGTCTAAAATATTTGAATAAACAAAAAAAGAAGAAAACTTCCAAGGATGGCCAAGTAACTGAAATGGCCACTCTTGTACACTGATTTATCTGATATTTCTGAAAAACAAGTCGAAGATATCTATCAAGAGCTTCAAAAACTATTCATAACCTTTGGAACTTAATTATACTTTCAGAGTCTAACTTTATAACAGTAAAAATAGGAAACTCCCCTTCGTTGGTAAATAAGTCCACTACCGTAGCATGCACAATGGACAATTATGCAGCTGCCAAAAATTATATTTTTGAAGAATTTGTAATGACATGGTAAAATGTTCAAGATATAACGTTAAGTGCAAACTATCAGGGTATAATGTTGTTTTCAATATCAACTCATTAAAAATCTTGATAGTGGTTATCTCTGGCTGGTGGGATTAAGGTTTTTGTTTTCTGCTTTTACACGGTGCACACTTTCTAAAACAAACTATGTGAATTTTTAAAGAAAAATATAACTGAACTTAAAATTCCCCACACTTCTGTTTCATAGCTTTCTTGAAGTGTAATTTACATACCTTAACATTCACCCATTTGAACTGTACAGTTAAATGAGTTTTAGCAAATTTATAGCCATGCACCACTACGATAAAAACTTAGAATACTTCCCAAGCCCCCAAAGTTCCCTGATGTCCCTTTGTAGTTCATCCCTGCGCCCCCTACCCCCAGCCCCTCGATCGTTTTCTGCTGCTATATAGTTTTCTTTTGCTAGAGATTTCACATGAATGGAACTATATAGTATGTAGTCTTTGTGTCTGTGTTCTTCCACTTAGCATGATTTTTTTTTAAAGATTTTATTTTTTCCTTTTTCTCCCCAAAGCCCCCCAGTACATAGTTGCATATTTCTCGTTGTGGGTTTCTTAGCATGATGTTTTTGAGATTCATTCCTATTGTTGCATGTATCAGTAGTTCATTCCTTTCTATGACCAAGTAGGATTCTATTGTATGGAAATGCAATAATTTGTTTATCCATTCATTAGTTGATGCACGTTTGAGTTGTTTCCAGATTCTAGCTATTATGAATGATGCTGCTATGGACATTTGCATACAAATCTTTGTGTGAACGTATACTTTTAGTTCCCTTGGGTAGATACTTAGGAGTGGAATTGCTGGTTCATATGGGAAGTACAAATTCAATTTTTTAAGAAACTGCTGACCTATTTTCCCAAGTGGCTGGGCCATTTTGTATTCCCATCAGCAATGTAAGAGGGTTCTAGTTTCCCCATATTCTTGCCAAAACTTGGTATTGTTGGTCTTTTTAATTTTAACTATTCTAGTGGGTGAAAATTACATAGCTCTTGGTCAGTTCACTCACAGGCCATTAGCGGACATTCAGCATGGGTGTAAGCCCCACTCACACAGTAGCTGAAAACTGGGGTCCTGAGTTTCCATGACTACAGGCCTCCATCCCTCTAATCAAGTTAAGTCTTCATCTACTACCAAAAACTTCATCTCCTTCTTACTACAAGCTTAGGTCCAGTGAGGGTCTTACTCAATGGAACATGTGCAACTCAACCCACACACAAACTGACTAGAATAGATATTTGTGCTTCTTGAAAATGTGTGTGTCGGGGTTGGGGGGATGGGGATGGAATTATGCTGTGAAATTTTCTTTTTCATTAAAGCTAAGTAAGGAACAGTCATGCCACTCAATTTTTCTTTTTTTTCTCTCTCTCTTTTGATTTGACAAGACAAAGTGTGGGCTGAGTTTATAATTATTTCTTGATAACTACAAGGACAGAAAGCGACTGCTACAGTATCTATGGAATCCTTTGGCCTGGGATGAGCCTAGAAGAATGGGATAGTTGCCTGTAAGAAGGGAAAGGAGAAAAATCCCAAGAGAAACTCTGTGTGTGAGGTTTATGTTATGTCTGAGATGTGCTGCTCTGCTGCTGATGAACACTGTGCTGGAATAAGAATTTCCTACGTTCAAATTTAGGTCTTCTATATATCAGCTGTATGACCTCAGATGAGTCATTTAATATTTCCGGTTTCCTCATCTATAAAATGAGTATAAAAATATCTGACCTACCTCCTGCATGGCAACCTGGGATCCAGCAGCACTGTAGAACCGTATTTGTACTGCATTTTGCATTCTGCGTACACAGTACATTTGTACTTTTCTTTTCCTCTTTTTTCTTATGTGATCACCAAATAACCCAGCAAGGTAGGAAAGAGTAGTTATTGCCTCCTTTTACAGAGGACTAAACTGTGATTCAGAGGGTTTGAAATCACACAGAGAATTTGTTGCAAAAGAAAGACTTCTAATTCCCCAGCCTGTAGACTAGTATTTTGTGTTATAATTCTTGTATGTTATACGTTGTGCTATAATTCTTGATGTTATCATTGGAATATGGCTGACTCAATTCATTTATGTATTGTCTGCACTGCTTCTGTGCTACAAAGGCAGAGCTGAGTCATCGCATGAGAGACCATATGGCCTACAAAGCCAAGAATATTTACTATGTGATTCTTTAAGAAAATATTTGCCTACCCCTGCTTTAAGTGCTTTTTGTATATATCAACTCATTTAATCCCCCTAATGTTCCTATGAGGCACGTTATGTTAGTATCCCCATTTTGTGATTGGGGAAACTGAGGCATACAAAGGTTGAGTAACTAGATCAAGGTCGACCAGTGAATAAGTGGAGGAGCTGAGGTTTGACCCCGGTAGTCTGGATTCAAAGCCAATGCTCTTAATTCTTTTCGTTATCAGCCTATCTTACTCCTGTTGGGCTGTATTTCATGAGTCAACAAATATTCGTTGAACGACTATTAACTGCCAGGCACCTAGATTCTAGGGGTTGGGTCCAGTGCAGAACAAGCTTTTGTGGGACTCACGTTCCAGTGGGGGAGAAAGACAATTAACAAGTGGCCAAGTAAACAAGCAAGAGTGTTTCAGAGAGTAGGGAAGTCTGTGAAAAAAGTAGGCCAGAGTGACAAGGACAGGGAAGTGAGTGGAGGAGTGGGGTGGGGGAAAGAAGTTGCCAGAAACTGGCCGGATATCTTGAACATATTTTGACTGCGGTCTTCCCCAAGGCAAAGCCCTTGCTGCTTCTTCTTTGTCTCTCCAGCCCCTGGCACAGAGTAGGCACTCAAAACCACGTGAGTCTACATGACTGATCCTTCCTCTAGCCGCCTGCCCGCTAGCCTTCGCCCGCCCCTTCATCTAGCTTTGTATCTGAAAGTTCACTTGGCTCCTTCTTCCACACACAGTTAGGAGCCTCCGATGATTATTATCTTTGACTCTATGTCCCACAGTTTTAGTCCAGAGTCCTGTACACAAAGGGCCCTCAAGAATAGTTTCTGAATAACATTTATAATCAACTGGCAGCTTCGAGTCTTTCAAAAACAGCCATGTAAGTCGAAATTTTAGTGAACACTACATGTATCCATAGTTTTCTCTCCCTTATCTAAGGAAATGGGCAGGGAGCCACAGACATTTGCAACAACAGATCATGCACCAGTCCTCTGTGCATATCTGTGGGTGGCCAGTGGTACTGCCACGCTGTTGCTCCATTTACCTGGCCTTGAGCCCTGGTGAGTCCAAGCTACTCATGGACCTTGGGGTTCCAACCTTAGGATACAGAAGGTGGGGAGGAGGGAATGACCAAGTCCCTATAGGTAATATACAAGTAGAGCTATACACTAATGGCTCATTAAAGGTTGATTATAGACTGATACAGTAAACTCCCAGGAAACATGGCTTTCCAGGAATGACTTAGGTAGAAATTCCATCTGAGTGCCAAACTAGCCCTTTGCAAGCATAAGAAAGCCCAGAGCCCCTGTGATGTAGGATGGAAGGAATGCCTGAATGCCTGGGGAGAACCTGACATGGGTATTTCCAGCCCTGGCTTCTGGTCTGACCTTGTGCAACCTTTGCAAGTGTCCTGGGCAGGCAGGCTGACTTCCTGACACCTGTCCTCTGCAACAACTGTCAACGCCAACACCACTGCCTCCCACCCCCGTCCCCGCTCCGCTCAGCTAGGAGCTGGCTCTGGCTGCTGTTACCCTGCTGACAGCCACATTTGTCCTTACGGTTTTCTTTTTGTCTTTCTCCCTTTTGCTGCCTCCTCTTGCTTACCCCTTGTTTACCCTCCTTTACTCCCATGACTACTAATTTTCATGTTTGAAAATGTCCTGTTGCCTACAAGTGTTTTGTTCTGCTGATGAAACTTTTTCCAGGAAAGGCTAGGAACAAATTCTGGGACTAGAAAAAAAGCTGTTTGTATGTGCATTCGTTTCCTAGGGCTGCCATAACAAGTGGCCGCAAATTAGGTGGCTGAGAGCAACAGAAATGCATTCTCTCCGAGTTCTGGAGGCTGGGAGTCTGAAATCAAGGCGTCAGCAGGGGGCATTCCCTCTGAAGGCTGTAGGGGTGAATCCTTCCTCGCCTTTCCCAGCTTCTGGTGGTTGCCAGCCATCCTTGGCATTGTTTGGCTTGTAGCTGCATCAGTCCAATCTCTGTCTCTGTCAATATGTGGCCTTCTTCCCTGGGCGTGTTTCTGTGTCCAAATCTCCCTCTCCTCTCTCTTACAAAGACACCAGTCGTTGGCTTTAGGGCCCACCCCAGTCCAGTATGACCTTGCCTTAACTTGATTACATCTGTAAAGACCCTATTTCCAAATAAGGTCATGTTCTGAAGTACCAGGGGTTAAGACTCGGACATATCTTTTGGCAGAGGCACAGTTGAACCCATTGCAGTATGAGTTAGCTTTATTTAGCAACGTGAGGTCACATCTGGTCCATGTCATGCTGCCATCTGACGTACGGACAGCACTTTCAAGTCCACCTCCAAATGAGGAAGGGAATGGATTCGGCGAGATGGCAGGAGCCCAGAAAGTGGGACTGGTCTCACGACACTTCCTGCCAGCTGCAGATAAATAGAATTGGTTTGTTCCATATGTCCTCCTCTGGGCATTTTGGATAGAACTGCACCTTGTCAGAATTCGGGGCTGTCTCCTCCTGCAGCTTGCCCATTCTCATCTTGTATTTACTGAGCATCTGCTATGTAGCAGACCTTATGTAGTACCTCCTTCCCTGAAAATTCTGAGGTGGAGCCTCTTACCACTGCTTTACGTGTGATAAATCTGAGTGACCTGCCCAGGAAAGCAAAGCTGGCAAGTGTCACGTCTGAGAGCTGAACTCAATATTGTCAGTCTCATTAATCCATTCTCTTTGGTTCAAGTATTCATTCATGTATTCATTCAACTAATAATCACTAAGCACCAACTAAGTGTTAGACCTTAGTGATAAAGCAGAGAGCCAGAGGGCCATGGCCCTGAGTTCACATAGTGGAAGTGGAACTCTGGAGGATGCACGGGAATTAATTATGTGAAAAGTTAGGAGAAGAGCATCCCATGATTCCTCCTCACAGAGCTAAACTGTCTGAAATGCTGCTATTTTTAGAATGGGTGATGTGATCTATTTTGTAATTTTGGCACACCTTAAAGATCAATGGAAGGAGTTTATTCTTAGAGGGCAAGGACTTTGTCATGTAAGATGGCTTAGGATTCAAGCCTACTCACACCCCAGCATCCACCACTCTGTTGCTAGCCTTTCTTTGGTTAAGTTCCCCAAATTTAAACAGAGATGGCAAGGCCCAGAGTTAGTTCAAGGCCTGTGCAAGGGACATGTTGAGTGTACTTAAAGTTCAAAAGTGAATATGATCGGGCTTTGAAAAATAACCACTTGGTTCTGCCACAAGGTTTAGTATTTAAGTCCCACAAAGATAAGAGATTGATAATTGCATTTATTTTATCACCAAGATACTTCCAAAGGAGAGGAAGAAATAGCTAAAAATTGGCCTATGCTTGCAGACATGTTGTACACCACTGAGAATATTGTTACTGTTCCTCGTGTGGTAGTCTCAGTAAATATGGGCTAGCTCCTGGTTTGGCATTTGGACTGGGTCCCGTTGCCACCTTAGAGAGCCCTGGGCAAGGAGAAATGATGGGGAAGACCCAGAGGGAGAGCCCGCCCTCTATGTGCTTTTCTCATAACTGGGATGCACAGCCTACTCCTGAGTGACAAGCACCCAGAGCCTAAAATGAATTCACCCCAACTTTGCAAATTGGTTGAAGTTTCTTCTGATGGTGTCATTTCCTATCTCAAAAACCTTCGAGAGCTTCCTAGGGAGTGGAGAATACAGACCAAACATTCTCAATCTGGCTTTCAAAGCTCTCCATGGTCTGGCTTCCGCATGCTTATCCAGCTCAGTCTTCTTCTCCATACACTCCCTCCCACGCAGCCTGCCTGTGAGTCATCGCTGTCCGTCCTTGCTCCCCTGTTTATGCTCACACACTCCAGCCTCCCAACCCTGCTCAGCCTCTTCCTTCTGCCTGTGTGGTAGATTATAAAATCGGTTGCAGTTATTTTCCTCACTGTATCCACACCCCTTTGTAGTATGACTTTCCATTTTCTTTTATCAGGCAGTGGAGTTTTCCCTCACCACTTGGGTTGGCCTTGTGACTTTCTTGAGCCAGCAAGATGCAACAGAAGTGATGTAATGCATGTTCCGAGCCTAAGCCTTAAGAGGCCTTGTATGCTCCTGTTCACTCACTTGGAACCCTAATGTCACCATGAACAAGCCCAGGCTGGCCTACTAGATGATAAGACATGTGTGGCTCAGTCACCCTGTCCCTCAACCTGGCAGCCGTCCAGACACTAACAAACCCCCCAGAGACTGCAGATGCCTGAGTGAATGATGGCTGCTGGCACTGAGATCAACCAAGCCTGGCCTGGAGTAGCAGAGATGTCCTCTGCTCTGTAGACAGGAATGCAAAAATAAACGGTGGTTATTTTAAGTCACTAAGTTTTGGGATGGGTTAACGTGCAGCAAGAGATAAGTAATATACCCTGGAATTTCTTTTCCATTCATCTAGCAAACATACACTAAAAGCCTGGTATGTGACTTGATCTGTTCTAGGCATTGGGGGTTTAGAGTATATACAGACTGTCTCCAAGGAGTTCCCCTTTCCTTCTGTTTGTGCCTTTGAAGATCAGTTCTTTTAAGATAGTCGAATTCCATCTCCCAGACGTCTTTCCAAATCTTCCCAGTCAAGTTAATGTCCCCCTTTCCCAACCTCAGTTGACTGTGTCTCTATCTCGTGCTTCTCTGGATTCTCTCTTACCTGAGCTGCTGCAGGAGCTGCCTAATTGGCCTCTCTCTGTCTATCCTGCTCTTGAATTTATCCTCCGTTATCTTAGAGTGGGCTTTCTGAATGCAAATCATATTCTGCCTCTCTGAGTCAATCTCTTCACTAGCTTTCTGCCCGCCCGGTGACAAAGTCCCAGACGCACCTTCCTGCTCTGACTCCTGCACTCCAGCCTAATCTTCCACCATTCCCAGCCTCACACTTTTTACAGTCTAACCATTAATAGTTTATGCTTCCCTGTTCTCTCTTGCAGGAATGTCCTCACCTGGTCTGCCTGATATGCTGCTGTTTACCTTCTTAGGCCCGGTTGTCACCTCCTCTGGGAAATCTGTACTGAACTCTCCCCCTGTCCCGCCCCTCCAGAAATAGAGCTGATCGCTCCCCATCTCTGTGTCTTGTAATGTTGTTGTGTACTGTTGTAATTTATTTTGTTTACATGTCTGGGGTCAAACCTTTGTTAATTCAAGGCCTAGGCATTAATTTTATCTGCATATCTAGTTAGTCCTTAGGCAAAATCTTTTCACTTAGGAGACACTCAAATGTTTTTTGAACGCATGAACAAATAAATGAATTAAGGAATGAGTAAAGACTGCCATTACAGTTATCTCCTCCAACCCCAAAGGATAATTATTCATGTCTATATAGCACACGTATACTATCCTTGTACAAATAAAGTTTCTTTTTTTCCTGAGAGAAAACTTCACATAGGAGTAGAGGAAGAGTATCAAAATGTCTTGGAGAAGGAGTGAAGACATATCAGTTATAATGGGAGATTGATGGTCCCAGAGCCGAAGGCCATCTACTGTCTAATTTTGTAGCCCTTTGTGAATCCTGGATCATGGAGCGAGTCTCTATATTTTTTAAAAAAGGAGTTCCAATCTTCTTGTTTAATATTTCTGAAAAATAGTGAAGAGGACTGACATTATTCTGGCAGCATTTCGTATTTCTTCTTGTCGCCCCTCTTGAAGTCTTCCACCCCCACACACTTTCTGTAATCTGCCATCCCCAGCACCACACCCACCCAAAGAACACTACCCTCAGCCCAAGAAGATGTTTTTCCCTCTTTCCCAGTTTTCTTCACCCCTTTCCTTCCCAGTTCTTTAGATGAACTTAACCTCTTAAGCATCTGTTACTGGTCTTTCTCTCCCTGTTTTCAAATGACCGAAGCCTAGGAACATAGGTGGCAGAGAAATCCAACTTTCTTGGAAAGGAGGCGCTAGAGGGAAGAAAATTTTGCTAGGAAATGACAGGATTTCCTTGATGAGAGCAAGGTGGGTGAGGCTAGGAACATCTATACTTGAACGCGGCCTGGGGGACTTAATTATCCCATCCCCACTTGGTATGCTCTGTCTTGTTTTCCATGAGGATGTTTTCATTGGTCCATAAGAAAATAAGAAAAATAAACTAGAAAGTTTATAATAATTGTTATTAAAATGAATTTTAAAAACTGTCTTTTAGTCTAGTATCTACCTTTCTGGGGTTGTCTTTAATGAAATCATTGTGATAGAAGATGGTTTTTTAATGTTCTTATCTGGCAAAATATAAAGTTGGCAAACATATATAAGTCCACTGCTTAAAAAAATTTTTTTTGTAGTTAAAAAAAAAAGGTCTCCAGTTGGGGGGAGAGAAGGAAGGAAAGGAGAGGGAGATAGATATCCTAAACTCTAGTAAAACATTTCCAAAATCTGTTGTTCCTCTTTGCCCCGCTCGCCATTTGTGTTTCTGGATCCTATGGACCTTCCAAGGTACCCTAATGAGAGTATTCGAGCTATTGGCAATATTTCAAAAAGTCTATAGAAAACTACCATTTGCTAAAAATTAGTCTGTATAGGCTAGTGAGCAAATTCCTCTGCTTGTGGCTAAAAAGATAAGAAGTCGATATACATAGTAGCAAAGTTTATCTCATGCAGACCGGAAGCACTGATTGATGATTACAGGATTATTAAGAAAAATTTGAAAATTATCGATTAAACTATTTTATTTGAAACAGTTTGGCAGTTTCTCAAAAAGTTAAATATGGAGTCACCATGTGACCCAGAAATTCTGCTCCTAAGTATATACATGCCCAAGAGAATTGTAAATATACATCCATAGAAAAACTTGTATATGAGTGTTTATAATAGTCCCAAAGTGGAAACAACCTAACTGTCCATCAACTGACGAATGGATAAACAAAATGCAGTATATCCATATGATGGAACATGATTTGAAAATTAAAAAAAGAACAAAGTATAGGCTGCAACATAAATGAACCAGGAAAACATTGTGCTAAGTGAAAGAAGCCAGACAGGAAAGACCACATTCTGTATGATTCCATTTGCACGCAATATCCAGACTAGGCAAATTCACAGAGACAGAATGTAGACTAGTGGCTGCCAGGGCCTGGGGAGGGTGGGGGGAGGAGCGGGAAATGGAGAACGACTGTTAATTTCAATTTGGTGTGACAAAAATATTATGGCATTAGATAGCGGGGATGGTTGTAACTTTGTGAATGTACTAAAAATCACTTGGACACTAACACTAAAAAAAATTATATTTGTTTCATGGGTAGTATTATTTAAAACATATGAGGGGAAGGAATAACAATGAATCCTTGGAGAGAGGTTTGGGAAACACTGCCATACACAGATTGTCTGTATTAGGAGTCAGGTGTTCTGAATCCTGAATTTACCCACAGCCAAACAAACAAGATGGCGCTCACGTTACTTCTCAGAGTTCAAGGGTTCACATCCCCTTCCTACAGAGCACCCTTCATGCCCAAACAGGCCTCTCTATGCCAGAGCACGAGGAGTCCCAGGAAGGAAGGAGAAAGTGGTCAAGTCCCGCCCTCTCTCCCTTTGCCACCTGGGCCGGAAAGCCACGCTGCTTGTTCCCCAGAGCATCACAGAAAACCGTGAGTGTGAGCGCTTCACCTTCTACCTGAGGCTGCTGTGCTCTCTCCCCAGAGCTCAGACTGGTGGATGGGCCCCGCTCAGAATCCGACTTGAGCTGCTCTCCTCCATCCCCACCCATCACCTCCTGCGGGTCTGTGAGGCTGGAATCTCTTGATCCTGGCGCATCAGACAGTCACACTCAAGTTCAAACTCAGGTTCAGCTGTGGCTCTCTCTGAACTTCTGTAGTATTTCATCCCCAACTGATCTACCTACATCAAGCATTTAGAAGCCAAGTTGAAAAAAAAAGAAATAAAATTAAGGGGTGGATTTCCTCTAAGTTCTTGCTCTTTAGGACCCGGGTGCCCCGTTTATTCCCTGACAAAATGGTGGTCTGCCATCACGTGAAGGAAAGGAGTTCCTCCTGTGGTCAAGGATTGTTTGACTTTCCCAGGGAAACCTATAGAGAGGAGAGGAATGGAAAGAGCTTCCCAGGGCGTCTTGAGAATGTTGGAGCAATAGCAGGGATCACTTCCAGGACATTCCTGGCTGACATCTGTCAAGCCTCAACATGCCCACATCTCAGGAAGAGGCACTCTCCTCTTTTACATTGCTATATAAACTTTTCTTCTAAATTAAATCCTACTGTTTATGTAAAACTCCCTCACTAGCAAAATCATGCTCATATATCATTTTATTTTATTGTTACACCAACGCTAAAGGGAAGGCATTGTTAGCCCCATGATCTTTGAGGAAACTGAATTTCAAGGGCATTAAATGAGTTGCTCAGAGTTGCAGAGTCAGGATTCAAACTCTGAGCTTCTAATTCTAAACCCAGTGTTGTTTTCAGACTAAACTGCAGCCCTCTAGAGCTTTTAGAGGATGGAGATGATAAGTTTATGTCTTTTTCTTTCTTTTTTTTTTTTTTTTGAGGAAGATTGGCCCTGAGCTGACATCCGTACCCACCTTCCTCTACTTTGTATGTGGGATGCCTATCCCAGCACGGCTTGATAAACAGTGTATAGGTCTGTGCCTGGGATCCAAACTGGTGAACCCTGGGCCACCGAAGCGGAGTGTGCAAACTCAACCACTACGCCACCAGGCCAGCAGTGTGTTTATGTCTTTTTGTGCAGTGCCTTAATAGATATGGTTTTAGTAAATTAATTCATTTTTCCATAGATCATTTTATTTAGTGGATAGAGTGTAGCATAGTAGAATCATAACATGTTGGATTTGAACTCCATCTTGACTACCTACCTCCAAGGTGTTTGACCGCAGACAAGTAACTTAACCTTAATTCTCTCATTTATGACATGAGTTGTTACAAATATTTATATTTTCATTTGTTACAAATATATATATTTGCTAGTCTCCAAAGATAGTTTCTCAATGAGTTACACCACTTAGTATCTACAGCTTTGTATAAGCCTCTCGCTTTGAATCTGGATTGGTCTCGTGACTCACTTTTGACCAATGAAAGTGACTCTGAGGCTAGACCATAAGAAACCTTGCAGCTTCCACCTCATTCTCTTGGAGCACTCGATCTAGGAAAAGAAAGCTCCTTAGGAGAAATCTGACTACTCTGAGATTGCTATGTTTTGTTTTGTTTTGTTTTGTTTTGTTTGAGGAAGATTAGTCCTGAGCTAACATCTGCCACAAATCCTCCTCTTTTCACTGAGGAAGACTGGCCCTGAGCTAACAACCGTGCTCATCTTCCTTTACTTTATACGTGGGACACCTGCCACAGCATGGCTTGACAAATGGTATATAGGTCTGCACCCAGGACCCGAACCGGCGAACCCCAGGCCACCTAAACAGAACATGCGAACTAAACTGCTGCACCACCAGGCCAGCCCCTGAGATTGCCATGTTTTGAGGAGGCCCAAACTGGCCTGTGGAGAAGACGTGGAGAGAGAAGACGAGATGCCCAGCCAGCCTCCAGATGTTCCAGCTATCCCAGCTAAGGAGACAGACAAAGGGAAGAAGCCATGATGGATGTCCAGCACAACCGAGTCATCAGATGTCTCCAGCCCCAGCCACTTCTTACAGCAACTGCATGAAATCCTTGAAAGAGAAGTGGTCAGCTGAACCCAGTTAACCCACAGAACCCAGAGGGATAATAAGAAATTATTGGTTTAAGCCGCTGAGTTTTGGGGTGGTTTGTTAAACAGCAATAGACAGAATGCATGAGGATGGTGACTATACCTGCTCTAGAGAAACGGTATGAACGTTACATGAGATAATGAATTGAGTGCCCAGCACATAGTAGGCAGTCAGTAAATTGCAAATTATTATTATTGTTGTTATATTTCATTCTAGGACTCATTTAGGTCCTCATTTAGGGTAGCTAGTTTATACATTTGTTCCACAGGTGTATATTTTGAAACTGAGAACAGAGAGTATTTCCCCCGCGAAAGGCAAGGGAACAGCAGTCAAAAGTCCTGAGGAGTTCTGGAATCCATGCCCTTTGCTGTAGTCTTTTTCTCTATTCTTTATCTCTGGTTTGCCGGGCTAGTTTCTGCCCCCTCCAGTTTCAGCCTGTGACTGGGATCTTATCTGCTGTGTTTAGGGTGTTCCTTTGATCCATCAATACAAGCCACTTAAAATTAATCACCATACACAGCCGTGCTGGATGTCTGTGGCATAAACTCCTTCTCTCAATCTTGCTCTCTTTCCAAAGCGGCAAAAAAAATTTTTAAATACATTAGTGTCACCGAAGACATTTATTAATCAAAGGACCGGAAGCTCTTATTCTGTCATATTTCAACCATAATGCAATCTAAGCTGGCATGTTCCTATGCTTTTAAATTCACACAAATAAATATCATAAATTTAACCAGGTTCAGTGTTCAGCACTTATCCAACGTGATTGAAGAGCGAGAGGGCATCAAGACACAAGTTGATGACCATGTGGCCGGCCCTACAGGAACTAGTGGAGCATGTATTTTTCAAATCAGGGAAAATTTTGTGAAGGATACCAACCGAATGGTCACGTGGCGTGGCTTTGCTAATCGTATCTGATACTTTTGTGGCGGTTTCCCATTTCAAAGGGCTTTCACATTTGAGTCTCAGACCTGCCCTGGAATTTTCATCTCGTTTCACAGATGAGGAAACTGAGGCTCAGTGAGATTAAACAATTTCTTTCAGGCCTCCCAACTCAGTCTAGGATTAGTCCTATGACAACAAAGTGACTTTTCTCAGGCCAGTAAGCAAGTTCCAACTCAGGAAGAGAGAAAAATACAAATTCATGAACATAGACATGGGGTAAAACTTTTTGTTAAGTTATTAAGCTGGGATTTTTACGGTTTTCATACTATGGGTCTACAATTCCTTACCTACAATCCCTGGGGTTGTGTGCTTTGAGATGTACAATATTTCAGACACACACACACACACACTCCAGCAGGAAATATCTTACAATTAAACATACTGATTTTTGCAGCACAATGTGTAAATATTCATCCGAAAAAAGATAAAGATTATAAACAGCTTCAGGTCAGTTCATATTAGATTTTACTACCAAATGAGCTTGCTGCAGATTTATAAACAAAAGCATTTTTTTTTTAGAGTTTTTTAGACGCTAGAATTGTGGAAAATGGGTTGTGGAATTGTATTCAGACTGTGAAAATGATCGTTTTCTCGGCGCTTTCTGCTGTTGGGAGCATCACTCGCCGGCCTAGCGGGCTTGCTCTCCAGCTTTCTGCGGGAAGACTGACTGGAAGAAACAGTGTGCACCTGCTTGCCTGTCTTCCGTAGCTGGCGTGCTCTCAAAGGGCCTTGGCTGAGTTCGAAGTGCGGTTCCAGGCTTTGGGGAGGCAAGCCAGCAAACTCAGCTAATAAACTCTTTTATCCAAAATCCCTAAGGGTGAGAAGAGAAAAGAAAAAGAAATTAAAATGGAATAGAAGCCTGCTTTCAACTCCGTGAGAGCTGATCGCGTGATGAAGCCAGAGGCATCTCATCAAGAAAGTCCAAATTTGATGAAGCGATTTTGTTCTGGAAGCCTTAGACCAGTCAGACCTGCAATGAACCCATTATAAGGTCATCAAGATGAGCTGATAGAAGTGGAATCCATACATTAATATTAATAGCAGTAATAATTATGATACCACTCCCCGTTTCAGTCCCGGCCTAGGAGACAAGGCTGGGCCCTTTCCTGTGACAAGAGGAGAGAGAGAACGTTTTCCAAGGTCACTTCAGCCTTAGTGGGTTTTCGGTGTTGGTTTTCTCAGCTTACTGCAAATGGAGCAGTGTCAGTTTATTGTCTGGTCGCCCCCAATGACCTCATCAGTCAACAGCATGTTGTGTCCAGGGTGACAGCTCTCACAGGGAGGGTAAATGATGCAGAGGTGGGTAAGTGAACATATCAGGATGAGTCCAGGGTCCATAGGCACACACCTACTGAAAGAGCAGAGCGATTGCTGTTGTTGCTGACTCAGTGTCTGCTAGGATGTTTAAGCAACTGCCCAACAAGCTGTGAAAGAGAAAATGTCCACCTCTGATAAAAGAGAGAGGAAATGCATTTTAAACAAAGCTTTTTTGTGTGACTTTTTTTTTTGAACTCTCTGCTCATGTTCATTTCCCTCATACTTCAGCCACAATGATCTTTGAAAACTAATCAATTATTTGGTATCTTCCTTGTTGTGAAGAAAAAAATATCAGGGGCTCTCATCTCCTCAGTGCTAACTTCTTTTGCAGAGTGATTCTCTTATCTCTCGGTGCACCTGACTCAGTTCAATTTTTCAAAAGACCGTTTTGAGCACTTCCTGTGTGCGCAGAGCTCTGATGCCACAGATCAGTGGGGTTGAATTCCAGGCCGCCTGCTCACTCACTGTGTGAATCTGGACTATGGTTACTTAACCATCACGGAATGCAATTTCCTCACTTATAAAATGGTAATAACACATGAGAAGTTTGCTGTGAGAATCAATGAGGTAATACGAGTGCTTGTTATGTAACAGATGCTCAAGAAAGATTTCTTATAACTAGATGTTGAGGAACACACACACCCTCCTGTAGCACAGGGAAAAGAGAGAAGAGATTTCTAAAGCGGCTTGAGAGCACAAAGAGAAGATAAATTAATTTGTTTGCTCTGGGACTGGACAGACACAGAATATCAACAGGCTGGGGAATGAAAGTCAGGAGATTGAGGAAGTAAAAAAATGCTTTTGGCAGAAAAAACAGTCTCACAGAGGCAGGAAAGAACTGGGAAGAAGAAATTATATCATAAGACCTAGACTTTTCCAATACAGTACAGATTAAAAATATTCTCTCCCAATATCCTTACGATTGTTCTTTTATTTGTCAAAGCAAGTGTCCTGATATGGGGTTTGAAAAATAGTCACTCTAACATCTACTGTGGCATTGCGACACAAATAACAGGTGTGGTTAGGTGGGAGAAGAGAGTGGGAAGTTAGCTGACTGCAATCGTAGAGGGCCTCGAACGCTACGAAAGGAAATGAGACGTCCTGAGAGCATCGTCGGGCGAGGAGTCCTAGTTGACTTTTGAACCTGAGTGGCATGAGTTTGGGAAGGTTATGCCATCAATGCGCATATGATGCTGTGAGTTGGAGGGGAGAGAGACAAGAGCAGGACAAGGGGGCATTAATCAAGGAGTCACTGTAGCTAAGGCAGAATAAATAAAAATCATCTGAGTTGCCAAACACAAATTAAAAAGAGTGACTTCACGGCTGGAAGAGCCACTTCAAGAAGCAGGCTGGTGGCTAGAAGATCAATTAGGACTCAGGCATCTCTGCTGACATCCCAGCCGTGCCACAGGGACTTGTTCTGTCTGCTCTGGGGACTCAGCCACTCTCCTCCAGTGACAGTGCTCGGCCCTTTCAACACACAGCAATCCAAAAGAATGAGTCACCCTGTTTAGCTATTACTACTAATAAAGTTGTTCTCATCAAAATGCCTCCCAGTGGGAGAGAATCTAAAAGGCCAGAGCATTTAAAACAGGTGATGCAAACCGACAAAAGTACGTGAATGTAACCTATAAGTGTAGCTAGCTCAGAGTTACTTTGGCAAAAAATCTTACGTGATTAGAGAAGGTTTTGTAGATGGTGGTTGTCTTTCTTTATGTCTGTCTGTCTTCTTGTCTACCTGGCAGCCTTTTTCCCTTCCTTGCCAGAGATGAGAACAGCCCAACTATTTCATTGTATTGGAGTCTTGAAGAAAATTTGTTGTTAGTGCTGTCGAGTCCTAAGACCTCTGTGTCCAGCAGAGTGGAACCCTGCCCAGTCTTTTCGCGCCATCCTCTCACCTTCCAGCGCTGTATCAGACAACGCTCAGCTGCTATTCAAAGAGTTTCCATGGTCAATCTGGGAGCTTCGCAGAAACCTGTCCACCATGCGTGACCCTGCTAGTATTTGAAATACCAGTGGCAGAGCTTTCAGCATCACAGCAACACACAGCCTCCACAGTCTAACAACTGAGAGATGGGTGGTGTGGAGGTCTGACTGGGAAACAAACCCGGGCTGTGGTGGTGAGAGCCCCAAATCTTAACCACTAGACCACTAGGGCCTGACAGAAATACAGGAAACCTAGGTAACTTGAATATGGTTTGAAATGTGCTACAATAAGGTGAGACCTCTTAAAAACGTTAAAAAGCCTTCCTAACAGCTCATTTTAGGTATGAGAATCTGCCACTCTGCCACCATCTTTTAATTATAACAAAAAGAATTTTCTACTGAACTGGTCAAGACTAGCAAGATGTCTAAATTCGTAGACCTGGGAACTCCCACAACTTTTTCTCTAGGAAGTTTGACTTTTCCTCTAGGGAAAAAATTCTGCTTCTCTCTTTTCTGAAGGTCAGCTCTGAGTATACATCAGAAATTGCCTGCAGCTACCCTGCTATGCCTAGACGCACCCTCCAGAAAGAAATTCAATGCATTCAGAAGATCAGCTCTCCTCTTACATGATGCAAAGAGGATGTGAGGTAAACCCGGACAAAGTGCTCTAAGCATTTGTTACTTCCTCATTGCAAGGCGAACCCTTGGTTGCTTGACGGAGTCAGGCGATAGAGCCTTGGTCTCAAGGGAAAACTGCAGCCTTTTCTAGCTTGGTGGAGCCGTTTTCATCCCTCCACCCTGGCTTTGGCAGGCTGTCTCAGGATTAGCTTTACAGGCCAATTCTTTTTTTTTTTTCAAGATTTTATTTTTCCTTTTTCTCCCCAAAGACCCCCAGTACATAGCTGTATGTTTTTAGTTGTGGGTCCTTCTAATTGTGGCATGTGGGACGCCACCTCAGCATGGCCTGATGAGCGGTGCCATGTCCGCACCCAAGACTTGAACCAGCGAAACCCCAGGCCGTCACAGCAGAGCGCCTGAACTTAACTACTTGGCCATGGGGCCGGCCTCTACAGGCCAATTCTTGAAAGTAATTGAATTTGGAAAGAATTTTATATAAGGTGCTGAGGCATGTGTTGATAAAGTTTGCAAACAGGTAGGCCTAGGACTTGCCTACCTGAGAATTCAACTTTCTTGAATTCCGTCTCCCTTACAATTAATTACTGTGCCCGGTATTCAGCTCATGCTGCCCTCTGGGAGAGTGAAATGGGGATCTCTTTAAATGCTGTCCAGGGGTCCCTCAGTGTTCACACTTTACCTTTTTTTTTTTGGCCACTCAATTCCACAGTCCTTGGAATTATTTCCCTCATTTCTTTAAAACGCTAGAGACATTGTAGACGTTGGTGCGTCTCCTTCCCCTGCATTCTATCCCCATTCTCTACAAGTGAAAGTTTTAGCAATTGCTCTGTAGAGAATGCCAGGCACTACCAATACCTACTGCTAGTGATGAGGTCCTCATTGTCATCTGGCCGGTGACTGAACCAACTCCAGAATCCTGTCATTAGAGTTTGATTTGCAGAACCACTCAACTATCTTAAGTTGGTTGATAGTGTTGTGCAAGTCTGCCATGTGCTTACTGAGTTTTGCCAAGTTGGTCTATCAATTCTCAAGGGAGGGGTATCAAAATTTCCAAATTGTCTTCGTATATTTGAGGCTCTATTATTAGATGCATACATGTTAAGCATTGTTATGATGTCTTAATGAGTTAATCTCTTTATAATTATATAATGTTCTTTTTCATCTTCAGTAATAGTCCTGTTCTGAAGTCTACTTTGTTTGATATTAATATCATCACTCTAGTTTTCTTTTTATTGGTGTTTGCATAATTACGTTTTATCATTCCTCCTTCAATCTTGCTGTATTGTCTTCTTATATTATTATAAGTAGGTTTCTTATAGACAATATGTGGTTTGTCTTGCTTTTTATCCAAGCTGACAATCTCTGTCTTTTAATTGGAATGTTTGAACTATTTATATTTGATGTAATAATTAATATGGTTGGTTTAAATCTACCATATTGCTGTTTGTTTTCCATTTGTCCCATATGTTCTTCCTTTCTTTCTTCCTCTTTTGCTCCTTTCTTTTACTTTATCTTTTATGATCCCATTTTAGCTTCATTATTGTTTTATTAGCTGTACTTCTTTAGTTTTTTTGATTGTTAATGTTCTTTGTTTATTTTTAGTGATTGCTCTAGGATTTATATTATACATCTTTAGGTTATCATAGTCTACCTTCAACTTTACATATGATATAAAATCTTTCATCTGTTTCCCCATTAGTCCTTGATGTTACTCATTTTAATCCTACACATGATAGAAACTCTACAATTAAAGAATGAGAAAACATGTTTTTTTATATGACCTACATATTTTCCATTTCTAGTGTTCTTAATTCCTTTGTTACACCAAATTCCCATCTGGCATCATTTTCCTTCTGCCTGAAGAATTTCCTTTAACATTTCTTGTAGTGGCAGTCTTTCTGGCTTTTGTTTGTATGAAAAAGTAGTATTTTGCCTTTGTTTTTGAAAGATATTTTCAGTGGGTATAAAATTCTAGGTTGACCATTATGTTTCCTTCTAGTACTTTAAAGATGTCACTCCATTGTCTTCTGGCTGCATAGTTTCTAACAAGATGTGTTCTTACTCTATCTTGTTTCTTTTCTCTGGCTGCTCCTTCTTCCTCTTTATCAGTAAGTTAACTATAATGTACCTTATATAGTTTTCTTTCTGTTTAGTGTGTTTGAGGTTTATTGAGATTCTTGGATCTACAGGTGTGCCATTTTTATTAAATTTTGGAGATTTTCAACCATTATTTCTTCAAATAGCTTATGTTTCCACTCTCTCCCCTCCCCTTGGAACTTCATTTATGACATGGTAAGCCACCTGATATTTTCCTGAAGGTCTCCATTCATTTTTTAAAAGTCTTTTTTCTCTGTGTTTCATTTCGGATAATTTCTATTCTTAGATCTTCATGTTCACTAATTTTTTATTTTATAGCATCTAATCTGCAGTTAATTCTACCCACTATATTTTTTACTTAAAATATTGTATTTTTTTTTTGTTTCTAGAAATTCCACATGAGTCTTCTTTTATATGTTCCATTCCTTTTATCATTATATTCATGCTTTCCTTTATATTCTTGAGCACATAGAGCATATTTATAATAATTGTTTTATCATCTTTTTCTTCTAATTCCACCCTCTCTCATTTCAGGATTAGTTTGTCTTGGTTTAGCATTATCCTGATTATGGGTCATATTTTCTTGCTTGTTTTATGCCTAGTAATTTTTTGTTAGATCACAGACATTGGGAATTTTTTTGTTTATGGGTGCTGGATTTTGTTGCCTTCTTTTAAATAATTGTGGGCTTTGTTTTTTGTTGTTGTTGTTGTTTTGGGATTTTGTTTGTTTGTTTTTGAGGAAGATTAGCCCTGAACTAACTATTGCCAGTCCTCCTCTTTTTGCTGAGGAAGACTGGCCCTGAGCTAACATCCATGCCCATCTTCCTCTACTTTATATGTGGGACACCTACCACAGCATGGCATGCCAAGCGGTGCCAAGTTCGCACCCAGGATCCGAACTGGCGAACCCCAGGCTGCCTAGAAACGGAATGTGCAAACTTAACTGCTGAGCCACCAGGCTGGCCCCTGTGGGCTTTGTTCTGACATGCAGTTAAGTTACTTGGAAGCTGTTTGAGTCTTTCAAGGCTTTCTTTTCTTTTCTTTTTGGTGAGGAAGATTGTCACTGAGCTAACATCTGTGCCAATCCTCCTCTACTTTATATACGAGATGCCGTCACAGCATGGTTTGATGAGTGGTGTGTAGGTCCGTGCCTGGGATCTGAACCCACGAACTGTGGGCTGCTGAAGCAGAGTGCGCACACTTAACCACTATGCCACCAGGCTGGCCCCTCAAGGCTTTCTTTTAAACTTTGTTGGGCTAGTCCAAAGAAGCTTTTTTTAAGGGTTAATTTAGCCCCACTGAGAAGGCAATGCCCTCTGAGAACTCTATCTCACGTTATGTGGTCTTTCTACTCTAATTGATAGGAAAGTGAACATTTCCCAGCCCTGTGTGAACTCCAAGAATGCTCAGCTTGCTTCTTTCTTGTTTTTCTTTTTCCAGCCTCATGGTTTTCACTCCACACTTCTACAGGTCAGTATACAGCCAAAGACTCTCCAGGGCTCTCTCTTTGTGCATTTCCCTCATTTCCAGTCCTCTGCCCCACCAATTCTAGTTGCCTTGGCCTCTCTGAAATCTGGTCTCCATCTCTTCACCTCAGTCCCACCTCAGTGGGACTGCTGCCCTCTGTTTGGATTTCTCCTTCCCTGCACTGGTCTGGAAACTGCCTCCAGGCAGTGACTGGGGTAATCACAACCAGGGCTCATGTCGTGTGTCCCTTCTCTCAGAGATTACAGTCCTGTTCTGCCTTCTGTCCAAAGTCTGCAAACAGTTGTTTCACATATTCTGTCTGGTTTCCTAGTTGTATATATCAAGGGGCAATTCTTGTTGCAGTTAATAACTCATGGGCAGAATCAGAAAGCTGCTTAATATTTTTAAGGCATTTTCTACTACTCATCTTCAAAGTGACCTTTTAGTGTCTTCAGCATAACTTTCAAAATAATTATATGAGGCAAGTGTGATGTGTGTGAGTGCATGTTTGTGTGTCTGTGTGTATGAGTACTGTGTATTATCCTCACTATCCATGATCTGTTAGATCCTTAGTTCAGATGGAGAGATCCTTGACAGAGAGTTTCAATAGCGAGGGATACTTTGTTATCTGGATCAATTTGATTCTTACCTCTTAGCTAGTGAATAAAAGAGTTGGGAGGAGAGAGGATTCTCAGTCAGGGTCCCAATCAGAAACTGATGGTACATTCAAAGGATTTAATGGAAGAGGAGTAAAGAAAGACACTATTTAAAGATGCAGGCCATAGGCATAGAGTAGGCACCAGAGGGTGGAAAATTGATCCAGAGAGCTGAGGGAGAACAAAAAGGACAGAAGGGATAGATCCAAAATTTTGTAGATATCTATTTGTTTCTTGAGTTCAAATAGTGATAGTCTAGAGAGCAAGACATACCTGTATTTGTGGGTGTGTATATGTAATTACTATACTAATGACTGTAATATAACAGCAGCGTTATAACCTTAATGTTAGTTCTGTGACTGTAGACCAGCTTCTCTGGGTCTAATTCGCCATTTATAAAATTTAAAAAACTCCAAAATACATGTTTCCTATCTCCATCAGGGAACAGTTACGGCAAATAACATGCCAAGTGATTGAGATGAAAAGAACCACCTCTGAACTTTGCTTGACACTTGAAAACCTCTGAGTGTTTTTTTGTGATCAATTTCCAGATACTGATAAGACTGAAATTGAAAGGTATTCTGAAAGTATCTTTAAGGAGTTTAGATCCTAAAAAGGCATTGATGCTTGTGATCTTGAGAGATCCTAATTAAAGTTATTGTTGCCTGCTCTTTTGAGCATTTTGCATGCATTAATTTCCTCTCTAATATTTGGCACTAGCTCTGGAAAAACAGAACTACTTGTAAAAGGCAAGATTCCAAAGGCCCATACATAATGAGTGATAAGTTTGCACTGGAGGAGACGGGCCGGGCATCAACTGTTGGCTGATGTAATGATCATATCCATGGCACTGAGTGCAAAGGTTGTGTATTATAAACTCCAGTGGACACCATTCCCAGTATTGATATAATTTACCCAAGGCCTCCCTTTAAGCCCACTAATGGTATATCTAAAATCTTGACCCTTTATAAGTGGATTTCCCTATTGTGCTCATCTAGGCTTACATAGGCCCAATGCAATCTACTTGTCAGGATCCTTTTTGGTGACAGGAACAGAAAACTTAGCTCATATTAGCTTACCTCAACCAATAAATGGGGATTTACTGGTTTCATAACTACACTGGGGGAATGGCAGAGGAGCTGCTGGGACATGGCAGTGTCTAGACATTGGTCTTTTCTCCATCGGTTCCCTCTGTTTTGGTCTGTGTGTTGGTTTCATTCTCTCCGACAGGTTTTCTCTGTTTGCGGGGAAGCGTAGCTCCCCTCTCTCTGCTTTACCGCTACCCGGAGACTGACACTTCCCTTCTTTGGTGCCGACTAAGAAAGTCTCAGAGGAGGATTTGACTGACCTGATTTGATTCACCCCCTGACCACACAACTATGGCCAAGGAGATAGGCTGCTCTCAGTGGGCCTCTTTGGGTCATGTGCTCCACCCTTTTGCCAATCAGTGGGGTCAGGACGGGCACTGTGAGAAGAGAGCAGCTCCCTGTGAACCTTGTGGCTAGAGTCAGAGGGAGGAACAAAGAAAAGGTTGACGTTCAGGTGTACGTGCCGCAAAGTGGTTACGACTACCTTCATTTTAAAGATGAGAGAGCCAAATCTCAGAGAGGTCCAGGGACTCAGTTAAGTCTATAGAGGTAATAAATGGCAAAGCTGTTATTGATGAGAGGTAATATATTATAGGAATTAAGAGCTCAGACCCTAGAACCAGATAGACCTGAGCCTAAATCCCAGCTCTACTTACCAATGTAGTTTGGGAGGAATTACTTTACTTTTCCCCTTCTGGTTTCTCCACCTAAATATGGGCATAATTATAGTATCTCCGTCATTAAGATAATTGTGAGGATTAAATGAGATAATACATGAAAAGTGCTTGGCACAGTGCCAAGCTTCATATAACCACTGCTTAAATATTTGCTATAATTATTGGTTAGGAGTTGAACCTCAGTATGTCTGTTTCAGAGCAGCACCTATGTGGTTTGTTAGTCTCAGGGGAATCATTGCAATTGCTTTGTTCTGTTCTCAGGCCCAACGACTTTGGAATTTTTACCCATGGTCCACAAGCAAATGAACTGAAGTGATGAACCCAGTCTCCATCACCACTCAGCTGCGAGATCACCACCAGTCTCTAAATGGGCTTTAACAGCTGACGGGAAATCCAAACCAAGCCTCAGAAATCAAGGATTCCAGCTGGGGCCTGTTACAGAGGACATTCTGTCCATTTACCTGGAGAGTGAATGTAGCGTCTCAACTCAGAGTGCTCACATCAACCAGCCTCCCGAACTGGACCCAGGCGACTGTGGCCTGTCCCTCACTCTCTTGCTCCCTTATCAAACGCTTGTTGAGCATTTACTACGTGTAACCCCTGAACTCTGCATGGTGTTTGATATTTATACATCAAAACAGTCTCTCCTAGTTGGAAAACCAGACGGGCAGTGAATTCTTGGATGGAGAACCAGTTAGGGAAAGAAACCTGAAAATATAAATTATCTGACAAGATTTTCCTTGAAACCAAGCTTGAGGAAATTTCAAAAAATGTCTCGAGTAAGATACAAATGGAAATTAAGTATAGTATCCATTGTCACTAACTCATGGTGTATAGAATATCAGTGATATTCTCTTAAAAGCACAAAATATACCTTTTTGTGTTGGGCAAATCTCTCATAAGCAAATTTCAAAGAGAACATTTCTGGTGAAATAGATGATGCTAAAAGTATTTATGTGAAAGATGCCTCAGCTTGATAACCTGTGAAGAATGCCCATTGTTCTTAATCACAGTCTACTGATAAGTATTCATTAATTATAATAATATTTTGTGGGTCCATGGATCCTTTCATCCCTAGTTTTCAAAGTGCTTTACAACTGGTCATTAATTCCTCCAACATCCTAGGGACAAATTTAAGGGTAACTTTCAGCAAAACTTGCACTGATGCTCAGAATGCCTTCCTCAGAAGTTTTAGACCCAGAGCGTGGTTTTGTTGCCTGAATTCTTGGAATGAGGAACAGCCGGTTCTCAAATTGTACCCAGAGGGGAACCCAATAGAGGGAAACTCGTCGTGTGCTGTCAAAGGAAGAAATTCACGCTGTGGGAGAGGCCATAACTGCTGGTGGCATTTGCAGCTGGTATGACCTGTTGGGTAAACTGGAATCTATGTGGAGTTAGAGGATAAGTTCCCTGTGAAATGCCCCAAATCGGCTTTCATAATAGGAGAGAGGTGCTCGCTCCAGTGATCCAATGCCACCCAAGAGATAGGCTAAGTGGTGGCATGGTATGGTGGGGAGAGCCTTGGTACAAGAGTCCAGGGATCGGGCGGTTGGTACTGGTTGCATCGCAGCTTGAAGGTGACCTGAAGTGAGCCACTTCACTTCTCTGAGCTTTTATTTCTTCATCCACAAAATCCGTGTGAATTAGTGTGGAGCTATCTGTCACAAATGGGCAGCCTGCACGACAACATTGGCTAGTAGCTGTGTTTTCTTTGGCCCACACAGTGTTTTTGAAAATGCATGTATTTCTGGTTTGCCTCAGTCCTCACCATTCCTTGTTACCTTATGCTCAATCTTCTTTAGTCATTTATGTCACTTTCCTGGCCTCTGTAGGCATTTGGGATTGCAAGCCCTGGGCAAGAAGATCTCTGATGCTGTGTCTGACCCTGGTACCCAGACAGTGCATGTCCTAGGAGGTTACTAAGCCTCGGCAGTCAGGTAGGAGAGAAGTACAGGACTGTGAAGCTTTGGAATTCTTTTTTTCTGCTTTTCAGACTCTTCTATCTGCAAGCTGATGATGTAATCTCCTAGGACTCTTCCCAGAGATCCCTGACAGACAAGCTCTCCACTGCAGTCACAGAATCAGCCTTTTCTATCTCTTGCTCACAGCAAGTGATATCACCTGCTTAGATTCCTGATTTATTTTCTAATTCTCTCTCCTTGACTCTTCGGGGGCAGCTAAGAGAAATCACCTGGAGGGCAAATAAGCTCTTGTCAGGAGCAAGGCTTGATTGAGTCAGTGATGGAGGAAAGAGACATGGAAAAGAAAAGGTAAATGCTATGGGAAATTTCCCTCCCCCAAATTTAAGTTAGAGAGGAGTAATAAAGGCAGGCTAGTCATTTCTAGGACCATCGTCTGTAGATTCCCAAACTTCTTGATTCTTCCAGCAGCTCTAGGCCTTCATAAGTGCGTTCCTGTTGGAGTAGATTTCATTGGCTCTCTGGCGGGGTTCCCTTTCTGCAGGGGAATTTGTTGATGTTGACCTGAGGGCACACAGCTGCCGAGGGCCTCCGGGACACAGGCTCCCTGCACAATGCAACTCTGTATTGTAGAAACTTCCCCACACATGCCTGCACACAGGAGTTCTGTCATTAACACGGTCTTGGTCATGGGGTGGAATGCACAAAGGGTGGGGAAAATGACTTCTTTCTCAAAAGCTTTCTTTAATAAGCTTTGCCCCCCTGACAAGTTGGAATTTTCTTTTGTCGCTGAAAAAACATATTTCTTTTAAACATGACCCAGGCAGTTGTGTGTCCTCAAGGGTCTGTTGGCCAAACAGATTAAGTGAGACAAGAGTGGAAGAGGATCCAACTACAGATCAAAATCAAGAAGCTGATTCTATGCACCACATAATACTTGTGGATTAGCAATCAACTTTCCCTTCTTAAATGGTTAATTTTATCCCGGACAATAAATGTCAGTCATACTCACTGTGGAAAACAAAGGAAGTAAATAACTTCCTTACCACCCAAAGATTTCATTTATCACATTTTCTGGACTTTTTCCTATGCATAGGAAATTTTTTTTTTTTTTTTTTTTTGGCTGAGGAAGATTAGCCCTGAGCTAACATTTGTGCCAATCTTCCTCCACTTTATAGTGGGTTGCCGCCACAGCACAACTGACAAATGGTATACATCCACACCTGGGTTCCAAACCCACAAACTGAGGCCGCCAAAGCAGAGTCTGCCAAACTTAACCACTATGCCACAGGGCTGGCCCCCAATAAGGATATTTTTTTAAATGTAGTTGAGATCAGACTGGTCTCACCCCTTAAAGTTATACTTTCCTTTTCAGGACATTATAAAATCTCTTTCAGGGAAGATGGAAGTCATATGCTATTGAATTTATTTGTAATAAGATTTTCAGTGGTTTAGAAGAGATGGGAATATTTGTCCAGGACCACAGAGTTTTACCCACCAAGAGAGGAGATTCAAGACTTCCTTAAAAATGCCGTGGGTTAGGGCTGGTCTGGTGGCATAGTGGTTAAGTTCGGTGTGCTCTGCTTTGGCGGCCCGGGTTCATGGGTTCAGATCCTGGGCGCAGACCTACACCACTCATCAAGCCATGTTGTGGCAGCGACCAACGTACAAAATAGAGGAAGATTGGCACAGATATCAGCTCAGCGACAATCTTCCTCACCAAAACAAAACAACAACAGAAACCAAAATGCCATGGGTTATACTTTTACTGGACTTAAGCTGTGGAACCAAAATCTCAAATTCTTGCCCACCTACATCTTAGGGATGACTTCTAGCCATCTGCTCAGACTCACCATTAATAAAAATAAACAGGAAAATAACTCTATTTTTCTATTTCTATCATTATCTCCTAACAAAGCTCTAAGATTTGACTTAGAACCACTAGATTTCAAAGCAGACTTGGGAGCAGTCCCAATGGACCCCACATCTGAAGTGTTCTGCCCTGAGACTATAAACAAGTGGTCTTTATCGGGGTGGGGGCAGGGGTGGTACACACAAGGGAAGGAAGAGCTAATAAGTGTTTTAGTGTTAAAAATAAATGAAAAAGAAGTTTATGCTAAATGACCATATGTTCAGCCTTAAGCTTTAAACAGATTGCATAGCACCATCTAGAAAACATGAGCTTCAGCAAGACAGCCAGTACCCCATAAACACATTTCCCTTGTTATAGCGGCCTTCAGGGTGAAGAGATGCCTAGATGCACAGTCGTTGAGGAATTCTACAGGATGGAAGAGCAGCAATGCTGAGAGGAACAGGCCTTGCTCTGCTGCAGCCTGGCCAATCCCGGAGTCAGCGTGTAGAGGCCCCTGGTGCTGCCACCCAAGGCAGCTCTCAAGGGTGCACTGTGTGCAGGGTTGTTGTCCCTGATGAAAATGTGCACCAGAACCACACTGAAGTGTGATTCTGCCTTTCCATGGAGTAGTTACGAGGATGAGCAATGTTGACCCCTCCGCATTTAGAATGGATGAGAAGGCACAGAAAATAAAATGCAAAGCAGCTTTATCAGGAAAGGAGCCGTAAGCAGAATTATGCGGACGTTCCCAAGCAGCCCGGGTAAACGCCATCTTTCAAAATTCTAGCTCCTAATTTACTCAGGCCTTGGATAACAAGTGATTTGTCTGAAACTGGATGTGCACTAGATGGACGTAGTATTCTGGGGGCATCAACGCTTAACAGCTTTGCTGAAATATGGACATACACTCCCCTCAGTAAGGAATGGCTGCGGGAAGCTGGGGACCTCTTGTCAGCTCCTCCGATGGCCTCCCCACTCCTCAGAGTGACAGCCACTGCTGCTCCTGCCTGTAGTTTCAGTTGCCAAATGTGATTGAGGCAGAAAGCCCGCCTGCCTGACTCCTGAGCCTGACCTGCTGCCTGACTGGCTCCTTTGGTGTTGGCCGTGGCTGGAATGGGATGGAACCTGGGCCTCACTTGCCTCGGGGGCTGGGCTTCTGCAAAGTCCGAGCAGCCCTGCTCCCCTGCCCCATATTGCTAAGAACAGAGCATCAAGCTGCATACCTGAACCCCGAGATGTACTAATCCAGGGGTCCTCCTGGAAACTTCTTTTCCCCAAGGACTTATTTATTGAGATATTAATTTATTTAGAAAATTGAAAAGTTTTATTGTTTCCTACCACCAAAATAAAATCTGTTCAAATCTCTAAAATCTGTGAAAAAAAAAATTGGAAAATAAAGATATGTAGGTGTCGGCCCTGTGGCCAAGTGATTGGGTTCGCGTGCTCCAATTCGGCGGCCCATGGTTTCCCCGGTTCGGATCCTGGGCGTGGACACAGCACTGCTCATCAGGCCATACTGATGAGCATGCAGCATCCAACATAGCAGAACTAGAAGGACCTGCAGCTAGAATACACAACTATGTATTGGGGCACTTTGGGGAGAAGAAGAAGAAGGAAAAAAACGGTACGTACCAGGAGGAAGAAAAAAAGGAAAACAGAAGAACCCACTCACTTACTAGAGATAACAACTGTTATACTTCTATCTTAATACTTAGTTAATACTGTTTATCCTTTTTACACATATTTGTGTGTGAGTATTTGTATTATGATGCTCTAATGAGCATTTTACTTTAATTTTACAATTACTTTGTAATCTGCATTTTATACTTAATATACAGTGATCATCTTTCCATGTCATTAAATATTCATTCAACAGCAGCACTTTTGACCCTGACAGAAGGCTGCCTCACCGTGACACCAAGTCTGACATGGACTGCCCATTTATGAACTCGTCTTGAGATACAGGGAATACTATTGAGCATTGTGCTAAGGAGAGATGTCCAGGCACTTCAAAATATTCACAGAAGAGGCTCTTTTTTTTTTTTTTTTTACCATGACTTTCTTCATAGAATTTACATTTTTTAAAACTTTTTATTAAGATTATGATAGTTTACAACGTTGTGAAATTTCAGTTGTACGTTATTGTCAGTCATGTTGTAGGTGCACCACTTCACCCTTTGTCCCCCCCTCCCCAGGCCCCCTTTACCCTGGTACCCACCAATCAGTTCTCTTTGTTTATATGTTTAACTTCCACCTATGAGTGGAGTCATATAGAGTTCGTCTTTCTCTATCTGGCTTATTTCACTTAACATAATACCCTCAAGGTCCATCCATGTTGTTGTGAATGGAACTTTTATCCTTTTTTATGACTGAGTAGTATTCCATCATATATATATATATATATATATATATATATATGTATATATATATATATATATACACACCGTATCTTCTTTATCCAATCATCAGTTGATGGGCACTTAGGTTGCTTCCATGTCTTGGCTATTGTAAATAATGCTGCAATGAACATAGGGGTGCATGGGAATTTTGGAATTGCTGATTTCAAGTTCTTTGGATAGATATGCAGTAGTGGGATGGCTGGGTCATATAGTATTTCTGTCTTTAATTTTTTGAGAAATCTCCATATTGTTTTCCATAGTGGCTGCACCAGTTTGCATTCCCACCAGCAGTGTATGAGGGTTCCTTTTTCTCCACAACCTCTCCAACATTTGCCACTTTTTGTTTCGGTTATTTTGCCATTCTACCAGGTGTAATGTGATATCTTAGTGTAGTTTCGATTTGCATTTGCCTGATGATTAGTGATGATGAGCATCTTTTCATGTGTCTATTGGCCATCAGTATATCTTCTTTGGAGAAATGTCTATTCATGTCCCCTGCCCATTTTTTGATTGGGTTGTTTGATTTTTTGTTGTTGAGCTGTGTGAATTCTTTATATATTATGGAGGTTAACCCTTTGTCAGATATATAACTTGTAAATATTTTTTCCCAACTAGTGGGATGTTTTTTTGTTTCAATCCTGTTTTCATTTGCCTTGAAGAAGCTCTTGAGTCTGATGAAGTCCCATTTGTTTATTCTTTCTATTGTTTCCCTCATCTGAGGAGGTATAGTGTCTGAAAAGATCCTTTTGATGCTGATGTCAAAGAGTGTACTGCCTATATTTTCTTCTAGAAGCCTTATGGTTTTAGGTCTAATCTTTAGGTCTTTGATCCATTTTGAGGTTATTTTTGTGAATGGTGAAAAAGAATGGTCAATTTTCATTCTTTTACATGTGGCTGTCCAGTTTTCCCAGTGCCATTTGTTGAAGAGACTTTCTTTTCTCCATTGTATGCCCTCAGTTCCTTTGTCAAAGATAAGCTGTCCATAGGTGTGTGGTTTTATTTCTGGGCTTTCAATTCTGTTCCATTGATCTGTGCACCTGTTTTTGTACCAGTGCCATGCTGTTTTGATTACTGTAGCTTTGTAGGATGTTTTGAAGTCAGGGATAGTGATGCCTCCAGCTTTGTTCTTTATTCTCAGGATTGCTTTAGCAATTCACAGAAAAGACTTTTTACAGATAGACAGAAAATGAATGTGGACCTAGGAAACGCACCTGTTTCTTATGAGAAACTTCATGCAGCAGAAAACAAAGCAAGGTGGCAGAGGGTCACCCAGAGGCTCGTCACTCAAAGCCACCACACATGATAGAAAAGTGACAGCAGAATAAAGGGCTGCTCATTGCCGGAGAATCATCCTGCTTAGTGAGGTGGAAGCAGAAGGGGCCACTTGCCTTCAGGTCCAGCCACGCCAGCCTGGCACGACTCTGTGATGTGGGGCCATTTCCTAACTCTTTCTTCTGCCCAAATGGAGGTCAGGGATCAAGGGCCCACCGCCCCCTTGAAAAGTGAGGCTTAGAAATGTTACAAAGTCTTTACCAAGAAGAGAACGTGGTTGAGTCAGAGAGAAGATGCAAGTCAAGCGCCACTCAGAGCCAGAAGCCCAGAGGCTGTGAAGGGAGAAACCGTATCTCTAGCACTCGGATTTCCAGGAAAATTTCAAACCTGTCAAAATCACTACTGTTCTGGAAGCACACCAGACACTGCTGCCTCCCCATAGCGACAGTATCTGCCTCTTGTAGGTAAACCCACAGACCCACGGTTTATCTCTCTGCTCTGGATTCTGTTCAGTGCTTAACACACTGCTGCTGCTGCTCCCTGACTGACGGCCTGAGGAACTTCCCTTGGTCATCTTTTTTAGCCCACGTGGAGGAAGGTCTCCAACGAGTGGGGACGTCAAGGTGAGCAAGTATGGCACTACCTATGTAAGTAATTTCTTCTGAGCACAAGGGCTCTTTCCCAACTTTGGAATCAAGCCAGGCCAGCCACTGTAGCTGGGGACTTCCAAGCTTCCTGAAATTGTTTCCTTGAGAGTCATTTCTGCTTTGATTTTACTTTGCTTAGCAAGAGAAACGGCTGGGGCTTGGCTGTCCATTATGCTTTTCAAGATGAAGCTTGGTAACAAAATTTGTAACCTCATTCTCCTATATTGTTACTCAAGGCACAGATACTGTGGGAATGGTCTGGTTCTGCTGACACTGTCATCCCTGATAACTTTGTGTAATAATCTGTGCGTTCCAACTGGCCTGGTTTTGAGAGGAGATAAAATGGACACTACTTTGTTAGAAGAACAACAATAATAATATGATGGATTTTGATAGGCACTTTTTAAAAAATAAAGGAAGGAAAAATCTTCCAATTTTATTTATGTGGATCCAACATTTATTCACTCATTAAACAACCACGTATTAAGCTCTCCACTGTGCTGGGTGCTGTAGGAGATGCAAAGATAGAAAAAGGCACAGCTCTGTACCCGGGGCCAGCCCGATGGCGCAGCGGTTAAGCTCCCACGTTCCACTTTGGCGGCCTGGGGTTTGTCAGTTCAGATCCCGGGTGCGGGCATGGCACTGCTTGGCGTGCCATGCTGTGGTATGCGTCCCAAATACAAAGTAGAGGAAGATGGGCACGGGTGTTAGCTCAGTGCCAGGCTTCCTCAGCAAAAAGAGGAGGACTGGCAGTAGTCAGCTCAGGGCTAATTTTCCTCAAAAAAAGAAAAAGGCACAGCTCTGTCCCCCTATTACCTAGTAGGGAGATAAAACTTGTTCACAAGCAAGCATCTAGTGTCATAAGAGAAGTAAAGATAAATGCTATGAAAGTTTGAGAAAGGGAAGAAAGTAGTTAGAAGGATGAAAGAAAATTTTATGGAGATGACATTTGAGCTGGAGCTTAATAGATATATGGGGACAAGGGGAGGCAATTCTAGGCAGAGCAAACAGCATAAGCAAAGGCACAGAGGTGAGAAAGCATGAGTCTGCAGCAAACAGTGAGTAGTTTTTATGACTTGAGTATTGGATGCATAAAGGGAAGGACAAGTAGAAAGTAAGATTAAAAATGAAAGTTAGATGCACATTTTGGAGGATCTTGACTATCAAGCCAAGGATTTTGGAGTTTATCCCAACAGCTGCATGACCTCATCAGAGCAGAGAAAGAAGGTGGTTTCAGAGGGTGGCATGGATTGGAAGAAAGTGAGAGGTGAGGAGATTCCTGGGCGGCTCCAGGGCCTCAGCTAGGACAAAGACAGACCAACGAAGAGGCAGAGGCAGGATCCACAGAGCTTAGGGTGTGGGAGTGGAGCCAAGGATTCATGCCAATGACATTCTCTGGGTCAGTGCTTCTCAAGCTTTAGCACATCAGAATTGCCAGGAGGGCAGGGTAAAAATCAGATAGTCAGCCCTACTCTCAGAATTTCTGGTTCAGCTCTGGAGCCGGGCCCAAGAAACCGCAGTTCTAGCAAGACTCCAGAAGAGGCTGATGTTGCTGGTCCGGGGCCCACACTTTGAGAACCACTGCTCCAGGTCCTCTGGGGCTCACCTTTGTGGTGGCGGGAAGCAATTGCGAAGGGGCAGGGAGGCAGGGGAGGCAATAATCAGAGTCAGTACAAGTGACTTGAAGGAGACGTTTTCTTGTCCTTTGGACCTGCAGCGTCCCGGATGTCTGGAGCAAAAGGGCTGGGTTAGAGATGTTAACTGTGTACAAAGACGTTCGTATTAACCTGTGAGCCTGAGCACAGAAAGGCACTAATTTAGGGCTTGGGTGTTTTGTTTTTGTTTGAAAATACACAGGTCCTAATCTTATGGGGAGGCAGTGCTGTGATGTAATGTTGGACTCAACAGCCCTGGGTTCAAATCCTGACTCTGCCTCTTCTGGCAATGACTAAACTTCTTGAAATCTCAGCTATTCTATATTAAAATTGGGATAACAACGTCCGGTGTGCACAGGGTTGTGAGGAATAAATGTGGAAACCCGCAGAAAGCACTTGGCACTGCGTGTGGCACACCTGGGCTCCATGAATTCGGGTTTCCTCCCTGTTCCAACCCAGGTGTGAGTGGAGCTGGTGTGGCCTGAGAGGAAAGCCTTGGAGGGCCTCTCAGTCGACCAGCCTCTCAGATACCTGAGGTCCCACAGTGACCCAGTCATGTCTTTGGATTAAGCGTCCCCACACCGAATCTCTCTTTACAAATGCCAGCATGTTGAATCCCCAAAGAATATGGGAAAATTCCTTTGTCAGGTATTGTCTGCCCGCTGGGAGAGCTCTGGGAAGGGGTATCTGGTATGGGACATGGACACAGGGAGAGAAATCACTGAAACAAAGGAAAGTTGTGTCTCCTTTGGAATCTTGTTCAGGCCAGGTGGGCCTTGGCCAGAGCAGTGTCACTGCAGCCTCTCGAGGCTCCCACTCTGGCCGTGAGGCCCGTGTGGCCCTTTCACAGTGCCTGGGTAAAGAAATGCGCTAGTAAGCATTTTTTTCTTTAACCAGATAAATCTGATGTCATAACAGCCCCAGACAGGAAAGCAGACTGCAGACTTGGCAGTGAATCACACAGGGAAGAGCGTCTCAGACGGGGCCTATGTCATGGGAACTTGATGACCAACAAGGCCCTGAGGCCCCCCACTCCCACCCCCACCCTGGGTGAAAGGGTTTGGCAAACAGGCGGCCCATCATTTCAACCAGACGAAGTGGGAGGAGGAGGGAGACTGGAGGAAACAGGCTGTCACACAGGTGGTTCTCCTGCTCTGGGCTGGTCAAACCAAACACACCAGGTTGGAGGTTAGTAAGAAGGTCATCCATTTGGTGGGGGGGTGGGGAGGGGGAGAGGGATGGGGAGGGGGAGAAGTTACACTAAATGACTTCCATGGTCCCCCCTCAACTTGTCATTTCATGATTCCATGATAGGAGCTGAAAAGCCCAACTTTGCCCAAGCCTCCACATGACGCAGGTTCCATTGACTAGTAAAGAAGAGAAGCATCAATAATTCAGGTCCACCGGGTCCCTGGCTGTGAATCGGCACTCTTCAGTTTTCTTTAAGTTTATCTACTTTCCCCTCAATTAGATACAGAACAGATACACAGGAATATTATGTAACTAACATAAACGCCTTTGCAGAAGACTATTTAATGACAAGGAAAGGAAATGCGGGTCACAGGAAGAGTAAATTTCATTGTTACTGAAATGATAGAATGAAAAAAGACTGGAAAGGTGTCTCAGGGGTTAATGGTGGTGGTCAAATTATAAATAATATTTTTTCCATTTTCTTATTTGAGTTTTTGAAATTATTTACAAATTAGTATGTCTTACGTTTGAAGTAATAAAAAGCAATCGTTTAATTTACAAAAGTACATCCACTCTAGAAAATGGTACTCTCTTTCACTAAATATGAGTATAGGCTATACACAATTTTGTTCCCTACGTTTAAGCACTTTCTATGTTCTTAAACACTCCATAATTATTATTTTTAACAGCTGCATGGTATTTCATCATATAAATATACCATAATTTTTTTGTCTCAATCCCCAATTGTTGGCTATTTATATTATTTCCAACTTTTTATTATTACAAATAACACTGCAATCAATATCTTTTTAGTTCATTTTATTTCCCCATAGACTTCTTTGAAAATTAGCTGCCTACAGATCTTATCTCACCCTAACTGCCTTGGTAGGATTGAATTTCCAGAGATTCACACAACTGCATAAACATCTTTTTCTTTCTCACATATATTAATGAACTCTTGATGTTTTTCTTAATAGGGTCCCTCTCTCATGCTGAGATTTTCTTGCAAGCTTGTTAGGCATTTGAATTGCAAAGACAGTTGTCAATCACAGATTCACGCCTTAAAGATCATTCAGTCCTGTGTCCACTTACAGGAAGCAAGCTGAGGCCCACACCCGTGAAATGACTGGCTCAAGGGCAAGCGGTTCATTAGGGACCCAGCTGGAAAAGCAACTTCTTGAATATTTTCCAAGGGCTGGGAGCTTTGGAGGATCATGAAATACTAAACAACGATAGAGCAGAAGATAGAACGAGAAAATGAAAAAAGGCTTAGTGGTCAGCGGAGGAAGGCCTAGAAAGATCGATAGGAGAGAGGGAGGGGAGGTTTGATTACGGGGGAAGAGGAAGAGAATTGAGACCAAGAACAACAATGTAAAAGGAAAGTAAATGGGACAAGTTCACATATTGAGACCCTTTATGGCAGTTTTGCAACCTTGGCACTATTGGCATCTTGGGCCGGATGATTCTCTGTTGTGGGGGGCTGTCCTGTGCCTCGTAGGATGTTTAGCAGCATCCCTGGCCTATACCTAGCAGATCCTGTAGCACCTCCCCGCCCAGTGGTGACAACCAAAAACATTTCCAGACATTGCCCAATGTCCCCTGGGGCGCAAATCACCCTGAGCTGAGAACCACTGCTCTACAGTATTGCTCTCCAACGATACCCCGGAGAAACACTTCCCCATTCCTCACTGCTGGAAAGGAATCTCAAACATCTCCTGAAAGAGGAAATCAGAAGCAAAACACTGGAACTCAGTTTACAGAGTGTCCCAAAACAGTGAGGTCGTGCTGGAAGGCAGGTAGGGAAAATGAGTAAATAAAGCTCATTTTTCAGATAAAGAAAATGAGGCAGGAAATGTGTAATTTGCTTTAGGTACGAAGATGAGTCAGAGAGAAACCAGTAAGAGAAACATGAATTTAGGCTCTGATCTCTGGAAAGAAGAAAAACAATTTTATCATTAACCCCTCCCCACTTCAATCCCGAATCCTTGCGACACAAGGAAGGAAATCTCCACTCTGCCTAGAAGCTGATGAAACATTAGCAATTGGAAGTAACATTTAGAATTTTTTTTTTTTCTAGGAAGGACAAAAGCAGAGGGTAGTACGAGATTTGCTGATTTAAAAAAAGCCGGGCCCGCCCCAAAGGCCTAGTAGTTACAATTTGGCATGCTCCACTTCGGCGGCCCAGGTTCAGTTCCCAGGCAGGACAACGCCAGTCCTCTGTTAGTGGCCGTGCTGTGGCAGCAGTACACTTTAGAAAAAAGAAAAAAAGCGGAGGAAGACTGGCAACAAATGTTGGCTCAGGGCAGATCTTCCTCACCAAAAAAAAAAAAAAAAAAAGCCATTGTGCGCCACTGCTGTAAAGTACCTCACACACATTACCTCCCTGCAGCCTCCATGAGCCCATTGAGTCAGGCCCTATTATTATCCCCATCTGACAGACGAGGAGCTAAAGGTCAAAGTTGGGTAACTCACCCAAGGTCATACACGGTGATGAGGCCAAGGTTTCAAACCTGACTCTTAGGGCAAGACAGTAACTTCTTGGCATCCTTGCCTCTATGCCATCAACAAAGACTACAATGGCCATTCTGTCTCATCTTAGGGTGTTTTCTGAGAAAGCCCACGGTTCACCTCATCATGGCTGTGGGCAAGAGTACAGGGCTCTCCCTGAAACAGAAGCATCCAGCCCGGAAGCTCCCCCAGGAGTTTGCCCACATCCTAACTGTACCGGAAAATCAACAGAAAATGTCTCACGAGGTCAGAGTCCTGGTCCTTGGCTCGTACCCTAGTCCCTTCCTCTGGCTGCCTTTCACACGACACAGAGTCTCTCTTCCCCGCCCCAGTCCCCAGAGCCACAGCTGCCCTGGCACAGCTAGGCCACTGTGTTCCTGGCACGATGCTTTGGTTCTTTTCTTTCACAAACACAATTAGACAGGGCATCGCTGTCAGACTAATTTTTTAGAGCAGTTTTAGATTCACAGCAAAATTGAGCAGAAGGTAGAGAGATTTCCCATATACCCCCTGCCCCACACGTGCACGGCATTCCCTGTCATCAACACCCCCTCCAGAGGGGTGCGTTTGTTACAACTGATGGACCTACACTGGCACGTCACAACCACCCAAAGTCCACAGTCGACGTTAGAGTTTACTCTTGGTGATGACGTTTTATTTTTTAAGAACATTTTGGAATTGCATTTGGTATTTCTAAAAAGCCCTTCTATGAGATTGTATTTTAAAAGCCACTTTCTTTCCACTGAAAGGGGGACTTCAGGAGGCAAGAGCTGTATTTCAAACCCTTCCACTTGTGCAAAAATATTTTGTGAGTTATTTGGATATGTGGCAGAGATGTCACATACCTCCCTTTGTTCCCATGAGGCCAAATGGTTATGATGATAACAACAATGACGACAAACAGTGTAATCTGCTCACTCTGAGCCATGCACTTTTAGACTTTGATACGCGAGGAAATCGATGTTCAGAGAAGTTAACTTACTTGTCTGAGTTCACACAGCTGAGAAGTGCAAAACCTTAAAAACAAAGGAGTGGAAATCTTTCAATCTGGTTAGAAAGGATTTCTGCTTTCAATACAAGCTGCATATAGGCAGTTCTGGGAGGGCAGCCTTGCTTTCTTCCACAAGTATTTATTGAAAGCCCACCACGAGCCATTCCAAGAAGGATGGTGCCTCAGGCAAGGCTAGAATTTCTAGTCCGTGATTTCAGCACTGGATAGAGGCGTGCAAAGTCCTAAGAAAGTCTTTGCAATGTGAAAAAATCTCCCTCCTGGTTAATGCCTCCGCCTGGCAACACCCTTCCCATTTTCCTTCACAGGAGAAGGCAGTGGGGCCGACACCCACTGTCTGTCCATCTTCATCCACTCAATTCAGGGCTTCCCCTCCCACTCCATGAAATGCTCCCCACGGTGAACGGTCTAAAGGCTGCCCACGTGAGGACACAGTCCTTAGCTGACTCATCTTCTCTGTGGCATTTGACCCCCTTCCCAACTTCCTCTTCCTTGAGACTCCTTTTTCTTGAACCTCTAGCGAATTCCTGAGACCGTCCTTTTTCCCTCTGCCCTCCTACCCCTCCAATGCTCCTTCCTAGTTGCTTTCATTATAATTAACATCAACTTTGTGCATCATTAACTCACAATGGTTTTGATAAACTAAATCAGTGTCATGCCTACCAGGGGAGATGGGAAACTGAGAGAGAAGGCCCACAGCAGGCCTTGAGCTCACCCAGTGATTCAGTGAGAAGCCGGGGTCCCAGTGCCAGCACAGCCGTGAGCTTGGCTGTGTCTCTTCTGGGCATTCACTGTCAACCTTCAAAGCAGAAGCAGCTCGTTGTTTGCTGCGAACTATATTTAGGAAAGACAAAGCCTGCCGGGTGTGGGAAGACTGCAGGTTTGGGCAGAGGGCTGGATGAAAGGGCTGGACCTGTGAACAACATGTCTTGTGCTTAGTTTTAATTTTAAATGTGCATTTTCTAACAATAGGGCTCCAGCTTCTGCTGGCCTTATTGGGTTACAGATTTTCCCTCCCAGTGACAGATTGCCCAGCTACATCCCAGAAGACATAAAACTCCTTCCAGTCATCCTAGAATTAGGTCCATAGATTTCCAGTTATAGAAGAGAGCCATTCTGGGTAACACAGCGGATGTAAATTGTGTGACTGAATTGATTTTGCATTAATTTCTTGTAGGCTATTTCCATGCTGCTTAAATACCACTTTTTAAAGCTTTTATTGTATTGTATTTTAAAAGCTGATTTGTTTCCACCAAAAAGAGGGCTCCAGGAGGCAAGAGCTGTTTTTCAAACCCTTCTCCTTGTGGGGAGGGATTTTCACCGCTGAGGAATTCCTGGTAATGAGCTGTCTGTTTGCACAGCTCCTGTGCGCAGGTTCTCGCGCTGCTTCTGTTCTTCCTTCTGCAAGACGCATCATGAGGCACAAGCTTCAGCTTTCGTACTTCCTTAAAGGGCAGCCCTGCCGCCCACTGGAACTGAGTAAACGGTTGTGCAGGAGCTCAGGGGCTCAGATATTGGCCCTGTGTGTCCTTGCTGCACAGTGGGGCCACGCGCCTTACACTCTGGGCTCTGGGCTCTCCTACTTGGACCAAATGCTTTTAGAAACCATCAGATGAAGAGCAAAAAGATAGTCTATAAACCCCTCTCTTTTTTTGAGACAGAGAGAGTTGGGGGCTGGACTCGGATTGAAGACCTGAACATGATACAGAAGTTTTTCTTACGACTTTTGACGCATGAACCTCTTTATATATAAAGTTACACAGCACACAACAAAATAACAGGACATCAACACGTGGAGCGAGCCGGCGGGGCCTCTTCAGTTGCATTTCTTCATTGATGTGGCCCTGTTGGCTAGGCTTGTGTTTATTTTTGAGACATTTTACAGTTTGATGAATTGACCCCTCGTTTCCAATTAAGTACTAAATCACTACAATCGAAGATGCAACCAAAGAGACGTGTACAATTAGGATAGAAACTAAAGTTTCCACAAAATGGAAAGAAATGGAAGATGAACGTGGTTCTGTCACGGGAATAGGACACGGGACAAAGAGGGAACCATACAACATGGAACGAGCAATTGACAATTCGTGAGTGGTGAGAAGGCCAGCACTGAAGTTGGGTATCTGTTATCCTAAGATAAATTCAGGAGAAGGCTCTGGACTCAAAGACAATTGGACTAAAAATTCCCGTTAGGGATGGAACCTCCTAGGGAATGGTAATTGTGTATCAAACGGCTGTGTTTGCCCAGGGCCTGCTCATTTTTAGATTCTAGCACCACCTAGAGGAGAGAATGAAATAATTTCTGTCCACCATTGAGTCAAAGGAATCTTTCATCGCTATTAAATATCTTTCAGTTTTCAAAGCACTTTCGTTCTAATATCTTATTTGATATTCACATAATTGTCTTTGAGGTAGGAATTTTTATATTCATTGTATGGATAAAGAAATTCATCTCTCAGCAACTTACTGTGCAAAGAGCTTGACTAGTTTGACTAGTTTTCCATGTGATGAAAAATGTTCTCCATGAATTAACTCTTTTTTAAGCAACTTTATTCAAATATAATTTAAATACTGTAAAATTCACTAATTTTAAACATGCGATTCAATAATTTTTAGTAAATTTACTGCATCTCTATAAGGCAGTTTTAGAACATTTTTATCACCCCGACAAGGTCCTTCCCACCTCTTTTCCACTTAACCCCCTTCCCACCCCTAGGCCCAGGCAGTCACCAACCTGCTTTCTGTCTCCATAGATTTGCCTTTTCTGAACATGTCATATGAATGGACTCACAGGACATGTCTCTTTTGCGACTGGCTTTTTCCATTTAGCACAATGTTTTTGAGGTTTATCCATGGTGTTGCATTTATCACTACTATGTTCCTTCCTCTTGCTGAATCATGGTCTATTGTATTGATAGACCACATTGTATTTGTCCGTTTGCCAGGTGATGGACATTTTGCTTGTTTCCAGTGTTTTGCTATTATGAATAGCATTCATGTGAAAGTCATCTTTTTTTTTTTTTTCCTTTTTCTCCCCAAAGCCCCCCAGTACAAAGTTGTGTATTCTTTGTTGTGGGTCCTTCTAGTTGTGGCATGTGGGATGCTGCCTCAGCGTGGCTCGATGAGCAGTGCCATGTCCGCGCCCAGGATTAGAACCAACGAAACACTGGGCCGCCTGCAGCGGAGGGCACAAACTTAACCACTCAGCCACAGGGCCAGCCCCAAAGTCATCTTTTTAAGCAAGAAAATTTCATGACTAAGAAGGGCAGTGAATAAAATGCGTATAAGAAGAATGATTATATAAGTTATGGGGTTTTGTGGAGTGGGGGGGGGGGGTGTGTGAAGAAGATGGGCCCTGAGCTAACATCTGTGCCAATCTTCCTCTAGTTTGTTTGTGGGATGATAAGCGGTGTGTAGGTCTGAGCCTGGGATCCAAACCCATGAACACTGGGCTGCAGAAGCAGAGTGCATAAACTTAACCACTTCGCCACTGGGCTGGCCCCTATAAATTATGTTTCTTAGGGAGAAAAATTAGAACAAAAAATCTGGAGATGCCCAAAGGAAAGACATCTGGGTCCTGGGATCAATATAGATACCCAGGAACCAAGGAGCTCTTGGTACCACATTCCTGAAGAAACAAAGAAGTGTGGAGAAATAACTCAGGATTTGCTTTGATGGATTAGCAAGATTCAAAGACACTTCCTAAGGAATTTCCTTGTGTTGAGTCAATACCATATGTAGCAGATGCAGACTTTGGTAATGTGTCTGAGGTTGGGGGTCCCGTTACAATCTTTCCTCATTGTGAAAATAGCAGTGAAGGGGCCCTTTCAAAAGTTAAAAATAGGCTATGGGGTCAGATGCATCTGATTCCAAATCCAGCTCTGCCAATATGTACAAAGCCTTGGCCTTCGCTGGTCAATGTTCTCATCAATATCCTGGGAGGCAATGGCACCTACCTTACAGGGCTTCCGTGAAAACTCGGTAAGATGGTGTATTCAAGGCACTTAGCATCGGGCCTGGCACACAGTGAGTCCTAGTTTTATAGGATTGGATTGTGCCCTAAATACCCAGAACAGTGATGCTGACCTCTGTTTATTAATGAGAACCTTTTACATGTTATCAATGGATGTTTCTGGCCTGAGATTCGGGCAAACAGAGGTATAAATTTCCTTTAGAGGGGATACAACGTTTGTGGAAGTGGAATATCATAAAGAAAGATATTGCTTATCACCCAGAATGCCATAGGCTGGTGGGAAGCCTTACTGCAAATCTGAAGGGAGTGCTTAGGACTTAGGGGGATACACACTGCAACAATTAGCATGATAAGTTAGCAACTCATTTTGCATATGAAAACATTGCCTAAGACTCTACAGAGTTTTCCCTATTTATGTAAGACAGTCAGAGGTCCCGGGTTTAATCAAAATTTCATACCCTGTGAAGGGAAATATGAAGAATACAAATTCTCAGTACTAAGCAATATGTCAAATGCAGTAATTGCTAGTTTTAAATAGTCCTTTCTGCTGTCCCTCTCCTTGGGAGGCTGTGCACCTGATCTGTAGTTAGAAAAACACGGCCCGAACCATATTAAGTCTCTGGGAAAAGAAAGGAATGAAATACATATTCCATCGCAGTAAAATACATCAAAGACTCAACAAAACCATAATAGTTTTCTTCCTCTTTTTTTGCTTGAGGAAGATTAGCCCTGAGCTACTATCCATGCCAATCTTCCTCCATTTTGTATGTTGCCGCCACAGCATGGCCGATGAGTGGTGTAGGTCCATGCCTGGGATCCAAACCTGTGAACCTTGGCCGCTGAAGCAGAGAGCACCAAACTTAACCACTAGTCCACAGGGCTGGCCCCAAACTATAATCTTTAAAATGACAAAGCCACATATTCAAAAGTGTTTAAAATCAGGGGATTTTTCCCCAAGAAAGTTGAAGGCTCTTATTTCATTTGGGGCAGGGCAGATGAGGTTTCCATGAGCTGCTCACACCTTTGTATTCATCCCAGTGGTAAATTTAAGAGACCAAAGTAACCGTGAGTTCCAGAAATCTTTCTATTGAGGAAAGCCAGAAACTGAAGAGGAAAAGTCATTGGGTGTACTCATTTGTCACCGGGAGGATGCAGCTCACTCAGGCAAAGAAAGAAATACAGATGCATATAGATTGCTACAGGCATGCTTAGGGAAAAGCCAGACAGAATTGACTTGGTGAGATGTAAGTATGGGGAACAGTAATCCTACTAGGTGTTTTGGTACATTGCCTTATTGGCTCCAAATTTTGTAGCCTTGTAGCCACAACCTTTGAATGCGACTTTGTGGTTCTTCCCACTAGAAGCACGGATGTTGGGTTTGAACATGCAGCTGGCTGTGACCAATGGAATGTGGTCAGAGTGACCATGTGCCAGTTCCAGCTTCGTCCTTAACAGGCATTTGTGTTTTCAGCTGCCCTCTTGTGCTTCTGCCACTGTCATGAGAAAGAAAATGTTGTGGCCAGTCAGTGTCCAAGGAGGAGGAGGAGAGACACATGAAACTGGTCTGGACACTTGCTCAGCCTGGATCAGCCGACCTCCAGCCGACCCACAGATGTGCAAGCAAAAGTAGGTGATCATTGTTTAAAGCTGCTGGATTTTGGAGCTATCAAACAGCATTTTTGCAGCAATAGGTTACTGATATAGATGGCTCCTTTATAGGGCTAGTTGAAAGAGAGGCCGAGAGAACAAAAATCTAAGAACTCCCAGATCTTCGTCTTCACATTTAGTCTGTATGGACCATAGAGGTTAAGTTTTCTACAGAAATCTGAGCATCTCCTATATCTAAAATTGATAGTTGGACTATAGGGGAACCAACAAAACAATTTCTGAGCTAATTTATGGAGGATGGGGCTTAGGGAAGAAATGTGCATGGATTTTTATTTAGACAATTAATTCTACTTCATGCAGCCTACTCTGAAGATACTCCTCTTTTTACACCTTCTCTCCCCAAATGTCGGAGGACTGGGGTTGAAAATCCTTGTCAGTTTTCTGTTTTTCCACTTGAAGTCCTCTCTTTACCAATCTGGCTGAGCTTTGTGCTGTGTTGATTCTCATTTGTCAGCCTTGTGGAATAACCCTGCGGTACCTCTAAGAGCTCTCAGAGCCTTCTGACTTAAAGTGAGAGGGGAGAGGGTGTAGGAACTGTATGGGTGGCTCAGGGAAGCCCTAAAGAGCTGCTTGGACATGGGATTTGGGACACAGCTCCGGGTTGGAACTTTAAACATTTTTAATTGCCTGCGAAGCCAGCATTATGCTATCCCATATATCTTAATTCCATCTTAGATAACTGGGGGTCCAGGGCTCAGATTCCAGGCTGGAGTTCCAAGGTTGGGTATGACATTGGAGTGAGCCAGGGGATGGCAGAGGTATTGAGCAAGGCCAATCCTAAGCACCGATGTAAAAGGACTGGACAGAAAGACACTAAAACTAGTAAGAGGCCATGTAGTAGAACCAGATTGGGGCAGAAAGCAGGTAGGACCAGGGCCCGAAGAGAGGTTCTGGGCCCTTCTGCATGGCTGGAGGGGTTTTGGTAAGTCCTACTAGCTTTGCCCAGCTACAGGTCCAAGCTACACTGAAATGAGGCTCAGGGAGAATCAGAGGAGAGAAGTTGTGTTGGTCTAAGCCTGCCAATCACAGGTAGCAGCGACAGCCCTTGCTAGTTCATGCTGCCTTTCTCACCTGCATTCTTATTCCTGTTTGAACAAGATTATGATGAAAGAAATGAAAAACAAATTACTTAGTGTGTTCCACCTTTATGGCTGCTTTCAACTCGCTAGAAAGAGGTCTTTCTTCCACTCACGATCAGGACATTTTATACTTCAAAATGTCTGTGCGCCTTACATATAACGCCACCCCTTTTCCCATCTCTGCATGCCCCCACCACTTTATTTTCCTGGGGGCAAAATAACAGCTTGCTGGCTTACTGAAGGGGATTAAGTCAATGTCTCACCGAGAGCAGAAGATAGAAGCTGAAGAGGAGATGGGGCATGATTCCTGGAGAAAGAGCTTTAGCTTGCCTTGAGAGAGGCAAGACGTAGGTGGCCGTCTCCAGTGGTGGTGACCTGCTATGCTGTTAGGATGACTAACCATCCTGATTTGCTTTGGACTGAGGGATTTTCCAGGACAGCATTCTTTCAGTACTAAGCTGGGGCAGTCCCTGGATTTACACTCCAGAAGGTGACAGAACTTTTAAAGGGCCATCATATGTATGCAAAGGGACTGAATACTTGGTAATGTGGCTGTATAGCTTATATATTGCCAAGTAACAAACTGTATTAGTTTTCTGTTGCTATATAACAAATTATCAAAACTTAGTGGCTTAAAACAACACACATTCCTTATCTCAGAATTTGTGTGTGTTAGCAGTCTCAGTATAGCTCAGCTGGTCCCCTGCTCATGGTTGCACGAGCCTGTAATCAGGGTGACAGCTGGGCTGCATTTTCATATGGAGGCTAGACTGGGGAAAATCTGCTTGCAATTCATCTGGGTTGTTAGCAGAATTCATTTCTTTGTGTATATAGAACGCATGCTGGCTTGCTTCTTTAAAGCCAACAACAGAGAAAAACTCTCTGGCCTCAGAGAAGACCCATTCCCTTTTAAGGGCTTTCACTTGATTAAGTCGGGGTCACCCAGGATAATCTCCTTCTTGATTAAGTCAAAATTACTGGCCTTAATTACATCTGCAAAATCCCTTCCTCTTTGCCCTATTCTATGAGTTAGAAGCAAATCATAGGTCCCATCCACAATTAAGGGGAGGGCATTATGCAGGATGTGAACACCTGAGTTTGGGAATCATAGGGGCCATCCTACAAACCATCTGCCATACAAACCATCTCAAAACATAGCGGCTTAAAAACGTCAGTTTTTAACTTTTTTATTTCCTCATGATTCTGGGAGTCAGCAGTTTGCGCTGGGCTTGGCTGGGCAGTTCTGCTGATTACACCTGAGGTCACTCATGTGACTGCAGACAGCTAGCAGGTTGGCTGGAAACATACTAGTCTAGGGGGTCTCAGCTGGCACAGCTTGACTTGGTTCCTTGTGGTCCCATCCTCCACATGGTCTCATCCTCTAGTAGAGAGACCTGGGCTTCTTCTCATGGTGGTCCTCCAGTAGCAAGAGACCACAAGCCCCGGTGTGCAAACACTTTTCAAGCTTACATCACATTTGTTCATGTCCCATTGGCCAAAGCAAGTCATATGGCAAAAGCTTGAATCACTGTGGGAGGGAACTCCACAAGGGCATGGATATAGGGAGCTATGATTCATTAGGGGTCATTACTATAACAATCCACCACAATGGCATTGGGGGAAACATCAAAAATCCTCTTGCCCAGGTTTGGAAGAAGGGCCAATGGTTACCTGTCTCTAGTGGAACAGAAAGGCTGCACAATGCACATAGCAATAGTGGCTACAAAGTCCTCAAGACTAGAGGCCTGTCCTAAAGTTTTCTGGACTGTTTGAGCTTCCTGGGTTTCTTAAATGACCCTAGATAGAGGGAGGGATCTTCCTAATAATGACTGATATTGGACCTCTCAGCACACTGGGAGATCAGGATTTGGAATGGCTTTAGTTTGATTTAGAAAAACAAAGCACAAGAGCAGTAACTTTATCCCAGCTATGTATTTTTGCTGAGATCTTCAAATTTGAAATCATTACACCTTGTTGCTCACATCTTCACGTCATCATCATCATCCCTGGAAAAGCCGTCTTTAGCCTTTTCCACACAGCTCCATTACTCAAACTGGATACTTAAATTCTAGTATAGACAAGGATCTTCATGCCAACATCCAAACTCCTAATAACTGCTGTCACAAATGCCACTAAAACAGCTGCATGATAGGCTAAAAAGAGTGAAAGCGCAGAATTTTAAATGAGAAATTATGAACAAAAATAATGAAAATTTCATAAGAAGATTACATATGCCTTTGGTATAAATGAGGGAGAGGAGGAAGTGGAAGGAAGGAAAAGGCAGGAGAAAGAGGCAAGGTGGTTTTTCCTTTTTAGTTATTACCAGGATTCAATAGTAGGTTAGAGAAAAACACCAACTTTTGCCGTCAGCGTTGTATTTTACCTTAAGCCAATTTGGCCTTTTGCGTACGTTAGGTTCTGCAGCGGTGGGTATTGGTAGCTTCCCATGATTGGAGTTTTGTGAGAGCTGTAAGTCTCCTCCACAACTTCCGACTGGGTGGCATGTTATGGCTAAAGGAATCTCAGATGCAATTCTCCCACACATAAAAGCATTTGTTAGCAAACAGGCACATAAGAAGTCATGCCTGCTCTTTAAGCTCAGAAAAAAAGACCATGTCCTCTTGCATGGCTGAAGGCTCCAATATTCTGACGGTAGGATTTTATTCTTCTTAGCCTACAGCAGGATTGGACAGTCTTCCATTGGTCAGCAACAGACTCTTCTCTGAAGTGTTGACACACAGGACCTCACTGAGTCCTAGACTTGAGATGGTACTCAGATGGTGGTAGGGTGTGGACTCACCAGGTTCTCATACCACACACACATCTTGAACACCATGCACTAGTGAAGACTTGTTTCTTTCAAATGTAACATGCAATGGCACTCTTGAAAAATCTGATACATGAGACAAAGCTAAAAATCTTCTCTATGATAGCACCTCAAATCTCAGTTTTATTCCCAAAGGGAACCACGATTCTGTGTGCATCTTCATATAACTTTTCCATACATTATTATACTGAGATATACTCAACTTTTTATTATGAAAAATTTCAAACACATGGAAAGTTGAAAAGTAGTAGTCTTCATATACTTTCCACCTAGGTTCAACAATTGTTTGGAAAAGCTTGGCTTTCTCAATCTGTCCTGTTAAAAGTTCCTGCTGTTGGCCACTTATTACTCCAAAAATGCATTCTCCCTCCTATGAGTTCCTTTAGCATATCTGCTTTCTCTGCCCATCACTATTCAATCTTTGCTGGCTGTGTTCTCTTCCACAGTCATGTAAATTCTGGTAATGCTCAGATCAGGATTTTGACATAAGGAGTTATTTCCTAATAGAAATTAAGGTAATAGTCTGAAAAAACAGTTTGTCAAACATCAAGCAATTCCAGCAAGAGCTCATGGGTGTAACCATCAGCACATCACACCCATATCACATAGGCTTCATGGGCGTTGAACGTTTCTGCCAATAGCAGAACGGAGACAGCTTTGCAGACGTAGCTCAGGGTTTATTGTCTTGAAGCTTGATATAAAAATTCCTTTTTTTAATTAAAAAAAATTTTTAAAGCTCAGGTAGTGGCATTTATTTTCAAAATGTTTACTTTCTGCTTCAAAGCAACATGATATTTTAGAGTAAAGTTTAAAGTAGAATAACTTCTAGGAACAGAATAGATTAGACTGCTTATCTGTTATAATCTCCTATGAGCTAAATATTTGCTTTTATATAGATTTAATTGTCTTTGTCTTTCTTTCAGTCTCTGGATACTCAGATGCCCTTCACAGCTCTAGGCTTACGTGCTTCATTCTACATTTGGGTCACTTTTGAGGTAGGGTTGCCAGATAAAATACAGAATGATTGATTCAATTTAAACTTCAGATAAACAACGTATAATATTTTAGTGTAATATGTCCCATACTTGAGAGTAAGTATGCATGAGGAATACTTGTACTGAACAAGTATTCATTGTTAAATTTAACAAAAGAAGTACAAAACTGAAGCTCCGAAAACTACAAAACATTGCTGAAAGAAATTAAAGATCCAAACAAATGGGGAGGCTCTCTTGTTCATGGATTGGAAGACTTACTATTGTTAAGATGACGATATTCTCCAAATTGATCTGTAGATTCAATGCAATCTGTATGAGGATACCAGCCAGTTCTTTGTAGAAATTGATAAGCTGATCCTAAAATTCATGTGGAAACTCAAGGGACCCAGAATAGCCAAACAATCTTGGAAAGGCAGGACAAACTGGAGGAGGCACACTTCCCAATTTCAAAACTTACTACAAAGCAACAGTAATCAAGATGATGTGGTATCGGTAGAAAGACAGACATATAGATTAATGAAATAGACTTGAAAGTCCAGAAATAAACTCATGTATCTATGGTAATTAATTTTTGACAAGGGTATGAAGACCGTTCAATGGGGAAAGAATATTGATGTTGAGAAGAATGTCTTTTCAACAAATGGTGCTGAGACAATAGGACAGTCACATGCAAAAGAATGAATTTGGCCTCTTACCTCACACAATACATAAAAATCAAGTCAAAATGGATCAAAGCCCTAAATGTGAGAGCCAAAACCATAAAATTCTTAGGAAAAAACATTGAGTAAACTCTGTGACCTTGGATTTGGCAATGGATTTTCAGATATGCCACCAAAGCACAAGCAACAATAACAAAAAGATAAATTGGACTTTATCAAAATTATAAACTTTTGTGCTACAAAGGACACTACCAAGAAAGTGAAAAGATAAAGCACGGAATGGTAGAAAGTATTTGCAATCATATATCAGATAAGGAACTTTGATATAGAATATATAAAGAGCTCTTATAGCTCAATAATAAAAAGACAAACTAATTAAAAATGCGCAAAGGATTGAATAGACATTTCTCCAAAGAAGATGCCCAGTGGTCAATGAGCACATAAAAAGATGCTTAACAGCATTAGTACTCAGGACAATGTAAATGAAAACCCCAATGAGATTCTACTTCATATCCACTAGGAGGGCTATAATAACAACATCAGATAGTAACAAGTGTTGTTGAGGATATGGAACCCTCATACAAACTCATGGGAATGTAAAATGGTGCAGCCACTTTGGAAAACAGTCTGACGGTTCTTCAAAAAATTAAACATAGAGTTACATGTGACCCAGCAATTCCATTTTTAGGTGTACACCCAAGAGGAATAAAAACACATGTCTACACAAAAACTTGTACACAAATGTTCATAGCAGCATTATCCATAATAACTAAAAGATGTAAGCAACCCAAATGTCTATCAATTGAGGAATGGATGAACAAAATTTGATATATCCATACAATGGAATGTTATTTGGTCATGAAAATAAATGGCAGTGATACACGCTACAACATAGATGAACCTCAAACACATTATGTCAAAAGAATCCAGTCATAAAAGACCACATATCATATGATTCCATTTATATGAAATAGCCAGAAAAGGCATACTTACGGTTAGAGAAAGTAGATTAGTGGTGCCTAGGCCTGTGGTTGGGAGGATGTGGATGTTTGAGGCGTGATAGTTTTTCTGTTTGAGGTGATGAAAGTCTTCTAAAATTGACCGTGGTGATGGTTGCACATATCTGTGAGTATTCTAAAAACCATTCAATTGTGCGCTCTAAGAGGATGAATTGTACGGTATGTGAGTTACATATCAATAAAGCTGTTACAAAATAAAGTATTCATTGTAATCTGAAATTTAAATTCAACTGGGGGTCTTGTTGTGCTAAATCTGGCAACTGTATTTTAAGGGAAAAGTGCTAATTGCCTCCTTAGCAGGTGCAATCCCCTTTTACTCAAAAACACCTACTTTTCTGTCTTCTTTGGCCCAAAGGGATTACTCTCCCATCAAATTTTCTTCCCGATTGGAACAACCTGCTCCTCTTATAACTTTGCAGCTAGATCACCCCCATTGCAGGGTGGAAGTCTAGCTTGTGTGCTGCTATGGTGAGAATTAAATTCCCTTTATTCACTAACATTTTACAATTTTCAAGCTAAATAGAAGAAAAATTTTTTTCTGCTTTTTCTCCCCAAATCCCCTCAGTACATGGTTGTGTATCTTAGCTGTGGGTTCTTCTAGTTGTAGCATGTGGGACGCTGCCTCAACATGGCCCAACGAGTGGCGCCATGTCTGTGCCCAGGATCCAAACTGGCGAAACCCTGGGCCGCCAAAGTGAGCGCACGAACATAACCACTCAGCCACGGGGCCGGCCCCAGAAGAAAATTTTGAACAAACTTGTAGAGTGGTTTCTCTCCATTGTGAGGAATATTATTTCTTTAATGAGAGGTTAGCGTTGAACTTAAGGAGAATTTTGACTTCACCTCTTTTTCTTTTAAGCCAGTAATTTCCAAACATTCCTGTATGTTAACATCACTTGGGGGGATTTAAAAAATCCAGATGCCCAAGCCCTATCCTAGGTCAATGAAATTGGAAGTTCTGGGGAAGGGGCCCTGTGGAAGTTTGAAAGCTTTCCATGTGATTCCAAGGGGCTGCCTTAAGTTAGTGCTTATCAAAATGCAATGTCCATACAAATCACTCAGGGACTTGATGAAATGCAGATTCTGATGCAGGGGGCCCAAGATCCTGCATTTCTAGCATCTTCCTGGTTGATGCTGAAGCTCTTGTTCTGTGGACTATCCTTTGCATATCAAGCCTTTACAGCACTAGAGAAGGGTGATGGAATGAGATGGTAGAAGTTAGGAAAGCTCTCCCTGAGTAACTCTATTGTACCCACCTGAGGCCTGCTGCTTTAAAAGTCTGAGGTTGTAAGTTTAGTTTAGTAATAATAACCACCACCCTTTATGGAGTGACCATTACATTCTATGTGCCGTATACACATTACCCCATTTAAACCTCAAAACGCCCCTATGAAGCGGTGCAGTGATGCTGTTGATACCCCATCCCATATCCCCTTGGTCCACTTCCAAATTCACCTGAGGCCGCGGTGGAGGTTCCCCTGCACGCTGCTTACCTACAGCATCCGTGTTGCTCTGTTGCTCAGCCACAGGAACCGGCTGAGCCCCACTCAGGGCAGCCTGGAGTGCCAACCACTGTGTTATCATGGTTTATTTCACATACACAGTTTAAATACAAGGATGGTCAAAGAAGTTTATTAATAACAGCCCCAAACTATAAACAACCCAAATGTTCATCAACAGGAGAATGGATACATTATAGTTTATTCATACAATGGAAAACCACAGGGCAATAAAAAAATAATGAACTACCCCTGCATGCAACAATATGGATGAATCTCACAGACGCTATGTCAAGCAAAAGAAGCCCAACAGTTTATGTGAAGTTCAAGAACAAGAAAAATGAACCAATGGTGACAGAAGTCAGAATTCATAGTTTGGGGGGAATGGGTATTAAAGGGGAAAGCACCTGCCACAATGCTGGAAATGTTCCATATCTTGAGCAAGGTAGTGGTTTCACCAAGCAGTACTCTTTAATATTTGCGCATGTCGTGTACCTCACTGCATTTTTTATTTCATACCTAAAAAACCCAAAATCAAACAAAGACCACGGCGGATAACAGTGGCTCTCCTTAAATCAGGTGAGCGGCCCTCAGCATGTCCCCAGTCACAGCTGCTTCGCCAGATCCGGGCTCTTTACTGGCTCTGATCAGCACAGACTCTGGCGCTTGGTTGCAGCTATTGATCTGGTGAACACATTCTTTTCAATTCCTGGCAGGTAAGAAGTTGAAAAGCAGTTTTCATTTACATAGGAACGACAGCAGGACACATTCGTTCTCTTGTCCCAAGGCTATGTTAACCTTCCTGCTCTCTTTGATAAAATGTAGTCCAAAGGGGTGTTAATTTTTGACATTCACAGAGCATAGTAGTACTCCACTATATTGATCATATCAAGTTAACCAGACTTGGTGAGCAGGAAGTGCTGAGTTCTCTGGACGTCTTGGTAAGACACATGTGCACCGGGGGACAAATCTGTAAAGTTCTTGGAGATCCAATAGTCTGGGGAATGCCAGGACATCTCCTCTAAGGAAATGGAAAAATTATTGCCTCTACATCAAGAATGAGGAGTAGCTTTATCAAGCCCCCTCAGAAATACTGTCACCACCAGGCCCATGCCACCTCCTCAGAGGCCTGGGGCCTCATTTTGTGGGTCCCCTTCTTCAAGCTTTCAAGTTTTAAAAACTCCCTCTCCTCTGTGTTCCTCCAGCCCAGGAGAAGTAGCTGCTTCCTGCAGACACCATCTCTATGTTAACTTCTGTATTCCCATTCGGCCTGTCCGGTCCTCCAGTAACTGGTTAGATAACCCTTATATTAAATGCTCTCTCTTAAAATAACCAGTGTGGTTCCTTCTTTCCTTTTTCCTTCCTATCAGTCAGGGTTCAACCAGAGAAATAGAACCAGTAGGAGATAATTATTGAGATTTATTGCAAGGAACTGGCTTCTGCAATTGTAGGGGCTGGCAAGGTGCGTCTGAAATCTGCAGGGCAGGCCATCAGGAATGGCGGGCAGCAACTCTTGGGCATGAAGTGAAGCTTCTCTCTGCAGGCAGAATTTCTTCTTCCTCAGGAAAGACAGTTTCCATCTGCATGTCACCTCAGGTGCCACAGCATCTCTGTTGCTTGGCCCAAGGGCTTTCTTAGGGCTCCAAGGGTTGTGTTCCATACGATACCTCTGAAGTGGACGGAGCCCTGTTGCTCACAGTGGTAACCTGCTTATTAATGTGCTCTTAATTGGTGTTTCTCCCTCCTGTGTCTCACTTTCCCCTCTCCCCTACTTGTGCTTTCTGGGGTCAACTCTTCCCATAATTACCTGCATCTAAGTCCATCATGTAGCGTCTACTTTTGAGAAAACACCAACTATGACAAGTAAGTATTGGCAGCTGTATTCTCTGCCTTCCTTCCCTCTGTACCAGCTAAAATGATCCTTAAAAATACGTTATATCAAGTCACCCTTCTACTTAGATTCTTCCAATGGCTTCTTAACAATTAAAATAAAATTCAAACTCCTAACTACATTTAAAAATCCTACCTGGCCTGCCCTTGCCTGTAACCCCAATGTCATTTCCCATTATTTTCTCCTTGCTCATTTTCAGCTCCACTGGCCTTCGGCTTATTCCTTAATCACACCAGTCACCCCTACCTCATGGCCTTTGTAATTCCTGTTCCTACTGTCTGCAACATTTCCACCCATGTTTTTACGTGGCTGACTCCTTCTGGCCATTAGATCTGTCTGACATGCCACTTCCTCAGAGAGACCTCCTCAACCAGCCCGACTAACATAATGCCCTCTCTTCCAGGACTTGCAAATCCATTACTCTCCCCACACCACCACCATCTCTCTTTTAGGACTTTCTACCATCTGAAATTCTCTTCTTTTACTTGCTTATTGTCTGGCTCCTTTCCCTCTGCATCAAGGACTGGTCTGTTTTGTTCACCACTATATCCTTAGGACTCAGAATAGTGCCTGGGACATTGTAGACTCTTATTAAATATGTGATGAATAAATAAATGATTGTAAAAATGCGCATAGTTTAAAAACCTGAAAATCACTTTAGGCCACATCTAAGAGTCATAGTAGGGATGGCTAAGGTGGAATAAACATGAATCTCACAAACAGTAGAGTGGGGGTCAAGATACTGAGAGGTCAAAGTTAGAAAAACTACCCATCTGGATGATGAGATGACCCTAATTAACGGTAAAAAACAGATGAAAAATCTCTGTGGTTTAGGTGGGAGTGACCAAAGGATTGGTAGGTGACAGGTAGAAAGTGATAAAATATAAAATTAGGATATTAGATTTTTTTAACATTTCTCAAAAATCTCCTCCAGATCTAACATTCACTGTGGTGTTAATTCCAACAGCAATTCAATAATCTCATTGTTAATTTCTTGTAAATTTCCTTAACAGGCCTTCCATAATAGTCTCTTTCTTTCTTTTCTTTTCTTTTCTTTTTTGAGGAAGATTAGCCCTGAGGTAACATCTGCTGCCAATCCTCCTCTTTTTGCTGAGGAAGACCAGCCCCAAGCTAACATCCATGCCCATCATACTCTACTTTATATGTTGGACGCCTACCACAGCATGGCTTGCCAAGTGGTGCCATGTCCCTACTTGGGATCCGAACTGGCAAACCCCAGGCCGCCCAAGTGGAACGTGCGCACTTAACTGCTGCACGACCGGGCAGGCCCCAATATTCTCTTTCAAACATAGAACAGGGCCTCAAACATAGTAAGTGCTCAATAAATATTTGTGTAGTAAAAGAAACTGAAGATCAGAGCGACTGTGTTACTTACCCAAAGATACCCAGTAAAACACTGAGAGAGCTGGAATTTGACACCAAGGTCCATTCTCTTAACCATTAAACAATACTGTCTTTGTCTAAAGTTTGTTTTAGTAAATAGATTTATATTTTCTTTCAAAGTTACAACAGTATATGTTTTAAAAATTCCCCAAATACTTTTAGGATAAAATTCAAGAATCAAACAGATCATTGGGATTTTTGGAAATGGAATGGAGAAGGTCAAGAAAGCTCAATGAAGCATTTATATCTGCACTGCAGTTAATTTTATTTGTAGCCTGATGGTGGGGGAGAGTGAGAGAGAAGCATCTAATAGTTTACAGTCTGCCTTAGCTGGGCTCCCTCCCTCAACCCTGTGGGGAGGGGGGGCTTAAGTCAGTCAGCTCGAAATACCTGGGAGGTCTGTTCCTTTCTCTCTCCCATTATTTAGACCTTATCCATGTCGTTGAATCTCTCAGTCTCTGCTCCACAAAATGTGAAAAGGTAACAGCTGCTCTGGTCTGCCATGAGAAGCTATTCTGAGATCATCCTTGGAAACGTTCGAAACTCTTTGGAGAAGGGTGGACTATTTTTTTCTTTTCTTCCTTTTTCTCCCAGAAGCCCCCCCCCCACCACCCCCGGTACATAGTTGTATATTCTTAGTTGTGGGTCCTTCTAGTTGTGACATGTGGGACGCTGCGTCAGCATGGCCTGATGAGCGGTGCCATGTCGGTGCCCAGGATCCGAACCAGCAAATCCCTGGGCAGCCGAAGTGGAGCGGGCGAACTTAACCACACGGCTCTGGGGCCTGCCCAAGGGTAGACTATTTGATGGTCTTACATAAGCTTTCTCTAGGCTTGGTCAGTACCTGCTACGTGTCCCTAGGATGCTGATGAATAAGGTCCTGAAGTGGTGGAAGGAAACAGCAGCAGCATGGTCTGTGGAGAAAAAACCCACCCATAGACCACCTGATGTCCTCTGAGGGCCAAACATTTTCCTGGCCCTGACTCCTTGCCATCAAGTAGAGGAGATGTATTTACAAGAAAAAATTCAAGGTCCTTGGGTCTCGTGCATACTGTCCGGAATTGCCATGCCCAAGGCAGTAACCCTGAAGTAAGCCTGAAGTTCCTTTTGGCTTTGGCCACATGCTTTCTATTTATATGGCTCTTTGCAATTTTCAGAGCACGTTCATGTATTGACTTAGGTGTTCTTTACCACAAGTCCTACCCTAAGCAGTAAAATCAGAAGCTTGGCTTCAATTAATATTATCTGTCTTTGATTCCTCCAAATTTCTATTCCTAACTACAAATCTCTGGAGAGATCAAGTAAGGCAAAAAAAAAAAAAAAAAAATCTCTTTACTGGCTTTGGTACCATCTGTGAAGGGGATAAATTGCTGGTCCCTTGGCTGTGTCTCTGCCTCAAGTTAGACACAGGTTGAGCAGCTGGTCCCATGCTTACCCTGAGCCAGGCTTCCCAGGGGAGGCTGTTAATGGTCCATCTAGTGCTTATTTTAGCACAGAAATGGAGAACTATTTGAGGTTCTCAAAAAATAAGAAAGAGTAGCCAAGATAAAAATTATGTGGTAGTAATTTGCTTCTGTACTGAGGCTCTCTATCATGGTAACTACAGACAGTCCCTGACTTATGATTTTTCAACTTTACGATGGTGCAAAAGCCATTCGCATTCAGTAGAAATCACGCTTTGAATTTTGACCTTTTCCCAAGCTAGCGATAGGCGGTACAATCCTCTCTGGTGATGCTGGCAGCCACAGCGAGCCACAGCTCCTGGTCAGCCCCGGGATCATGGAGGTAAACCATCAAGAGCTCACGACCATTCTGTACCCACACTACGATTCTGTTTGTCACTTTCAGTTCAGTATTAAATAAATTACATGAGATATTCAACACCTTACTATAAAATAGGCTTTGTGTTAAACGACTTTTGCCCAACTGTAGGCTAATGTGAGTGTTCTGAGCACCTTTAAGGTGGGCAAAGCTAAGCTACGATGTTCGTCAGGTTAAGTGTATTAAATGCATTTTCAACTCAGGATATTTTAATTAACAATGGGTTTATCAAGACCTAACCGCATCAGAAGTGGAGGAAGATCTGTATGCAAATGAGGTAAGGGTCGGTAATTTGTTTCTCTGGCCTAGGTGCTGGGGAAACTCTCGGGCTGCCTGCCTTTGCTCTCCCCTCGGCCTGTGAACGCTCATCCTCATCTCTCTTTGGGTGGTCGTGGCTGCGTTCGTGTTGAACAGCACTTTGCTTCAGAAAATAAAAAATGGCAGGGATAAACTTACATTCTTTCTTTTTATTTTTCCTGATGGCAAATGGCTATTTGGGTCCCCATTACTTTGCTGTTATTCATGATCCTTAATCTTTTATCTGATGTGCATCCAAGTCTTCACGTGGAAAAATTTCAAGGGCCACAGACTAAAGAAACAAAAAGAGCAGTGATCATTTAAGCTCTTCATGCAGTATCATTTCAGAGCTCTTATAACGGCCACTTTCTGTTTGTAATAAAACCTTCCTTTTTAAAACGCTGCATTTGTTGTAGCTCTTTCTGACCCATTAAAGTGTCAAAGAGGATGCTTCTCCCTTCTACACCTCTTTGACTTCCAAAAGAAGGCCAGGTGTCTTACCAATATATATGTTATTTGAAATTACATAATAAAAAAGGAAATCAAGGGGCTGGCCTGGTGGTATAGTGGTTAAGTTCAGGTGCTCCTCTTCAGCGGCCCAGGGTTCACGGGTTTGGGTCTTGGGTATGGACCTGTACACTGCTCATCAAGCCATGCTGTGGCAGCATCCCACATACAAAATGGGGGAAGGTTGGCACAGATGTTGGCTCACGGGCAATCTTCCTCACAAAAAAAAAAAAGTCGAAAGAAAGAAATCAAGTGAAACAGATCCCACTACTTACAACAATAGAAAGAAGGGTTGAGGTGGGCTTAAGTGAATAGAAAAATACCATGGCTAAATCAAAATTCAGTTTCCTGAATACAATGGGCTTCTTTTCCAGGTGTTGGAAATCTATCATGATTTTCCTTTTTATGAACAGATTTTGACCATTCTTATAACAGAACTCAGTGTGAGTACGAAGACAGAAAAGCTTTAGAATTTTTTCAAGCACAGGAAGGTAATGTACCTCTTCTAGGAAACAGAGTTATCACACAAATAATCAACTCTGTTCTTGAAAAGAACAGAGCAAAAGCCAAATATCTACCTGGGAAAACAAGAAATCTGAAAAAAAAAAGTATAACAGTCAATGTATAAGGTAGCTAGCCTCCAAGATGACCCCAATGATCCCTGCCTCCTGCTATTCATGCTGCGTATAGTCTTCTCCCACACTGAATAGGGCTGACTGTGTAACCAACAGGATATTGTTGTAATGATGGTTTGTGAGTTCCAAGCCTAGGTCATAAAAGATGTGTGGCTTCTGCTTGCTCTCTCTTGGATCACTTGCTCGGAGGGAAGCCAGCTGCGATGTCTGAGGTTGCTCAAGCAACCCCATGGTATGAGGATTTTCATTGCAGCATATGCGTAGTGGTAGGTAGCTGGAGGTAACCTGGATGTCAATTTTTGGAAAAGTAATGGGTGAAATGCGGTGTTTGTATAACACTAAATATAATGATTAAATGTAAGAGATTAGATCTACATGCACCAACATAACTGGGTATTAAAAATAGTGCTTCATCAGAAATAATATCATCCATGCAAATAAAAATTCCTCAAACAACAATATGCGTTTCGCAAGAACACATTCAAGTAAAAAGATATACAAAAATGCATTAAAATGCTGACCTATGGCAAGGAGGAGAAAATGAATGGGGTGTGGAGATAAAAATACATTAACAAATGAATTAAACAAGAGGGGGTCTTAATGGGCCTTGGGCTGAAGACTGTGATTTACTAAACCCTTTATACTAGAAGTCTAAAACTAAAGTTAAAGAAAAAAAAGCTGGAAAACAAGCCAGACTTTGAAAAGAGAGGGCATATGAAACAGTGACAGAAAAAGAGAAGAGTTGCATCCAATTATACCTCAGACCAGTTTTGAAACAAAGAGGAGTCTGTGATACAGAGAAGGGTTGTTCTGGGCACAAGACCAGGTAGTTGGTTGGGTGAGAGGAGGGTGATTTAAGCTGCCCACCGAGAACTTCCAGATTTTGCCTTCGGCCTTGGGGTCCCTGTATCTTTTTCCAGGGAATGCATCATAATGTAAAGTTTCTTATGAATGAAGAGGGGTTATGAACAAGAGGCTCAGAAAATAATATCTTTATTTTGAGAGACCTTAAAAATAGTACCACTCCTCCTTAACGTCGTTTCTCCTAAATCACCAAGTGTTTGCTGACTAAGTTATCTGGTGCAATTCTGAACCAGTTCTTTGGTCTATTACCTAGAAAGTGAATAGCCAAATGTCATGGGAAAAACTATTTAATTTTAATTTTTTGTAATCTTTCAAATACAATTTTCTTTTTTTTTTTTTTGAGGAAGATTAGCCCTGAGCTAACATCGGCCACCAATCCTCCTCTTTTTCCTGAAGAAGACTGGCCCTAAGTTAACATCTTTGCCCATCTTCCTCTACTTTATATGTGGGTTGCCGCCTCAGCATGGCTGGATGAACGGTGCTAGGTCCACACCTGGGATCTGAATCAGTGAACCCCAGACGGCCAAAGTGGAACATGTGAACTTAACTGCTGCCCCACTGGGCCAGCCCCTCAAATGCAATTTTGACCTGTCATTTAAAGGTTCCATTATCACAGCTTTAACTCTATTTTATATTTTTAAAAAGTGCCTGAGGCTTTACAAATACTAAAGAAAAATTTAGAAATTCACTTCTCACCATATTACTCTAACACAAAACCAACTCATTTCTTTGGGTTCTCTCCCAGCTTTAGGGATTGGCCTGTGAATCCTACATATCATGAACATAGATAGCCATGGGGAAATAGGGCAGAGGGGGTAATTTTTCAATTTAATTTTCCCATAATCTGAATAATACGCTCCACACCGTGATAAGTACTCCAATGTGGAGAACAACAAAAGTTGGAAGATCCCTGTGTTCAGGGAAATTACAAGCTTCTACAACAGATGAGAATTACTACATCATGAAAAATCAGAGGCCCATTCTCGGGGGCGCTGTTGATGGCCCACTGTGTGAGCCCTCAGCTGTACAGGGCAGTAACCCACTTGCAGCCTTGCCCCTGAAAGGCTTCTCTCTGCTTCTCCACTGGTTCTTTCCGCCCCACAGCAGCTTCCTGAACCTGCTTGCAGAGAAGGTCCAGAGTGCTGAGAATTTGACACGCCCAGGGGCAACATGCAACCAACGAGAAATGGAAGTTTGTGAATAAGGACCTCAGCTTCCTGCTCAGAGGCCCCAGCAGGGCTGGGCTGATGTCTTCAGAGGTAACTCCACCTTTAATGTGATCACTGGCTTTGCTCTTCTGGCTTTACCCACCCCCACATGTACTTCCTGAGAACGAGTCCTAATGAAACCACCTGTACCCAAGTCTTTGTCTCCGGGTTTCCTTTGAGGGGGAACCTAAATAAAACATCATCTCAGACAGATTATAGTCAAAAGCCAAGATTTGTAGCAAACAGAATTTTCCTTCCCTAGCACACAACTCTTCCCTCCCCTCCAGCTCCAACGCTGCTTCCCCATTCCCTCGTCGCAGAATAGGCATAACACCCATGCAGTCAGCGCAGGTTCCCACTTGCCTAACTTGTTGCTGGTTGCCCTTGACCATTTGGGAGGCTGGCTGAGAAGGTAGCTGACTTGGTTGACAGCCCTCCAGTAAACCTTGTCCTTTTCATCCTCAATTTAAGTTTGGCCTTCCTAGCTCAGGCAATGACGCAGTCTAGACACTTATATCCCTCCTATAGCTTGACAAGTACCTAGCAATCTGCTGTCTTTCGCTTTTCCTTCCATTATTTCCCTGACTTATTTATTTTCTCCACCAACTATCTGGTATGTATGGTGTACGCTAGGCACTGGGGATGCCCCAGTGCATAAGACAGGCACGGTCCATGCCCTCTCATTGCTTAGAGCTCAGGGTAGTACTTTATTTATTTATTCTTTAATATTTGGATGTCTTTTTCTATTGTGGTAACATTGGTTTATAACATTATATAAATTTCAGGTGTACATCACTATATTTTAATTTCTGTGTAGATTACAACATGTTCACCACCCAAAGACTGATTACACTGCATCATCACGCACATGTGCATAATCACCCCTTTCACCGTCCTCCCTCCCACCTTCCCCTCTGGTAACCACCAATCCAATTTCTGTCACTATGTGTTTGTTTCTTGTTGTTTTTATCTTCTATTTATGAGTGAGATCATGTGGTATTTTAGCAGGCATTATAGAGGGTATGGGAATGTCATGAAAAGGACAGCATGCTGGGGAGGTTCTCAGGAGGAGACGGCACTAATCAGACTTGGGGAGGTCAAAGACATCTCAGCAGAAGACAGATTCCTCTGCCCTCCCTCCACCTTAGAACGTCCACTGGGAAATTATGATCACTTGATTGTCTTCTGGAAGTGTGAAAGGAAGTCCGGACCACGAAGGTGGGCATGGGGTGTGCTGTCCTCTCCATTCAAGATGACCTGACCCACGTTTGGAGAGTGAATGAAAGGCACCTATTGCAGCTAGCGCTGATTTGATAGAAAACACCTACTACGTGCAGGGGCGCTGTGCTTTTACCGGGGTATCCCATTGGCCGTCATGAGTGAGGCCTTGTGTTCGAAGACCTCAGAGACGTTCCTCTGTTCAAGGAGCCCCACTGGTGGCAAGCGGCAGGGCTGAGCTTTTTGGTGAGATCTGTCAAATGCTGAAGCCGGTGCTGTCCCCACTGGCACTTGCTGATAAAGTCCCACACCTAGATCTCATGCACCTGGGAGTTGTAGGTAAGGCTCCAGGGGCTTGAAAAGGGGGTAAAGGGCAGTCTCAGGACCACAGCCATGTCCTGAGCATGGAGTTTGCTTGGCTCCCCAAGCTGCAGAGCCGCAGCTATTGGGCTATTGAATGAGCTGAAACATGAAAGGGGCTTAGAAGAGGCCCTGCCAAGAAAGCCACTAATATTAGCAATTATTATTATTGTTGGTGTTGGTAGTAGTAATAATATTGTTGTCTCCTAGTTCCTACTCTGAGGCAGCAGCATTTATCACACTCCAGTCTTCGCTGTTCTCTTTGCGTGATAAAATTCCCACACGCGCATCCAAATACCTCTTATTTCAGTCATTTTCTTACTTTGAGAATGGAAGTGGCTTTGCCCTCTCCATTCATTAAAACGTGAGCACCGCGAAGGTGGGGCCTGGTCTGACTTGTTCACCAATGCACTCCAGCACACCCACTGGGCCTTGCTCAGTATGGGCTACTGAACAGCATACTGATCTTTTAAAAGAGATTCGCTGCATCACTGTATCATCACATCTCACAGGTGAGAGAGGACCAGGGGCGGCAGGGATGATGTGACTCTGGAACCAACCCTCGTGGGGGCCCACAATCAGGGTGCGGGGGAGGGCTCCTCAGGGACATCTTTCTGTCCCTTGCTTGGCACAGTACACTGGATCTAAAAACTCCATGTGAAGAATGAGGAATCTTGTTTTCAAATAGAGGGACACTACTGATTTCACACTTTTAATTGTTTAATTAATGAATATTTACATTTAAAGAAAAAGTGGTTAAAAGACCAGGCCTAGAAAGCATTGAATGTGAAGAAGGGAATGGATTCATGTATCATTTCCAACCCTTCACAGAAAGCAAATTCAGGGAAACTGAATTTCTTGAGTTCACAGTTCTCATTCTGAATACAAACCCTTACACCGATCCACCCTCATTTATATGACAGTTTAGTTACAAACATTATCAACCATGCTTGCCTGTGAGCGCTCAGCTCCAGAAGCTGGCTTTAGCTGACGACATCTTTTTCCAGAACCAAAAGACATGAGATTTTCATTCCTGAAAGGATGTGAGCTGTTCTTAGAATAAATCCGTTCTAGAATGTTGGGCTCTGGGACAGGAAGACTTGAAAACTCTGTTTGTGGAAGAGATTAAAACTGGCCCAAATCTGTTTGGTTGAGTTACTCTAGATATTCTCTGCTCCCTCTAAAGGAAAAGTCAGCAATCTTTTCTTAAAGATAGTAAATATTTTATGATTTGCAGATCATGTGGTCATGAAGGCATGTAAATGAATGGACATGGCTGTGTTCAAATCAAACTTTATTTACAAAAACAGGAGGCCCAGCCTCAGTTTCGCAAACCCTGCTGTGAAGTTCTGTCCAGAATATCTGAATATTCTGCATGGATGTTCACCACCAAGTACTTAGGTTTTGGGTCAAAGAGAAATGTGCTCTGACACCACCACTTTGGAATGAACTTTTAGTCTAGTTTAGGAGACATGAGTACCTTTGGCCCAGACTATTTTGTGGGAAAATGCAAGTGGAATGTGCATTAGGAAGGCACGATGTTCTATTTCCCAGCGTCAAGCAGAACTAGGATGACGCTCACTTAAGTGCACTTATCTGGAATAAAGGAACCATGACAGCTGCTTGAGAACAGGAAAGAGTAAGGAAGCCCACATTTTGGTTGGATTCCCATCCCAGTCTCTGACTTTAAAATGTAAAAGTTTAAAATGGTTAGTAGGACAAATTTTCACGTATCCCATGCCTGATTTATTTTTATTTTTTAAATTTTTTTCTAAAGATTTTATTTTTTTTCCTTTTTCTCCCCAAAGCCCCCCAGTACATAGTTGTATATTCTTCCTTGTGGGTCCTTCTAGTTGTGGCATGTGGGACGCTGCCTCAGCGTGGTTTGATGAGCAGTGCCATGTCCGTGCCCAGGATTTGAACCAACAAAACACTGGGCCGCCTGCAGTGGAGCACGTGAACATAACCACTCGGCCACGGGGTCAGCCCCTGATTTATTTTTAAGTTAAAAATTTTAAATGGTATAAAGGAAAAGTAAAATAACCTATTAGAACTTAAGCCATAAAATTTTTGGTTCTTTTAACGAATGCTTCCAATTTCAAGTCAAAGCCAGTAATATATCACGTGAATTAAATAGCATTAGCAATCCTATTATGGTCCATGTTCCTCCTTAAAAATAATGCAAATCCACTGGTTCTTCACCTGCAAATTTTGGATAGATGCTAGTGAATCCCTTTTCCAGTGAATTTCCAAATGTAAGAATTTCTTAAGTCCCACGCCTGGTGAAACTCATTTTAATCCTCCAAACTTCTGGTAGTAATTAGTCTCAGAGGATCTTCCAAGGAACTAAATATGTATTCCTAAGCACACTTAAAATCCTGTAGCATTTGCTTTTTGCACAGAAGATAGAAGAGAGGGGCGAGAAGACACGAAGGGTCCTCTTCACCCCTGCCACAGAGGGACACAGGCATCTGAGAACGCTCACGTGCCACACCAGATCAGGGACGTTAAGAAGAACGATTACCTCTGTTAAAAAATAATATTTTGTCAGTCACTTAGAAGTGTGAGTTTAACTGAAGATTTATTGTAGAGGCCTAATTTTGTTTTCTCTGGAAAACTTTTTGTTGTCTCCTAGAATGGTTTACATAATAAGGAGGTCCTTTGGGGGTAGAGGTTGAAGGACTAAGGAACGAGGAGATGTAGAAAGAAGGGCAGGTGCTTCACGCTATATGTAAAACCTGTTCTGCCTGTAGTCTTACATCTGCAAAATGGCTTCTCGACTTGCTGGTTTCACGTGGAAGACTGTCAATTCATGATATATTACAATTTCCCAAGTTATTACATAAGAGATTAACTGCTCATGTTTTTGACTACCAACAAAGTTTTCTTCCAAATCCGCTACTAAAATAATACCAATATTTTGTTTTACAGTATGCCACTCAATTTTCTAATGACCAGCTCTCCCAGCCTCTCTGTGATGCTTTACAGCTGAGATTAGGACCATCCCACCGAAGGGTGAGTCACTGAGTGGACACTTGATCCAGAGCCTGCACCAGATCTGCCGTGTTGAGTGTCCTCCGAAGACCACGCCTGGCCAATGGGAATACCTTTGACAGGCCATGACCACTTTCTGCCCTTCATTTCTTATAATCATAACATTTTTCCTTCTGAAAAACAAAAATTATTACAGAGAGTATCAGAGTGTCAGGTACAGCATTTATAGGCATTTCAAAAGATTATAGGCAATTTGAAACATTAAATAGATTCATAATAGCTTTCCAAGGCTTTGGGTCATTTGCATTTTAAAGTTTATAAATGACATTGCAGTGTTAAAGCTAAATTATCTGAACATCTATTAGGTGGTAACGGTGAGAGAAGGACGAGTAATCAGGCCACACAGTACATTTCTTGTCCACATCCCATGTGATTTTTGCAGAATGCTGCACTATGTAAACTGCTATTGCAAACAGGCAATTATTGCACTGAAGTTTCCATGAAATCCATCCAAGTAAATCTTGCAGCCTCTCATCTTTGCCGATGAGCATCCTGCCTTTGAGAAGATGCAGTAGAAAACACTTGCCACAGAACCGGCAGTGAGATCACTTGTCTGAGTCTGAGACTCCATAAGTTTCTCATTTCATTAGCTCGCTCCTCCACCTCATTTATTCATCCGACAAACAGTCATTGAGCACCTATGTGCCAGGCACTGTCCCAGGCTCTGGGGATACACTGTGAACGAAACACAGGAGAGTCCCTGGCCCGTGGGGCTTACATTCCAGTAAGGCAGACAGGCAAGCACATAATTACACAATACCACAGGGTTCAACACAGCTTGGAGACACCCTGTCTGAAATCTACGTGCTGCCTCTCCTCATTTTTGGGCAGGGATGAAGTGAAAGGAGAGGCCGACAACGGACTGCAGCAATTTCACTAGTCTCAGTTCCATCATCTATAAGTTGGGTGAATTTAAGTGAGTCCTTCAGCCACCCGGGGCCTTAGTTTCCTCATCTACAAAATGGGCAGAGGTTGGATTAAGTGATTATTTTAAGGGAAAGGGCCCTTTCAGCCTCTTATTTTTCATGGTTTTATGGGACCATCTTGCACAAAATCTAGAGCCAGTTTGTTGACCGTTCTATGGTTTAAAAATATTTTTAAAATGAAATGTAAGAAATATAAGAAATCCTTAGTTATCCCACATACACTCAACACTTTAAATGCCAATCTAAACTTCTTTCACAAATAGCAAATGTCTTATTTACAACTGCTGCAGCATGAAGTTATTTTACCATCTTCAGCCATCTGAGAAATAAGTTATTTATTCATAAAAGCATACCCCTTTCCACTGTTGGTTACATAGTCCCACCTCATTTGTGAAACGTTCTCTAGCTGTGAAACCCTCTCCTGGATGTGACACTGTCTCTCTCTTATGAACCCAGATCAGTGACTTCATGCTCCTGTTCAACCGTTTCCACCGGACTATTAGCTCCATGAAAACAGGGATCGGGTCCTCGCTTCTTTGAAGAACAACTCAAATGAGATTCTGTGCAGGTACCCCATAGACGTGTGATCCATGCACCTACACCATGTTTTACGGGCACAGGCCTTTTAGGAACCCACATTAACCCCTCAGGCTGTAAGAATAGTTCTGCTTGGTGAAATCAGAGCCATGGTCTACCAAAGGGCATGTTAACATCCAAAAAGGAAAAACGGGTTTCCAGAACGATTCACAGACTCACACAACGTGAATTCATACATATCCTAACTTCCTTGGAAGCCCTGGTGGAATGTTAATGTATATTTAATAAGGCAAGCAAAGCAGCACATTTTTGCCATCAATTTTCCTTAAAGAAGACAACATAGCTGGAGAGCTGGACGTCAAATAAGGTTAGGTTCACACTTATCAACTCGGTAGGAGTTAGGAAGTCTCTGATGCTCGCGAAAGACAAATCGCATTCACTGGTTTGATTCTGAAATGTGGAAACTCCAATTTCAATCAGTCCAGCAGCTGAGCATGACAGGAAATTCTACAGGACTGTAAGGAATCTTCTTTTCTTATTTGGATCAGATCACTGATACCCTGGGGGTTTCTGAAGGCAGCCTGCTGTGTCTCTGAGTTTTATGGATTTCTGTGTAATCAAATATCCTATGCTTGTTTTCGAATTTGATCAGGTGGACCTATCGAAAGGACACAGCTTGGCAGCGCCTTTGGGGAACACGTGAAACCCCTGCCTCGATAACCGAATTTAATTCCTTCCTGTTGCCCTGTGGTGTCAAGATACATAGCGTCAATGTTATCGGAAGTGCCTAACACAGACTGCTGTGTAGACTAAAGGCTGTCCTGTCCTTTCAATCACCGGAAAGCAATAAGGACCATGTTCTTGGTTGGGCAAACATTATAACTTCAGGACCAGATGGGCAGGAGCATCCCAAGCAACCTTGCAGAAACTTGAAGCAGTGTCGCGACATCTTCTAGGAATAAACAGAGTCTCAAACAGAGTCTGTATGGACACGGGGGCAGGTCCGGCAGACATCAGCCGCACAGAGGAGGGTCAGAGAAGAATAAAGAGGTTCAGACAATTTTCGGCAACCTAGATAACAGTTACAGGTAAGTTCTTGTTAGCAAAGGAAATGCACTTTGGTGTACATCATGGAATCTGGGTAAGTGTGTAAGTTGTTGAACATATGCTGCCAATAAGAACACAGTCCCTTTTTCTCGAGGCTAGGCAGGAGGGATTAGATGTTCAGGGCTGATGTTCAGTGTCCTATATCAGTATGACTGCAGCCCTTCCCAGCCAACCCAAAGGGTCTGTAGGTTGGATACAAAAGTGGATCAGGGCTGGCTTTGGCAGTGAGGGTCTCCACAAAGTCACCGTGCGCAGTGTACTCTTCAGGCGGACGTGCTCGAGCTGCAAACCCAAACAACTCTTAAGTCCAAACCTCTGTGGGCACTATGGCTTCTTTGGTTCCAACAGAAGGCAGTAGGCTTTCTGCAGACAAGAAATAAAATGGGAACTGCACCAAGAACCCACGGATCTTTTTCAGTTCCTCCTCTGCTCTGACGGGATCTTCCTTGGCTAATATGGGTTTGCTTATAAAGTCTCTCAGTTGAATTAAGCTGTGTACTTCGTCATTGGGCAGGCACCGGAACACCTGATTAAAACACAAAGAGGAAACAGACTGATAAGTTTCAAAGAAAACAGACCCCCTTTATGGAAAATACTCATTCCAACATCCAACACCTTTGTTTTATGAAACACATGTTAGTTTTCTGTTATAGCACAGGACTGACTGAAGAGGTGCTTTGCTTATTTGCTACAAAACACTACTAGATTTGCTTCCATCAAAAAAAATTTATAGATAAATCCTTCTATCTGATTGATGCAAGTCATTTATCTCAGGATAAAGTCAGGCTAGTGATAAGGAATTTCACTGATGTTTCTGCACGTTAAGGTTAAGTTTTTGGGTAATATCATCCCTGAATTTCACTGGAGGTTCTGGTTTAAGGGGAAAATTGTACATTATATTTTCTCTAACTTTTTATTTAGAAAAATGTTCATATGTGTACCTTTACTTAAAGTTATCAATTGTACACTTATTTTGCTAACTGAAAATAAGTTTCACACATCACAACACTTCACTTCTGAACACTTCAGCACGTTGTTCTAAGAATGAGGACATGTGCCTGTATAACCACAATCCCATTCTCATCCCTCAGGAGACCAGTTCCATGTCATTTAAGATATGTTCCTCATTCAGATTGATCCTATTATTCCTCAAATGTCTTTTATAGCTGTTATTCCCCCAATCCAAGATCCAAAGTAGGCAGTGCACCGCATTTTAGAAGACTCCATGCACGTGACCTATTTGATCATGGCCTCGAGGTCTCAGTACGAGATAAAGCTACGCAGATAGTTGTCATGTTTCATTAGGAATGATGAATTCTCCGTGCTGGAAGGGGCTCTGGAAGTCATGATGAAGAACACACTCTTACCCAATTTCTGACAGGTGGTTAACACATCCCAGCTTGAATATTTTCTATGATGGAAAGCTGGCTATTTTATGAAGTAAACTTTTCCACTGTCAGACAACTCTTAACTCTTGTAAATTCTTTATCATAACCAATGGATATAACTTACCAGAAGATGCATTTGGCCTCCCTAACAAATGGAGCTGGTTTTAAAACACTTTTCCAAAATTAGAGCTGTGCGACAAAAAACGTATCTCATTATTAATAAGCTTCATTAAAATGATGGATGCCATTTACTATGCACTATGTGCTAAATACATTTAATAGACTATTCTTTTTTGTGTGTCTGTTAGGACGATTGGCCCCCAGCTAATGTCTGTTGCCAATCTTCCTCTTTTTGCTTGAGGAAGGTGGTCCCTGAGCTAACAAACATGCCCATCTTCCTCTACTTTGCATATGGGATGCTGCCACAGCATGGCTTGATGAGCAGTGTGTAGGTCCGCACCCAGGATCCAAACCTGTGAACCCTGGGCCACTGAAGCGCAGCATGTGAACTTGAACTTAACCACTATACCACCAGGCCAGCCCCTAATAGGCTATTCTTTATCCTCATAACCACCCCAGTGAATATCCCTCCCAATTTATAGGAAAGGAAAGAAAGGCTCAGAAAGTCAAGTCACTATACACCATGTTATATCACCAGCAACTGGGTGAGCTGGGTTGAACCCAGGTCTGACATTTTTCAACTCCACCTCTCTTTTCTCTTTGTCACCAGACAGGTACGAAGGCTAGGTAACCACCTGCTGAGGATGCTCATGATGGAATTCCTGAATCAGATGAGAGATCAGAATACCACTAAAGTCTCTTTTAAAACATATCCATGATGCTTTTTGACTCTGTTTTTCAAGGTCTACGAAGAGCTATTTTATTACAACTTGGAGGTGTGTTTGTTTTCTACCTTCGCTAAGAATACTCTGTACCAATAACATGCAGAAATAATGATGTGCTTTTGTGATGTGAGTCAATCAAAAAAAAGGAGGGGGAATATACGAACCTCACCTTATCATAAATCGTAGCATTTCGAGCTGCTGTTGAAACCCACACCTCCTTGAAGAATTTGTCACTCACTGGATCCTGAATGTCTTCACTTGGGTCCGAAAGATAGCCAAGGACAACTCTGAAATACAAGTGCCTCCCAAATGAGTAATCGAGATAAAGCAGTTTGCTGTAGGCATTGTTTCCAATGGTAACAATGATGGGAGTCCATTTATTTATTTATTTTTTAGGAAATCAAAGGAAGCCTTAAAACTAAGTGTGTGTGTGTATATATACACAGGATAGGATTAGCATTCAAAATAAGTGCCAGCAAATGTGCTAAGCCCCTTCCTCAACAACCTTATGAAGAAGCAACTATTATTATCTCCATTTTACAGATATAGGAACTAAGGCACAGAGAGGTTAAGTAACTTCTTCAAGGTCATACAGCTGGTAAGCAGCAGACCTGGGACTCCAACCAGGACCATGTGACTCCCAGAGCTGTCCTCTTAACGTGACTTGATCTTCGCTTCTTCCTCCCTCCCCTGACCCTGGGCCAAGCACTATGCTGAGCTCTAGGGTGCAGAAATAAATGCAAAAGGCATGGAGCCTCTCTGAGTAGTTAAATTTCGTAGGTGAGATCAATAATAAAGAAATAATCACCCTCAGAGGAATTAATGAAAATTCTGATAAATACCAATGTGCTTTAAGACTATGAGATGGGAGTGGTCAGGGAGAATTTTCCTCCCCCCACGTGTTTGCCTAACTCCACCTACCACCTTTCAGGATTCAGTACAAGGTCACTTTTATAGCACCGTTTGTGGCTCCCCCTTCTCCTGTCTCCCACTTCTCCCCATCAATCCTGGGAGACGCGAACATTCTTCCTTTGTTCTCCCACTGTCCTTCATATGAGCTTTGTTTTTATCAGAGCACCTGCAATTCTTTATACACTTTTTGTTTTCAACAAGTCCATATGCCACATCTAACATGTAAATTCTTTGAGAGAACATGACCTGGCTATTCTCATAAACCCAGAATGCCTGGCAGGAAAGAAGTCACATACTAAATGCTGTCTGAATTGATCATATATAAACAAGGGACTAGAAATAACAAGCAACTCTCAAGGAAAGCAAGGCAAGTTTTGGAAGTCATATTTGAAAATTTGAAAATTAGAAAAACCTTGGTACTTATAGAAGGCTTTAGGGTTAAAAAGCATTTCCGCCTTAATCCTGTGAGGTAGATGGTACATGATTCCCATTTTGCAGATGGGAAACTAAAGTTTGGAGACATACTGTGATAGAGTTAGAATTCAAGCTGAGTCCAAAGCCCTTTTCTCATATGCCTCGTCGTTTCAAGGAACCCCGAAAAGGCTTGTGCTACATTGAAAATAGAAGTGGGGAAATAGGCCTTTGAAGGACTTGGCTGTTACACTGAGGGAAACTGGGACATATGGTAGACACCGGAGCAGAGCAGTGACAGCATCCCACTTACATAGTAGAATATGGCGGCTGCATTGAGAATAGACTGTGCAGGGCAAGAGTTGAAACAGGGAGCCCAGTTAGGAGTTACTGCAGTATTCCAGGTGAGAGATGGTGGTGGATGTGGTGGCGCAGAGGAGGGCAGAGCCAACAGGGTTTCCTGATAGAGTAGATAGGGTGTGAGAAAAAGCGAGGCATCAAAAGTGACTGGCAGGGGGTTTGGCTTGAGCAACTAGAAGAATGTAGCTGCCATTAGCCGAGAGGGGGAATTCTGTGGGTTGAGCCAGTTTGTGGGGCAAGACCAAGAATTCAATTTTGTACCTGTTGAGACATCTATGAAACACTCAAGTGGCAATGCAAAGTGGACAGCTGGATAAGTGAGTCTGGAGTTTGGCAGAGAAGGCCTGCTTGGAGATAAAAATTTGAGTGTGTATATACATATATATATATGCATAAAGCCATGTGACTTTAATTGAGTTTACCACAGGAGTGAGCAGAGATAGAGTTGAGGACCCGGTGTTCCTCAACAGTAGGGCAGAGGAGGAGCAGCCGGGAGGCTGGAGAAAAGTGAGGATGTGGCACCTAGAACCATACGCAGTCCGTCAAGGAGAACTGTGTCAGATTCAGATGAGAATGGACCAGTGGATTTAACAGTGTGGAGGTCATTATATTGTCACCCTCCCTGCATTTAAATAAATGTAGATTTACATCACCATTTGTAAAAGCTGCAGAATTTCCCATCATGTGAAATTTCTTTAACCAATTATTTTATTATGACCTTTTGGGTGGTTTCCAGTTTTCCATTATTATGAACAATGCTACAATGAACATAATTTATTCACTACCTATAATACTTTGAATTTCTATGATTATTTCACTAGGATAAATTTTAGAAATAAAATTCCTGAGTTAAGAAATACGCAGAATTTACTTCAAGAAAGGCTGTTCCAACACATACGCTACTAACTATGCATGTTCTCCTCAGTGATTTTCGACATTATCAACTTCTAGAAAAGCTTGGCCTGTTTTATAGGGATAAAAGGGCATCTCATCTCAGTTGTAGGCTGCACTTTTCCTGCTATATAAAAATTCTTTAAAGTAAATGGATCTGGCACCATGGGCTTATGAGGATTCTTAGAGTTTTATAACCACAAAATTCTATTTCCATTTCAAATAATGTCTCCTTCAGTCTACACAGGAATAACTTTTAAGAAGGATTTAAGGGATGATGTTTGCACACAGATGCTGGCTGCCCATTAAGACCAAAGCAAAATTTACTGCACCAAATTTGAAAGACAGTCACGTGATGACAATAAGTCAATTATAATAATACCTTTGATTTGGGTTGGGCCTAACCAGCTAAAAACTGAGCAAAAGGAACATTTCTATAACTTTCTTTTAAATTATAACAAGAAGTGAGGTAATGTGTCCACCAAGTTATCAGTTAAGAGCTTGTGTGTAGAAAAAGTATTTAAATAAGTCTATAGCAGATAATATTTAGTAATAAATTTTCTCTCAGCTTTTTTTTTTTTTTGGAGGAAGATTAGCCCTGAGCTAACTACTGCCAATCCTCCTCTTTTTGCTGAGGAAGACTGGCCCTGAGCTAATATCCATGCCCATCTTCCTCTACTTTATATGTGGGACGCCTACCACACCATGGCTTTTGCCAAGTGGTGTCATGTGCGCACCTGGGATCCGAACCGATGAACCCCGGGCTGCCGAGAAGTGGAACGTGTGCACTTAACTGCTGCGCCACTAGGCCGGCCCGTCTCAGTTTTTTAATTATAAGAAATTTACATTAAAATGCATAGTAAAAAATATGAAGTACTCAGTATTCTTTTGAAGACTAAGATTTGAGAGAAACCTAGTTTGATTTTATGCTGATGTGTATAATGGCAAGTATCCAATGTTTAGTTGTTTATGCATCAGTGGAACTGTAGGAAAACTGCAGAAAATAGTTTTCTGTTCTCTCCATTCCTCATGTCGTTCACTTTAAATGATCCTGAGCTCTTCTTGTGTGGATAATGGTTTCTGTTGAGTGATGGTTACATCGGGAAAGTTTGGATAATTCTCTAGTACTTAATGAACTGTTCGGCACATAGCTGTGACATTTTGTGCAGTACCCTGATGGCTGGTTCTATTTAGAATTGATTTCACATTGAAATGTGTCTCTCTATTTCTCTTTAAAAATAGCCCATATGGAAAAAAGACTGAAGTTGCATTTTTTCAAGGGAGAAAATGGCTGGGCTGTAGGCCACAATATTTATCTTTGAGAACATTTCCTAATAAAAAGAGCTAAAATCCACACAAGGTTTTCCTGACGATTCTTAATACACTGTCTGTGTTTGCCATTGCGGCAAGGTGAAACTGATGGTTCGAGAACAATTGCCTCTTTAAGACAGTTTGAAAGCTGCCAGGAAAAATAAAGGCACCAAAGAAGAAACTTAGCCTGAAATGTATAGAATCAGCAAAAAAAGGTAAAATAAAACTCAAACGATTACTGAAAAACCACCCCCCCAATAATGAAGACCCTAAAGCTTTATTAAAGAACAAAAAAATAATTTGAGTAAATTGAAGCCCATACCTTGTTTTTTAATAAGATGACTCAATATCATAAAGATGTCAATTATTTTTGTATTAATCTATAAATCCACTGTAATCCCAATAAAAAACTAATGAGATAACTTGAATAAATAACTCTAAAGCTCATGGGGAAGAATGAATATTTAGAAGTAGCCAAGATTATTTTGGAGAAGTGTTATGGCAAGAAGTATTATTAAAGTGCCCAGCTACAATAATTAAAATGGTATCATATTGGCAAGCAACTAAACACACTCTGGACAGAACATGAGAGACAGACTAGAGATAAGTCAGGATATATGGCAATTCCGTGTTTCATAAAGAGGCATCGCAGACTAGAGAGGCAAAGAGCGCTGCCTATTGAACAGTTCTGGATCAGTTGGTAGGGTGGGGGGAAAAAGTTAGAGTCCCTACCTCATTCTTACAGTAAAATAAGTTGCAGATGTTAAACGTAAAAAGTAACATCAAATAAGCACTAGAAGAAAATAAAAGTAAATATTGGATCTTGGGCTGGGCAGGCTATTCCACACATACAAGAAAAGGGAAAACTAAGAAAAAATTGATAGATTTGATTAATAAGAATTGAAGTTTCCCCCAAATATTCTAAATATGGTTAAAATGCAATTGACAAATCAGATTTGCAACAAATGTGACAAAGGAATTAGCCTCCTATATATTTAAATTACTTATAAATCGTTAAAAGAAAGTGAAACATTCCAACAAAATGGGTGAAGGACACTAACAAGCTAGGCAATTTACAAAAGAACAATTACATACAGCTAATGAACACATTTTACAAACCTCAAAAATGCAAATTAAAATAATGAAATTCCATTCAAAATCCAACAAATTGGCAAAGATTAAATAAAGTGAAACTCAGTACTAGCAAAGATAGGCGGAATAAGCCCTCGAAAACATTACTAGTGATACAATAAGAAGTTAGAGGGCAAAGGTGACCACAGGCTTCCTTTGACTAGAAATTCCAGAGTTAGGATTTAGTTACGGAAACAATTAAGAAGGTAAACAAAATGCTATCTACAAATACACTCATTTTTTATATTAGTGAAAAATCTGCCATGAGGTACAGTCAGCCCTCTGTATCCACGGTTCCACATCCGCGGATTCAACCAACCAGGGATGGAAAGGTCTAGATGATGGTTGCCCGTACGGAACATGCACAGACAACTTTTTTTCTTGTCATTATTCCCTAAACAAGACAGTCTAAGAACTATTTACACAGCATTTACATTGTATTAGGAGCTATTATAAGTAATCTACAGATGATTTAAGTATACAGGAGGATGTGTAATAGGTTATACGCAAAT